>NC_133325.1:657597948-657903647 GCF_042186555.1 Aquarana catesbeiana
GTCGGTCAGCAGTAAAGCCCCATTCACACCTGAGTGTTTTTTAGCTTGAAGATCTATAACACTCAACATCAAGCATGGTTTTCAACTGTGCCTGTTCACAACTAAGCGTTGGGTCCCTTAAAGTGGTTCTAAAGGCAGGACATTTTTATCTTAATGCATTCCCTGCATTAAGGTAAAACATGTCCCAGTAATTGTATCGCCCTCTCACCTCCCTATATATTTACCTATCTCGAGCCAGTTCTGTGCCCGTCTGCAGCGGCACTGGTCTGTGTTCCTCTCCTCACAGGACACAAAGGCAGCAGCAAACACAGAGGTAGCGGTGTGAGCCACTGGCAAATCCTGTGAGGAGGGAGCGGAAGGCAGGGCTGAACCGCGCTGTGTGTCTCTATGGACAAACACATCCTGCCTTGGGAGCTAGCCCACAAGTGTGCTCCCATAGCAAGCAACTTGTTATGGAGCCACACGAAGAAGAGGTGGAGCCAAGAACACCAGCTGGGAGCCCAGAAGGGGAGGTTCCGGGCCTCTCTTTGCAATTCACAGAGCACGTAAGTATACCCATGGGTATTATTTTAATAATAAAAAAGTACTTTTACAACTGCTTCAAAGCTTGTAGCCCGAAAGAGTACATGAGCTTCTTTTGAGCTACAAGCTTCAATTGTTTTTGGCTCCAATAGACTTGAAATGCCTCAAAAAATGTGCAAAAAATGTGCCTATTGCGTGGTTTCCCCCTAGTGACTATCTTTAGTAAAAACTTCTGCAAAAAAATTCTCAAAAACTGTACATGCTACAAAAAAGCCTGTAAAAACAACCAGAGATGACTAGCTCAAGTGTGCTTGCAGTGAATTTAAACATGCTTGAAAAAAACATGAATCTTTAGTTAGAGTTAAAAAAAGAAAGACAAAAAAAAGGGGGGCGACTTGATGAACTACTTGGTCTTTTCCTGCTGTCATTCTTTTATGTTTCTAGTACAGGACGGTGAACGGTATTACATATGAAAACAACAACTGTGTCGCAGATTTAAGTTACTACCTATTCACATTAAGCTGGTAAGGCCCCTTTCACAGGAGGCGGACTCCGTTTCTACGGAGCCCACCTTGGTCCGCCGGCTCAGCGGGAGATCAGTCAGTTGATCTGCGCTGAGCCGGCGGATGACAGGTCCCTCTCTGCTCACTGAGCGGGGAGGGGCTTTTCAGGCGCCGCTGCCGCCTATGGAGGGATCGGATGAAAACGAACAGCGTGTCCGTTTTCATCAGATCTCACCCGATCCGATCTGCCAGCGATGGACCTGGACGTAGAGCCATCCGTCTGCTTTTAGCGGATCGGACCGGGTCGGATGTCAGCGGACATGTCTCCGCTGACATCCGACGCTCCATAGACTAACATGGAGCGCCCGTTCAGGTCCGCCGTCAAGACTGACAGGCGGACCTGAACGGTCCGATTGTATGAAAGGGATTTTCTCTATCTGAGGTATGAGAAGATAGCATGGATAGGGAGACAACCTAGAGAGCTAGAGAGAGGAAGAATTCATTGTATAAAGACCATGCTGTTTTAACTGAATGCTCCTCAGTAAAAGTTCCAAATTAACTGTAAATTACCTGGTCTTAAGATCTTTAAAGGGGAGCATCCAAAAGAACAGGGTCTGTAACACAAAAGGGGATGAAGAGGAGAGACTAGAAGGCCACCATACAATGGGCTAATCATACAGTGGAGTTGGTGGGAAGATGTCCAACATTCCGTTGCTATGAGTTACCAGGACTGGTGGGATTGCTATAGAAGCCAGTGGAAACCTAGTACCAAACATGGGGGACAGTGTCCCCTGGTAGTAAGGGGGTCGATGGTCTAATCCCCTCCTAGTGTTTGGTGCCCCACATGCATCCGGGACAGGGAACCTAGGGTCCTAGCTGGAGGTACTGGCAGAGCTAACGCTGTTCAACATTGTCCCTGGGAGTAAGGTGGCAAAGCATGGCTCAGTAAGGTACAAGGTACATTTTGATTGCAGGCAGTGCAGGTCAAACACAGCCTTTTTGGTCAATCTCCTTTAGATGGTGGAGTGGCACTGCTGTGTCCCCTCAGAAGTGCTGCATTCGGGAAGGAATGTGTACACAGTATCACAGGAAGAGTGCATCTTAGTAAAGTACTTGGTATATTAAGTGTGTTTGTCCAAGCGGACAGCTCACTTCTAAGTTTGGGGTGCCGCCTTACTGACGATTTTCGCATGACCGCAACCCCACTTAGTTCCCGGGCATTAGCGAGCGTGTTTGCAAAGGATCCCCATTTAGGGCAAAGTAGGCCCACCTCCAGCAGTGCCTGTGTCCTCTCTCTCTTCCTCTTTCTCTCTTCTTCCCCTGTGAAGTCGTGCCACACACTTCATTCACACCCAGGAAGAGGGGAATGACAGCTGCAGTGTGAGGGCAGGGCTTCTCCATTGCATTAGCATTACATTATTATATTAGCTATATCAAAATTCACAGCACACTTATGTCCTATGTGCAACGTACTTCCTGTTATTTCTTTTTCGTAAAATTTGGCAATACAAACAGATAGAGGGTTTCTGGCTGAAACTCATCCAATAAAATGGACGGCCAATTTTTAGCTTTCAGTGCTGTCACATTTTGAATGACAATTGTGTGGTCATGCAGCACTGAACCCATTCAAAATTTTTGTAATTTTTTTTCACACAAATAGAGATTTCTTTTGGTGGTATTTCACCACTGGGTTTTTAATATTTTGCTAAATAGACAAAAAAAGACGCGTTTTTCTTAATTTCTGTTATAAAATTTTGCAAAAATAATATCTATCTTCATAAATTTAGGTCAAAATGTATTCTGCTACATTTCTTTGGTGAAAATAACCCAATCAGTGTATATTATTTAGTCTGTAGGAAAGTTATAGAGTCCACAAACTATGGGATACGCTGTATCTAAAAATTGATCAATCCTGATGTACTGATACCCTCTCATTTCTTGAGGCCCAAAAATGCCAGGACAGTACAAATACCCCCAAATTACCCCCTTTGGAAAATAGACCGTCAAAGGTATTTAGTTTATTTTTTTACATACTGTCACCGGGGCACTACAGTGTTAACATATAACTGGTGTGGTGTTGATCAGGGACACTGACTGGTGACAGTATGTAAAAAAAAAAAAAAAATGTTAATATTTTTTAAAATTTTTTATTACATTGTTTTATTTTTTATGATTTGTTTTTCTAACACACTGTGACCAGAGCAATACGGTGTTACCATAGTAACACTGTACTACTCTGAGGAAGTGATCAAGTTTTTTTTTTTTTTTACACATTATTGCTTATACCAATGAATTTTATTGGTATAAGCAACCATTTTTACTGATTGAAACTGGTCCATTCAGTGTATTTTGTTGTGATTAGCTGTGATTTTGCCCTGTGCAGCCTACATGACTATAATGCCACACATGTGGGCATATACACAGGGATAAATGACACTCCTCTCCCTTCCTCCTCCTCAATGTCCTCCTATTTCTAAACACTATGGGGGTGGGATATAGTATGCTGATTGATTACATTCACAAAGGTACTCACAAAATACTTAGTTTTAATATAAATCAATAATAAATATATCACATGTAATTGCTAATACCTGTAGAGCGGGGGTCAGCAACCTGTAGATTGCGATCTACCAGTAGATCGCGGACAGGTGACTGGTAGATTGCAGTCTGGGCTTGCTGAACTACCATTCTAGAGCATCAAACAGAATGCAATGCAGAGGGACTACTTGAAAAGTTGAAGCTGTAGCAGGGAGCAAGAGCTGCATAAGCTGATGCCTCCTCTGTAATGATTATAACAATTGTGCAGCGCCAGTGAGAAAATTTCTGCAAGGCTACAGAATTTAAAGAATATATTAATAACTGTTAGTGCTCATATTAAATAAATCTATGAACAGAAATAATGATCACATCTATAGTAATAATGTCCGTGAAAAGAGACCATATAGTGCAAAGACTGAACAGTTGTGATCATATATGATAAGACTGGATCAAATAGGAAAATTGTAGTCCCTTAAGACATAAATGGATGTGAAAGACAGCCACCACTGATTGCAGGAAGGCTTACTGGAACAAATGGACCCAAATGGGCATATGCCCAATGAGTCGCCAAGGCTTGTGGTGTAAACACCAGAGGATGGATCATCCACACGTATGGTTTATGCCAAGATGGGAGATGCCTCCATATATTGAAAAGGGTTCCCCCTGGGCTCTGCTTAGAAAAACCGGTGTCCACAAGTCTCGGTGAGATGTGTCTTTAACCATGTAACATGCAGTATAACCGAGAAGGAAACAAAAAACTCCACATAAACCCGTAGGTATACTAAGTTTAATAAAAAAAAGTGGGAATATTCACATTTGGGAAGAGTAAAACAAGCGCTTGTTTTTATGAATAAAAGCAATGCAATGACATCAGCAGAGCTTGCGCTGATGCGTTTCGTCTAAGGAGACATCATCTGGGATATGAGCTTGCTCTAGTCATTGAGTTTATAAAGAAAATATGACCCCAAAATTGTGAATGCCAACCTGTGCCTTGATCTTGGCTTCCAAAGTGTATGACTGTGGTCACTTCCTGTTTACCAAAAAGGCGCCTGTGTGTGCATGTCAAGCCTCACTATGAAACATGGGCTGGATCATGCCTGGTCAGCATAATGCTCAGAGGGATGTGGTGACGTGAGCAGATCAAGCTTCACCTTTGACAGCTGAACATCCGCATCAACGACACCATCCATCTCCATAACGAAAATCAAAGATGTGGTGACGCGAGAGGATCAAGTCTCACTTTCGACAGCGCGTTGAACATCCGCATCGACGATACCATCAATCTCCCTATTGACAGTCGTGCACAGACCGAACTTCACTGTAACCAAGCCACGCTTTTAACATAACATTAGCATCCATGACAACATTTATAGGAAATGTTGCATCTCAGAGGATGGTGACACCACCATCTGATGCAAAATCGAATGTACTTCATAAGGGCAAATATTTACCATAAAGAATATTTAGCATAAAAATAAGTTGGATACATGAATTTAAAACGTAAAAATGGGTGAATATTAGAATAGAAGCCAAGATTGATCACAAAGTTGTATAACCACATACAATAATGATTAAAAATTTGTAACTATGATATTCATATAAACATAATATGACAATGTAGAAAACATAAAATCGAAGGGATGTGTAAAAAATATATGAACAATATATACAAAAATGGGAAAATGCATCCTGGACATAATGAATATCTCATATTTGTTAATGAAAGCATTAATAACCCATTCTATATTTAACCCCAAAGGGGAATGAGACTGGAGTTCATATATCCAGAACGTTTCAAGGCCTTCTCTGTAGTGCTGGCATCTGTCCCATCCTGAATGCAGGAGTTTTGGTGCTCTTTCAGAAAGTGCACCACACCTGCAGGATATAATAGAAGTCTATCGCAAGGCGCAGCTAACCCAGCAGCGTTATAGGAGGCTCAGAACAATAAGAGTTGATTTACATTTTCAGTTTAGGGGTTGGTGTTTTTACCACCCCCGCCCCAACCACACTCCCTTTAGTTGTAGTGGCCAGGGGCATACACATGTTGCAGCCACAGCATAAGTTATACGCCCTGTCATGGTTGGTGGATATAGCAATTGCTATACCTTTTTGGGCTTATGTCCACACCGTTTTGCAGAGCCTTCTGAATACAGTCATACCCTTAAATCCTATACTGTAAATTATTTATTGGGTCTGCCTTTTTTGGGTATCTCCAAGCATGCAGGGAAGCTGATGGCTTTTGTTTTATTAGCAACAAAAAAAATTATGCCATCCTGTTGGCTATCCACCTCCACATACATTCCTAACTCTGATCCACTATAGTCAAAATACGTAGGATGGAGCACCTGACTGCTTTGGTTGAAGATTCAATGTCGGAATTTACAAAAATGTGGGATACTTTGGATAGTTCAGATTATTGCCCTGAACAGGCACCTTTAGAACCCTAGCTAGGTATCTCTTTTTATTATTATTATACAGGATTTATATAGCGCCAACAGTTTGCGCAGCGCTTTAAAACATAAGGGCAGACAGTACGGTTACAATACAATTCAATACAGAAGGAATCAGAGGGCCCTGCTCGTTTACAATCTTTTATGTCAACACAATCCGAATACTTGCTGTATGACCCTCTGATTTTTAAAATCCATGATGTTCCAAATAGGCAAAAATTTCCCTCTCTAGATGTGCAAAGCTGGTAGAGACATCCCCAAAAAGACCTGAAGCTGTAATTGCAGCGAAAGGTGGTTCTACAAAGTATTGACTCAGGGGGGCTGAATACAAATGTACCCCACACTTTTCACATATTTATTTGTAAAAAAAACTTGAAAACCATTTATCATTTTCCTTCCACTTCACAATTATGTGACACTTTGTTTTGATCTATCACATAAATTCCCAATAAAATATATTTACGTTTTTGGTTGTAACATGACAAAATGTGGAAAATTTCAAAGAGTACGAATACTTTTTCAAGGCACTGTATATAATTGATTACATTATATATTTTAGGATATATAAAGTCTTGCTGATGTATGATTTCAAATGCTTTTATAGGTTCCATATATGGCAATTAGCCTCCTTTGGCTTAGGGTATATAAAGCCATTATATGCTGTAACTACTTGTGGATATATCTTACCAAATTGCACTCTCCATTAGATCCTATGTGAGGCAAAACGAACGCCAGTGCTCTCAGATCAGTTTACATGTAATGACTTTAAAAGTGCTGCTTGAGCCAGGTGGAGTTTAGACCATCACAGTTGAGATAACTGGAGTCTTACTGCACCACTCCAAAAAGGGGCAGATGCTCTAAGGCTGGGTTCACATATGTGCGAATTGGATGCATTTTAAACCACATCCAATTCGCATGACATTTAAATGTGACCAGCTCTCAATGGAGCCGGTTGACATATGTCCCGGGCAGCCTTGGTGCGGTTTCAAAAAGAGTCCTGTGCATTTCTTGGATCCAGTTGAGGTGCAAATTCAGGCAAAATTTGCAGCTGAACCAGTGAACAGAAACGCACTGGACCCTGGACTGCAAACCGCAGCTGCACATACATGAACCCGGCCTGAAACACATAAGTGACAGCAGAGACATGGCAAAAAAGTCTTGCATTTTGCATACCCTCTTATTCCATATAAAAGCCCTGTATTCTTTGCCAAGGTTCCAGCGATGTGATTTATGTTCCTGATAATTCTCCTTTCTGGACACCTCTGGATGAGGTCAAGTGACCCTGGTTGAGGATGATCCTGCAGTTTTCCAAACATTGTGCTAATTCTGTCTTCCCCTATCTTGGTTTGTAAGTGCAATGCATTTTATAATCTATAATTATAGACACTATCCAGTGTCCTCTGTTGTTTCTTTTAGTGTTACCCTACAAATTACCTATGGATTGTTACAGAGCTGTAAGGTGGTATTTAGTTGGTCTGTAGTGAGCTTGTTTTTTTCCCCCTATTTGTTGCTATTGCTGATGTGTCCATGACAGTCTGGGCTCACAGGAAGTGAGTTGAATTTTCCTAGGCGTTATTAAATCTGAAAAACTGGTGACATCTAGCGGTGGAAAGGACTGCATCGGATTGAAGGTAAGTATTGCAGAAAAAGCTGTTTATTTTTTCACATATTCTTTATTTCAGTCTGGAGAAGGGCACATAGGTACAATGAAACAATATCAGATATCACAAGAATCCAACCGCACAACATATAAAAGGCGCCAACATCACAAAGACAGGCTTTGCATTTACCAAAATATAGATACAAGCGTTCTGGATGCTATAGGCTAAAAGCAGAACTTTCTTCACAGTCAGAACGCTAGGAAAAATTTTATTCCCCATGCAGTGGGGCTGTGCCTGCAGTGCATGGGTTAACTGCCCATTTATGTCTAGGAGATATACTTACCTAATCTGCCGATCATCCCAGAGCAAGACTGGTCCCTGCTGCTCCTGTCCTGCCCTCTGAGTTGTCACAGGAAGACTGGGTGAGAGGGTCGCTGACCCACGCATTATAGCTACCAGTTACAATCAGATTGTATTGCCAGTAGAGATGAGCCGAACACCCCCCCGGTTCGGTTCGCACCAGAACCTGCGAACGGAGCGAAAATTTGCACGAACGTTAGAACCCCATTGACGTCTATGGGACTCAAACATTTGAAATCAAAAGTGCTCATTTTAAAGGCTAATTTGCATGGTATTGTACTAAAAAGGGTTTGGGGACCCGGGTCCTGCCCCAGGGGACATGTATCAATGCAAAAAATACTTTTAAAAATGTCCGTTTTTTCGGGAGCAGTGATTTTAATGATGCTTAAAGTAAAAAAAAAAAAAAAGTGAAATATTCCTTTAAATATTGTACCTGGGGGGTGTCTATAGTATGCCTGTAAAGTGGCGCGTGTTTCCTGTGCTTAGAACAGTCCCTGCACAAAATGTCATTTTTAAAGGAAAAAAAGTCATTTAAAACTGCTTGCGGCTTTAATGTAATGTCGGGTCCTGGCAATATGGATGAAAATCAGTGAGACAAACGGCATTGGTACCCCCCAGTCCATTACCAGGCCCTTTGGGTCTTGTATGGATGTTAAGGGGAACCCCGCACCCAAATTAAAAAAGGAAACAGCAGTATACAGACTCCAGCCAAAAAATCTATTTTAAGCTTTTTGGAAAACATAGGGAAGGGTTATCACCCCTGTGATATTTGTTTTGCTGTCTGTGCTCCTCTTCAGAAGATTTCACCTCACTTTTTGTCCCAATGACAAATGTTTTTTGAAAATTTGGGTTTTTTTGTGAAACAAGGATTGGTGATAAAGCATCAGTGGAAAGGAGAAATGTTTTTCCCATATTAACTCTTACAGGAGAGAATTTCCCTTCCTAGGGGTAGATTTCATCTCACTTCCTGTTGTCTCCTTCCGTTTGCAAGTAGGAGTCGTTTGTAAGTTGGATGTTTAAAAGTAGGGGCCTGCCCTATATACTCAGCAGAAATTTGGGCCTTAGGTGTTGTTGTGGCCACAACACTGTAATCCCTCACAGGGCCCTGTTGTGAAATATTAGATCAAGAATTGTAATTACATGCCCCTGTTGAACAAGGGGCAGAAAAATTGGGCCTTTGGTGGTGGTGGTGGTGCTGGTGCCACAACACTGTAAGTCCTCACTCGCTCTTGGTGGGTGCAGAAACGGGCCCTGCTGTGAAATATTAGCTCAAGAATTGTAATTACATGCCCCTGTTGAACAGGGGCTGAAAAATTGGGCCTTAGGCACTGGTGCTGGTGCCACAACACTGCAACCCCTCACAGATACTCTAGTTGGAACGCAGGAACGAGCCCTGCTGCAAAGTATTGCATCAAAAATTGTAATTACACGCCCCTGTTAAAAATTGGGACAACACTGCAACCCCTCACAGATACTCTAGTTAACGAAAAATCCTGGACAGCCTGCTTAATCTTGATTAAGCACTGACTTCAGTGTGAAACCTGTCAGTTTCCTGCTTTGTGATGCTGTGGCATGTATTTTTATGATCATATTTAAATAAAGATCGAAGATTTCTTTTGAGTGTGGCTGTCCAGGATTTTTCGTTTACTTCTTAATTACCAGCATTGCCTGCACCTGTTACTTCCAGCATGGAGAAAATGTTTGTTCCTCACAGACCTCTTTCAGAGCAGTGATATCTCTCTCTCTCTCTGCTACTTCTGGACTTTGCTCACACATTCTTCAACATTGGCCTTTATCAAAGACAAAAATATCTTTGCCTTTTATTGCTGCCAGCTGCCATTCCTTGTTTGCCATTCTGGTCACTGCCTGAAGGTTGCCAAACGATGTCATCTCCTTTGCTTCCTGCTAGGCAGAATCCTTTCTCTGCAGCTGCATCCAAGTTTGCTTGGACCATTTAAAGAGGCAACGTTTAAAGTCAACCACACCTACCATTTCACCCCCCTCCCCTTAAAGTGACTTTTGCCAAGTTGGAGGTTTCACACAAAATCAGATAGCTGCAGGCACCGAGATTGTGTGTAAAACTGGCAGGCAGACTCCTGCCTGTCAGGTGGATGCATCCAGGCGGAAGTGCTGCAGCCGGATTGCCTCCACACCCCCCCGGTAACAGCACCCCCCCCCCCCCCGCATGTCCCATCACATAGGGGACAAAAAGGGAAGAACATTTTTTATTTCTTTCCCTAAAAAAATAAATTTACACCCAATCACATAAAATCCCCCCCCCCAATAAATTTTGAGCCCCCCCCTACATATTCACACATACGGACATAAACACACACGTTGGTGCCTACACGTGAAAATGTCTTTTGCGATACACGTTACATATCACTTTGCACGCTGGAGTGAGAGCAATAATTCTAGCACAAGACCTCCTCTGTAACACTAAACTGATGACCTATGGAGGCGTCTGAAGCGTCGCCTATAGAAAATATAGGGTATTGAAATTTGTCACCTTTTCACGAGCACACACAAATTTAAGGTTTGACATGTTGGGTATCTGTTTACTCAGTGCAACTTTGTCTTTGATATTTAACCAAAATGTTCGTAGTTTATTCTGTTTGTTTGCCCTAAAATTCACTTTAGTGTATTTTATACAGAAATTTTGCATTTCCTAGACCTTTGCGGCGACATAAAAAATTGGAACTACCACAATTTCATTCTCTAGGGTGTCTGCTTTCAGAAAATATATAATGTTTTGGGGGTTTATGTAATCTTCAGGCTTAAAATGATTTGTTAAACATGTGTGCAAAAAAAATGCAAAAATGGTTATGGCAGTGAAAGGGTTAAAGAGGCCTTTACCAACCACCTTATATATTTAAGTGAACTGTGCCAACAGCTTAAAAAGGGAATCATTCTGTTTTTACACATATTACACATATTGTATTGTGCGCCAACTTAAGGGCCCCAACTAAGCCAGCAGAAGAACCAACCTTAAGACTGTTTAAACAGAGGGTCTATCTTTTTAAAAGTACTGGTGTGCCAGAGATGTAACAGATGTTCCCAGGCTTAAACCTAGACTCTCCTGACTGAGGGACTACAAGTGAGCTAACCAGTTAATTTCTTCATATCCATACATGTCTTGCTTGGGGGGAGTGATCTCCCAGTTAGAGGGCTATTGTTTATACCCTCAGTCCTGCAGGACAGATGGTCACACTTTAAAGAGTATTTGACCATACTGTATTGTTCTTGTGTTGATTCACTGTGCCTATTTTTTTTAATACTTTTTATTGAGTTTTCTTGTGAAAAAAAGGGTTACATAATAAAGCCTCTGGGCATACCCCGGCTTAAACAACATACATTGTAACAGTCCTATAAGTTCTAATATATTCTATTGAAACAACTACAACCTTAAACTACTCATGTCATCAAATTGGGGAGATACAGGGAAGGACTTATACTTCAGGTGACCACTTCAGGGAGAGATGCTGAGGTTGAAGATAACTTATCTAGGTGTACCTTCAGATAACAGCAAAATTAGGTCTTCACCGCTACAATACATTTAGTTAAAGTAAACAAACAAAGGGATCCAGATCCTATTGTGTTGCGTTTGTGATGTCTGATTCTTCTGTGCCTATTGTTTAACCTTTTGAACTGCTATAATGCTTTACTTTTTTATTGCTTCCAATACAAGCTGGTTATTCCCTTTTATCACAGTTGGTGTGTTTATTTCTTGTTTAGCTGCCAGGAGGTTCTCCAGTCAAGGTATTATTTCAGTCAACAAGAGTGGGGCTCCATTTAGGGCCAAGGGAAGAGCAGAGGACCCAATTCTATCAGCGGCTCCTTCGGAAGCAGGCAGTCAAATGTCACGAGCTAGTTCTGTATAAAGATGAAAAAGTGTTAATACAAAATGTGTACCACTTGCTTCTTCTATTGTTAAATCTATGAATCCACACAAAAAAAACTATCCCAAACTGAGAAGGCATCCTACCAGAGTCTATCACTAGGAGGGAAGGCAAAAATAATATTCACCTAGGTCAAGAATGGTTTAAAGTTAGGATGAAGAGCCAGAGATGTGGCAGACCAACAATCTCTGCATTGGAAGCAATGGTAAACTGTAGAAGTAGACAAAAAGGAAGGGCGTAAGACATGGGTAAGGAACAGCAAGACACAGGACACAAGTGGGGGTGAAGGTCAGGGTGAGGAGTGGAAATGAAAAGAAAGAAAAAAAGAGCGCACCAGCCTAGTGCATTATCCTTGACAGATTTATTGATTAAAAACAAGATAAAATCTACTCACAAAGGTCGAAGAGAAAATCGCATTGTATATGACACAGAGGCGAATAATCCAGTGGTAGCAGTTTTCCAGGTCCCAGGAAGGAGGCGTACGGACTACTGCTGGCTAACGCGTTTCGAAGGTTACCCTTCTTCATCAGAGCCTGGAAAAATGAGAAGTGGAAAAATGGGGGTTGGAGTGGGACCAGAGGGGAGGCATCCATGGATCCAAACCAATATATAGCTGAGTGTCAAAAGCCTGGTTTTCCAGTAGCAAGGAAAGTGGGTGTATAAATTAACCTGTAGCAAGGGCATTACCATATTCCTGCAAAGAGGGAAATCTACCCAATAAAACCATGTCTTTCTTAATTTCTCACCTTTGGCGGTGTTGATCAAATGAATCAAGAGGGAGCTTTGTAGTGTCTCCTAAACATGTGGATCAAGTGCAGTAAAAAGGTTGCAGGGCTGTTTCCAAGACCGACATCTGTGTATTTCTTAACATGCCACTGTACCGCCTCCCAGAAACCTTGAAGAGACAGAAAATCCCAAAAGATATGTAAAAACTACCTTTCTCTTTCTCACAGTGCCAACAGATTGGAAAACACTTGTGCAGGATGGTGGGTACTCTATACCATCTGGATAAGATTTTAAATCTTAATTCCCGTATTTTATTCGCTATAGATGATTTGTGGGTGAGGTTGAGCAATTGTGAGAGACAGCCAGCGATCCCTCTCCCACTTGAGAAAATATGGAGCTACAAAGTGTGATTGTGGTTGATTAACCAATTTATATGAGTAAGGCACTAGTTATTTATTTTTACCTTTTACTGTGATTATTCTTTAAAATACACTTACTTGTAATTATAAACAGTGTACTAACGGTGATGCTGTAATATTGTTAGAATTACAAACTATTAAAATACACTGCATTGTTAAAATAAATATTTAAAAAATCAGATTCTCAGTATTTCTAGGTCACAAGGTTCCCCCTTCACGCACATACAGTACAGTTTGTATAGTGCTACTCCTTACACAGATGATCTTTCATAAAACCTGATTACTTTCAATTCAAACTAGAAAGTGGGAAACCAAAAGTCCTGCTTCATTGATTGCCAAGTAGCAAAGTCCAGATCAGTTGGAAATCAAGTTGCCAAGACACAACACCGCCTAGCCTGACAACCCAAATAATTTCAATGGTTGATTTACTCATCAGCGTTATGTTTGTTTCTCTTCAGACAAGATGCACAAACACAATTCATACTGGGAATTTTGCAGGTCCAAATTATATATGTGTATGTAGGCAGGTAATGGTTAATGCTGCCTCAGCCAGGAGGGAAACAGTTAACCTGTTTCCCTATTTTTTTTGCTGAGCGCTGCTTCTCTCTCCCTGTGCTGTAAATAAAAGGGGGAGGGCTCTGCCCAGACACACTCAGTCTGTATGGGAGGAAAGAGACAGCCAGCAAGATGTAGGAGAGTGGTTTTGTTCCCAATTCTAGCAAAGCTGTTACTTACCTGTGTCCAGGAGCCTTCTGCAGTGTAGGGGGGATTCCACAGAGAAAGAAAGAGTTGTTCTGCCTGATGCCATTACTGGAGTCTTGATGGCCGGTATTCTGTTGAAGCTGGAGCTAGACTCCAGAAATGGACGCAACCAATATTGGAGTTTTGCTTGAGGGTGTTACCCCTTACATTGTAAATGGTAGATACAGTATATCACTTCCAACTCAGCACACTTCCACTACTATAACATCCACTCATAGGCGTGCGCAGCCCATTGCATTAGGGTGTGCACCTCAAACCAAAGCTCAAACACACGTGCGTCTATATATATATATATATATATATATATATATATATATATACACACACACACACTCTTATAAATAAATGTTAACAAACATTTTAAAATGTATTAAAACATTTTTTTATTAAAAAAACGTTTATCAATGTAAACAAACACAATTTTTTTAACTTATTAATTAAATAATCTTTTAACATAAACAAAGCTTTTAAATAATTCTCTGAATCAAATAAGCAATTTTAAAAACTGCACGGTAAGTAGCAACAATAGATCAGTCCCAGCAACAATAGACACCCCCCAGCAACAATAGATCCCTCCCATTAACAATAGATCTCCCCAGCAACAATAGATCTCCCAGCATCCAGTATCAATATACTCTCCAGCAACATAAGCCCCCTCCCGCAACAGTAGTATTCTCCCATCAACAATTGACCCCCCAGAAACAATAGATCCCACCAGCAGTAATAGACTTCCCCAGCATCAATACATCACCCAGGGACAATAGAGACCCCAGCAGCCAATATCAATAGACACTCCAGCAAATCCCGCCACCCCTTGGCATATACATTCAGTGCTGAGGTGCCGAAACTGTGCTCTCCCATGTTCCTGCTGAAAAAAAGCCCTGGAAATATGTATTTGGACATCAAATTGGCATCAAAAAAGTGGTTTGCACACTACAGAGTATTATTATGGCTACCTTCTCTACATGTTTTAGAGAAGAAGACGTCGCACAGAAGGTGTTATAGACTTAAATTCTTCAATAATTTCATTATAATTAGCCGACCATGCTAATTCTTGCTCAGTGTTACCCGTATGGGTAAGCCGATACACCGACAGTGTACATGAGACCTGCATGGTATCAGTGATCTGCTGATTGCTGGTGCAATGCTTTCCAGGCATCTGCAACAAAAAATAATAAATGCACATTTTTTTTATTGATGGGCACACTGGCAGCAATTGATGGGTACTGTAGCTGTGTTTGATGGCACAGTGGTGGCAATTTATGGGTACAGTAGCTGCGTTTGATGGGCACAGTGGCTGCAATTGATGGGCACAGTAGCTGCATTTGATGGGCACAGTAGCTGCGTTTGATGGGCACAGTGGCTGCAATTAATTTTTTTTTTCAGTTTGTTTGCGCCCCCCCCCAAAAAAAAATTTGGAGCACCAGCCGTCACTGCTCCAATGTGGGCTGACGTACAGGCACGTTAACCCACATTGGCACATACCAAAGACATGTAGTAAAATACGTTTTTGCCTAAATTTTTGAAGAAAATTGATTTTATTGGATAGGTTTTATGGTAGTAGTAGTAGTAACAGTTTTTTGTTGTTTACCAAAAAATAAAAAACCTAGTGGGGATCAAATACGCCCAAAAGAAAGCTCTATTTGCATGAAAAAAATTATATAAAATTCATTTGGGTAAAGTATTGCATGGCTGCGCAATTGTCAGTAGTGCAGTTAGGCCCCATTCACACGAGGCGGACTCCGCCTCGGTCCGCTGGCTCAGCAGGAGATCTCTCCGTTGATCTCCGCTGAGTCGGCGGATGACAGGACCCTCTATGCTCACTGAGCAGCATGTCCGTTCTCATCAGATCTCACCCGATCCGATCCGCCAGCGACGGATCCAAACATAGAGGCATCCGTCTGCTTTTAGCGGATTGGACCGGGTCGGATGTCAGCGGACATGTCTCCGCTGACATCCATCGCTCCATAGGCTAACATGGAGCGCCCGTTCAGGTCCGCCGTCAAAACTGACAGGCGGACCTGAACGGCCCGATCGTGTGAAAGGGACCTTAAATAGCAAAAAATGGCCTGGTCCTGAAGGGGGAAAATCTTCCAAAGGTCGTGGTTAAGTTGATTTTTAAATGTCATTTTTTTAAATTGTTATTTTTTAAAATAACATTATCGAAGCATTATTTTAACACGTGAGAACAATTTTTAAAAAATGACATGTAAAAATCGACTTAATGTATGTATGTGCAAATATTTATATATATATATATATATATATATATATATATATATATATATATATATATATATATATATATATATATATATATATATAATATTTTTATGTACATCACAAATACAATTCAAATAAATATGAACCCTGCCTGGCTTGTCAGCAAAAAAGTAAGTGTATATATATATATATATATATATATGTAGCACTAACTCTCGGTGGAGCTGCTGGTTTAAAGCGGGCTTGTTACCTTCACTCTCGATACCTCTGTTTCACCGGCACCAGGTCTAGGGTTCCGTTGAGTTTACCTCTGGACGATGTAGACACCAAACACTTGAGTAAATTTTCCAATGCTTTAATGAACAAGTATTAAAGGAAGTAGCAGTAGCAGGAAAGAGGCAGAAGGAAAGTTGCAGGGAAGCTTAAATACCTTTCCTTAGTACTCTTTAGAACATTCTTTGGAATTGATCACTTGTAATTGAATGCACTCCCCTTGTGGGATTCAATCTTTGCTCGCCTGGATAGGCCTCTCTCACTTGCCTAGCAGCCAGTACGCAGCACGAACAAAAGTCTCTGCCACAGATTTGTTTGGAATAAAACCCATACGATCCTCTGCAACAGGATGTATTGGTTTGCGATGAATGTCAGACACAGTACTATGCAGTAAGATTACTTCAGGATACGTCCTCCAACCGAGTCACCAGGCCCCTCTCCAGACCAGCACTCTGCATGATCCTTCCATGATGGGTCCTCCCCTGGGATCTCCTCGGTTGTCCAGCTTCTTCACTCAGGATAGACAGCTCAGGACCATTCCTCTGCTACAGTGGTAGGCCCCAGACAGGCTTCTGGGCCCACCCACACGCCACAGCAGCGTGGGCCTCCGGAACGGAGGACCACGAGATGGTACTCTTAACGCATACCTGTCAGCCAGGAGGACCAGCAGGTGGCTGAAAAACGAAACCCCTAAACATGTCGTCTGTTCCATAAATACCCTCTCCCAGAATGCAACTCGGAGGACCACCTCCACCGAGTTGTCCGACAGAGGAGCACTCATACGCTTCAACACATTGCCTTTCCAACACCAGCCCATGGTGACAACGACACCCACCGGCACAGTGTGGAACTACACGCAACTCAGCCAAGCTGGAACAGAGGCAAATCTAACTTCACCTAACAAGTAACCCACAAAATTTACCTATCAGCGGTAGATTAAAAATCTACCAGCGCTACATATATATATATATATATATATATATATATATATATATATATATATATAAATATATATATGTATGTGTGTATATCTATATCTATCTATCTATCTATCTATCTATATATATATATATATATATATATATATATATATATATATATATATATATATATATATAAATTCACACTTACTTTTTTGCTGGCAGGGACAGGGTTCATGGTTCATATCGAGTTGCCTTTTTGTGTTTTTTTTTTTTGGTCCAATCCATCTTGTGTCTGCCCTTCCCTGCTCAGTGCTGTCTCACTGGCACTGCTTACCTGAGCTCACTGAGCCAGCCGCCTGCCGCTATCTGAGTCCAGGGTTAGGCTCCGCTGAGTCCGCTGCTTCTTCCGAGGGAAGGGAGAGAGAGGAGGCCAGAGGGGGGCGGAGTGCAGACGCATATCACTCCGACGCTGCCTGCGGGACCTGCGTTGCCGGAACTATACAGGACCCATCGGGAAATGCGGCCGGATCACTCCGCCGCGCCTGTGGTCCCGGGGACTCCCTAGTCCCTGCAGTGCAGGCTGTGCTGCAAAAAGATGCTTTTTCTTGCAGGACAAATCCAGGCCAGGCAGTGGTGACATGAGCAGTAGTAGTCACAACTACTGACACCAGTCACAACCAATGAGAGCACAATGATTAGGGTGTGCCTGGGCACACCCCGTGGGCACGCCTATGCATCCACTGCATTCAACACATTAAAGATCTTGTCTGTTGGGCAGCCCAGGATTGGTAAAAACAGGCAGTTAAGCTGTGTTTCTTTTTCCCTGTATGGGAATACAGTGACGTCTTGAAGCAGGTCAAATGTAGGTGAGTAGGTCAACTGAAGGTCAAATGCACCTGTCAATGAATTCTGAATGATGCCACATGCATCTCAAACTGATGGCATCAGCACAAGCTCAAAGCACAAAACCCAAGGCGTTTCACCCCACCTGTCATGGAGGTCAGGTTATAATGTCTTTGTGTACTGGCCTTATATACACATGGCTTTAAAATGGCAGCACACCCATGTTTTTCGCTTTACATGGGCTCACAATAGAATTTTATGCTAAAACACACAAAGATACAATTAAATTCTATGAAAATACCAAATTCTGTAATTGTGTGGTATATAGCAACTATCCTAGTACCTATTTGTCTTTCTCTATGCGTGAGCTTTAAACTGAATTTATCATAGCCGGTGCAGTTGGCCCTAATTGTTGCCATATGCTTTCTTTACTAAAAAAAGCTGTTTGCAATGACTAACTGACTATTTTTGTAGTTTTTGCCATTGAAGTTAAGGTTTATGTATAACCAATACTGTTTCTTAGAGTCCTTGTACACGGTACTGATGAATGAATGCTGGACTTTCCTGACAGAAATTTACTGCACAGAAAAAGCAAGTATGGTCCTTATAGTGCACTTGTGTACATGCTGTTCAGGAGGCCAGGGATGAGTTGCAGTCACATTAAGGGGGATGACAAATAGCAATTGGGAGTACTTAGGGATTCTCACCTATGCAGGGTGAGGGGTTCCAAGGTGATCTGGCAAAAAAGGATTGTTAAGTCCTGGCATGGGACCCACAACTTGGAGGCTCGGAGAGACTTTGCGTGGGAAAAAGCCTCTAACCCTAACTATGGGGACTTTGGTCCTGATGGGGTTAATCCACATGCTTGTGAGGTAGAGCTGTTTTGCTGTTTGCTGCTGAGCTCTGGTGACATTTTCGGTGGACTTCGAAGCAGGCGGGGACTTTGAAACTTTGTTAAGGGACAAGTTTTACGGGAGGTAAGCCAAATCGTTATTTTCTGTAACAGGTATATGAACTGGTTTGTTTATTATTTTTATGCTGACATTAAGCTATTTTGTTCACAAAAAAAGAGAGAGTCGCCTTGGAACTTTAAATGAGGTGGTCACAGTTAGCCACTGAGTAACAAGAGTAATAGCAGTATAAATGTTTATTAAAATTAATGTACATACATGGATAATATAGCAAATTAGCTCAGCCAATGGATTTGCACATAATGAAGAAAATAAAGTTGATACAAACGTTATACAATGCAGTATATACAAATGCACGCATCAGAAAACCCGACGCGCATTTCGCGAGATCATAGCTCGCTCATCAGGGGTGGATGAATTTGTATATGCGGATGATTTTTTGTATATGTATATAGGAATGGAGGTGTATCACTGGTGACTGCAGACCTTTTATTTTATTTTGCTTCTAAGTTATTTTGTTTACCTTTTGAAAATATGAGACTGTTTTGCTTTTACCAACACAGCTAGCTGGTGATCCGAACTCCCCCGATGCGTATATGTGTGTAAAAGTTTTATAATCTATGATTCAAAGGAGCTGTGATATATGCACTTATTCACATTCTTGCAAGTATTTACTGTATTTTTTTATATGGTGATATACTGTAAACTGTAAACAGTGTTAACAGTAGATCAGTATAAAGAAAAACAATTGTAAATACTTGCAAGAATGTGCATAAGTGCATATATTTACAGCTCTCCTGAATCGTAGATTATAAAACTTTTGCCCACATATACACATTGGGGGAGTCTGGATCACCAGCCAGCCATGTTGGTAAAAGCATATACCTGTGTATACAGGCTCATTGAAAGCAATAGAATGCAAGATGTGGCTTTTTGACACCTACACTATATTACCAAATATCTATCAGAAGACTCTCTTCTGTTCTATATTCATAGGCAGTTGACCAATAGGTTATTCTCTGGTTCCATTCAATGCTGTCATATGCGATGTCATGTAGTCATGGCCCCTTCCTGCTCCAACATGACTGCGCACCAGTGCACAAAGCAAGGTCCATAAAGACATGGATGTCCTGACCACAACCTGATAGAACACCTTTGGGATGAATTAGAGTGGAGACTACTGAGAGAGAGATGGGTACTGCCATTGTTGACTTTTCACTAAAAATTCTAGCTGCCTGACTGTCTCTGGCTTCAATACTTTCTAAAACACTGAGCCAGAACAAGTGAAGGCAGGACGCCTGAGCATGACAAGTAAATAAACAGCATTCTCCTAAGGAGAGCCATACCTCCCAATTTTTTGAGATGGGAATGAGGGACACTTACTAGCAAAAGTATGTAGGCATAGGACACGCCCCCACCATGACCCCCTAAAGGAGAATTAACCCCCCAAAAAAGATTAGTTAAACCCACAAGTGTTTTTTTTTTCCACTACTATTCCTTTATATTGGCTTATCAAATTTACAAATGCAGAAATTTTGCATTTGGATCAAAGGCTTAGCGCTGGGAAACACTTTTTGAAAAAGTGCATTTCATATACAACTACATCGATCAGACCAACATGAGGGACAAATGAGGAGGAAAGAGGGACAGAGGGACATTGCTGCAAATCAGGGACAGTCCCTCAAAATCAGGGACAGTTGGGAGCTATATAAGTTTAGAAACTGTAGTCCAAAATGTGGTTTTATTACATGATTAGCAGTATTTTGCCAAATATCTCAACCCTTCCAATGTGAAAAAGTGTGCTGTCTTCTGCAACTAGGAATATTTGTGTTATTGGGTCCCAGCTTTGATCATGGGTCTGGAGTTTTCAAATCCTGCATGTATAAGATACAGCTTAGGGGATTTCTGTGTTCTGTGTTCGGGGTGACCCATGTCACTTCCTCCGCATTTTGACTTATAGCAATACTTGTTGTGGAAATTTGTAATAATGTATGTTGTCAGATGTCCCCCAGTTTCAGTTTTGCTGTAATGCTCTCATGTGAGCATATTCGCACATATAGACGTTGGTGGAAGACCATTGGCTGTGGAAACCTTCTGTGGACACGGCAGATCTGTTTGCTCTTTTGAGGATGTTTGTTTATGCCTCACCAAGGGACTGGCCACTCCATGATGACTGCATCTAAACTTCTAAGTAAGCAGATCTGCGTACATGGGAACCATAGCATGACCATACAAAATCATGGCCCACTGAGCCATGATGGAGTACGGCTCGCGTCATTGGTAGCAGTGGGAATGTGCACACGATCGTGTTCAGAGCCATATAAGTAGTGTTCAAATTGTGAGACACTTTGTGTCTCACAAGACGCTTGCCACACGGCCCTGCACATGACCATCTGTACACGTCGCTACTGTATTTCTATTTGAATATATACATGTGTGTGATTGGTTCTTTTGAAAGAATACAAGTGTCTGATTGGCTGATTCTGAAGCCACCACCTTCCTTTGTTATTCATGTTTATAGTATAAGTAAAAGGAGCTGGCTATTCTCTCGAGGATTCTGCTAAGCTCAAGGTGATACCAGCATCTGTGTCTGTGTTACTTGGAGAAATACAACCCCTGGCAAAAATTATGGAATCACCAGTCCCTGAGGATGTTCCTTCAGTTGTTTATTGTTGTAGAAAAAAAGCAGATCACAGACATGGCCAAAAACTAAAGGCATTTCAAATGGCAACTTTCTGGCTTTAAGAAACACTAAAAGAAATCAAGAAAAATAATTGTGGTGGTCAGTAACAGTTAGATTTATAGAACAAGCACAGGGAATAAATTATGGAATCACTCAATTCTGAGGAAAAAATTATGGAATCACCCTGTAAATTTTCATTACAAACACTAACACCTGCATCAGATTAAATCTGCTTGTTAGTATGCAGGTAAAGAGGGTAAATCATCACGCAGTGTTGCACAAGATGTTGGTTGTTCACAGTCGGCTGTGTCTAAAACATGGACCAAATACAAACAACATGGGAAGGTGGTTAAAGGCAAGCATACTGGTAGACCAAGGAAGACATCAAAGCGTCAAGACAGAAAACTTAAAGCAATATGCCTTGAAAACAGAAAATGTACAACAAAACAAATGAGGAACAAATGGGAGGAAACTGGAGTCAACATCTGTGACCGAACTGTAAGAAACCGCCTAAAGGAAATGGGATTTACATACAGAAAAGCTAAAAGAAAGCCATCTCTAACACCTAAACACAAAAAAACAAGGTTACAATGGGCTAAGGAAAGGCAATCGTGGACTGTGGATGATTGGATGAAAGTCATATTCAGTGATGAATCTCGAATCTGCATTGGGCAAGGTGATGATGCTGGAACTTTTGTTTGGTGCCGTTCCAATGAGATTTATGCAGACGACTGTCTGAAGAAAACATGCAAATTTCCACAGTCAATTATGATATGGGGCTGCATGTCAAGTAAAGGCACTGGGGAGATGGCTGTCATTAAATCTTCAATAAATGCACAGGTTTACATTGAAATTTTGGACACTTTTCTTATCCCATCTATTGAAAGGATGTTTGGGGATGATGAAATCATTTATCAAGATGATAATGCATCTTGCCATAGAGCAAAAACTGTGAAAAAATTCCTTGAAGAAAGACACATAAGGTCAATGTCATGGCCTGCAAACAGTCCGGATCTCAATCCAATTGAAAATCTGTGGTGGAAGTTAAAGAAAATGGTCCATGACAAGGCTCCAACCTGCAAAGATGATTTGGCAACAGCAATCAGAGAAGGCTGGAGCCAGATTGATGAAGAGTACTGTTTATCACTCATTAAGTCAATGCCTCAGAGACTGCAAGCAGTTATAAAAGCCAGAGGTGGTGCAACAAAGTACTAGCGATGTGTTGGAGTGTTATTTTGTTTGTTTATTTTTTATGATTCCATAATTTTTTCTTCAGAGTTGAGTGATTCCATAATTTATTCCCTGTGCTTGTTCTATAAATCTAACTGTTACTGGCCACCACAATTATTTTTCTTGATTTCTTTTAGTGTTTCTTAACCCCCCTAGCGGTATTCCCGAGTCTGGCTCGGGGTGGATTTTCAATACCAAAAGCGGTATCCCCGAGCCAGACTCGGGATCGCATCGCAGGATCCAGGAAGAGTTTACTTACCTTGTCCCCAGGATCCTGCGATGTCTCACCGCTGTGATCGGCGAGCCGCTGTGTCTCACTCGATTCACAGTGCCGAGCTCCGTTCCCTGAGAGCGTTGCGACGCACGGGGACGGAGTTCGGCGGCAAATTCAAAAAGTGAAACACACAGTATAGATACAGTATACTGTAATCTTACAGATTACATTACTGTATCAAATAATTACACATCCCCTTTGTCCCTAGTGGCCTGTCCATGCCCTGCATGCAGTTTTATATCATAAATACTGTTCTTTCTGCCTGGAAACTGGAGATTGTCCATAGCAACCAAAACCGTCCCTTTACATCAAAAGTGGCTTTAGACCAGCTAGAAAACAGCGACAATAAATTAGAATCATTCGCAGAATTGAGTGATAGTGATTTGTGGGAAAATCCATCACCAAACACTAAAAGTAACGAAAGTGACAATTCTGCAACTGAGCAAATTTCAGTGTTTTTGATTTGATTACATTATTGAATAATTTTTATTATTCTTATATTATTATTTGTTATAATTATTTATAGTTATTTATTATATTATAATTTTTTATTTCGTTTTTCAAAATTTATCATACCCGGGATGTCTACTAGACTATGGTTTAGACAGATTTAAGTGAATTATTCCTAAGAATTACAGGCCTACAATATAAAACGCCAAATTTCTGTGCAAAATAATGGTACCGCTTTCAGCACCTAAAATCTGAAATAATCATACCGCCAGGGAGGTTAACCACTTGACGACCGCCTCACGCCGATTTACGTCGGCAAGGTGGCACGGACAGGTAAAATCACGTACATATACGTGATTTGCCTTCCGCAGGTGGGGGGTCCGATCGGACCCCCCCCCGGTGCCCGAGGCGGTCGTCTTTTGTCCCACGGCGATCGGAGATGAGGGGGCGGTCATCCGTTCGTGGCCCCCCCCTCGCGATCGCCGCCGGCCAATGAGAACATTCCTTTGCTGCTGTATGCTAAACAGCAGCAAAGGAAATGATGTCATCTCTCCTCGGCTCGGTAATTTCCGTTCCGGCCCGAGGAGAGAAGACAGGTATGTGAGTGCACAACACACACACACACAGTAGAACATGCCAGGCACACAAAACACCCCGATCCCCCCCCCGATCGCCCCCCCCCCCCGTCACAAACTGACACCAGCAGTTTTTTTTTTTTGTTTTTTTTTCTGATTACTGCATTGGTGTCAGTTTGTGACAGTTACAGTGTTGGGACAGTTAGTATTACCCCCCTGTAGGTCTAGGATACCCCCCTAACCCCCCTAATAAAGTTTTAACCCCTTGATCACCCCCTGTCACCAGTGTCACTAAGCGATCATTTTTCTGATCGCTGTATTAGTGTCGCTGGTGACGCTAGTTAGTGAGGTAAATATTTAGGTTCGCCGTCAGCGTTTTATAGCGACAGGGACCCCCATATACTACCGAATAAATGTTTTAACCCCTTGATGGCCCCCTAGTTAACCCTTTCACCACTGATCACCGTATAACTGTTACGGGTGACGCTGGTTAGTTCGTTTATTTTTTATAGTGTCAGGGCACCCGCGGTTTATTACCGAATAAAGGTTTAGCCCCCTGATCGCCCGGCGGTGATATGCGTCGCCCCAGGCAGCGTCAGATTAGCGCCAGTACCGCTAACACCCACGCACGCAGCATACGCCTCCCTTAGTGGTATAGTATCTGATCGGATCAATATCTGATCCGATCAGATCTATACTAGCGTCCCCAGCAGTTTAGGGTTCCCAAAAACACAGTGTTAGCGGGATCAGCCCAGATACCTGCTAGCACCTGTGTTTTGCCCCTCCGCCCGGCCCAGCCCAAGTGCAGTATCGATCGATCACTGTCACTTACAAAACACTAAACGCATAACTGCAGCGTTTGCAGAGTCAGGCCTGATCCCTGCGATCGCTAACAGTTTTTTTGGTAGCATTTTGGTGAACTGGCAAGCACCAGCCCCAGGCAGCGTCAGGTTAGCGCCAGTAGCGCTAACACCCACGCACGCACCGTACACCTCCCTTAGTGGTATAGTATCTGATCGGATCAATATCTGATCCGATCAGATCTATACTAGCGTCCCCAGCAGTTTAGGGTTCCCAAAAACGCAGTGTTAGCGGGATCAGCCCAGATACCTGCTAGCACCTGCGTTTTGCCCCTCCGCCCGGCCCAGCCCAGCCCACCCAAGTGCAGTATCGATCGATCACTGACACTTACAAAACATTAAACGCATAACTGCAGCGTTCGCAGAGTCAGGCCTGATCCCTGCGATCGCTAACAGTTTTTTTGGTAGCATTTTGGTGAACTGGCAAGCACCAGCCCCAGGCAGCGTCAGGTTAGCGCCAGTAGCGCTAACACCCACGCACGCACCGTACAGCTCCCTTAGTGGTATAGTATCTGATCGGATCAATATCTGATCCGATCAGATCTATACTAGCGTCCCCAGCAGTTTAGGGTTCCCAAAAACACAGTGTTAGCAGGATAAGCCCAGATACCTGCTAGCACCTGCGTTTTGCCCCTCCGCCCGGCCCAGCCCAGCCCACCCAAGTGCAGTATCGATCGATCACTGACACTTACAAAACACTAAACGCATAACTGCAGCGTTCGCAGAGTCAGGCCTGATCCCTGCGATCGCTAACAGTTTTTTTGGTAGTATTTTGGTGAACTGGCAAGCACCAGCCCCAAGCAGCGTCAGATTAGCGCCAGTACCGCTAACACCCACGCACGCACCGTACACCTCCCTTAGTGGTATAGTATCTGAACGGATCAATATCTGATCCGATCAGATCTATACTGGCGTCCCCAGCAGTTTAGGGTTCCCAAAAACGCAGTGTTAGCGGGATCAGCCCAGATACCTGCTAGCACCTGCATTTTGCCCCTCCGCCCGGCCCAGCCCACCCAAGTGCAGTATCGATCGATCACTGTCACTTACAAAACACTTAACGCATAACTGCAGCGTTCGCAGAGTCAGGCCTGATCCCTGCGATCGCTAACAGTTTTTTTGGTAGCTTTTTATTGAACTGGCAAACGCCAGCGGCCTAGTACACCCCGGTCGTAGTCAAACCAGCACTGCAGTAACACTTGGTGACGTGGCGAGTCCCATAAGTGCAGTTCAAGCTGGTGAGGTGGCAAGCACAAGTAGTGTCCCGCTGCCACCAAGAAGACAAACACAGGCCCGTCGTGCCCATAGTGCCCTTCCTGCTGCATTCGCCAATCCTAATTGGGAACCCACCGCTTCTGCAGCGCCCGTACTTCCCCCATTCACATCCCCAACCAAATGCAGTTGGCTGCATGAGAGGCATTTTCTTTATGTCCTCCCGAGTACCCCTACCCAACGAACCCCCAAAAAAGATGTCGTGTCTGCAGCAAGCGCGAATATAGGCGTGACACCCGCTATTATTGTCCCTCCTGTCCTGACAATCCAGGTCTTTGCATTGGTGAATGTTTTGAACGCTACCATACACTAGTTGAGTATTAGCGTAGGGTACAGCATTGCACAGACTAGGCACACTTTCACAGGGTCTCCCAAGATGCCATCGCATTTTGAGAGACCCGAACCTGGAACCGGTTACCGTTATAAAAGTTAGTTACAAAAAAAGTGTAAAAAAAAAAAAATATATATAAAATAAAAAAAAATAGTTGTCGTTTTATTGTTCTCTCTCTCTCTATTCTCTCTCTCTTGTTCTGCTCTTTTTTACTGTATTCTATTCTGCAATGTTTTATTGTTATTATGTTTTATCATGTTTGCTTTTCAGGTATGCAATTTTTTATACTTTACCGTTTACTGTGCTTTATTGTTAACCATTTTTTTGTCTTCAGGTACACCATTCACGACTTTGAATGGTTATACCAGAATGATGCCTGCAGGTTTAGGTATCATCTTGGTATCATTCTTTTCAGCCAGCGGTCGGCTTTCATGTAAAAGCAATCCTAGTGGCTAATTAGCCTCTAGACTGCTTTTACAAGCCGTGGGAGGGAATGCCCCCCCACCCCCACCGTCTTCCGTGTTTTTCTCTGGCTCTCCTGTCTCAACAGGGAACTTGAGAATGCAGCCGGTGATTCAGCCAGCTGACCATAGAGCTGATCAGAGACCAGAGTGGCTCCAAACATCTCTATGGCCTAAGAAACCGGAAGCTACGAGCATTTTATGACTTAGATTTCGCCGGATGTAAATAGCGCCATTGGGAAATTGGGGAAGCATTTTATCACACAGATCTTGGTGTCATCAGATGCTTTGAGGGCAGAGGAGAGATCTAGGGTCTAATAGACCCCAATTTTTTCAAAAAAGAGTACCTGTCACTACCTATTGCTATCATAGGGGATATTTACATTCCCCGAGATAACAATAAAAATGATTAAAAAAAAAAAAAAAAATGAAAGGAACAGTTTAAAAATAAGATAAAAAAGCAAAAAAATAATAAAGAAAAAAAAAAAAAAGCACCCCTGTCGCCCCCTGCTCTCGCGCTAAGGCGAACGCAAACGGCGGTCTGTCGTCAAACGTAAACAGCAATTGCACCATGCATGTGAGGTATCGCCGCGAAGGTCAGATCGAGGGCAGTAATTTTTGCAGTAGACCTCCTCTGTAAATCTAAAGTGGTAATCTGTAAAGGCTTTTAAAGGCTTTTAAAAATGCATTTATTTTGTTGCCACTGCACGTTTGTGCGCAATTTTAAAGCATGTCATGTTTGGTATCCATGTACTCGGCCTAAGATCATCTTTTTTATTTCATCAAACATTTGGGCAATATAGTGTGTTTTAGTGCATTAAAATTTAAAAAAGTGTGTTTTTTCCCCAAAAAATGCGTTTGAAAAATCGCTGCGCAAATACTGTGTGAAAAAAAAAATGAAACACCCACCATTTTAATCTGTAGGGCATTTGCTTTAAAAAAATATATAATGTTTGGGGGTTCAAAGTAATTTTTTTGCAAAAAAAAATAACTTTTTCATGTAAACAATGAGTGTCAGAAAGGGCTTTGTCTTTAAGTGGTTAGAAGAGTTGGTGATGTGTGACATAAGCTTCTAAATGTTGTGCATAAAATGCCAGGACAGTTCAAAACCCCCCCAAATGACCCCATTTTGGAAAGTAGACACCCCAAGCTATTTGCTGAGAGGCATGTCGAGTCCATGGAATATTTTATATTGCGACACAAGTTGCGGGAAAGAGACAAATTTTTTTTTTTTTTTTTTTGCACAAAGTTGTCACTAAATGATATATTGCTCAAACATGCCATGGGAATATGTGAAATTACACCCCAAAATACATTCTGCTGCTTCTCCTGAGTACGGGGATACCACATGTGTGAGACTTTTTGGGAGCCTAGCCGCGTACGGGACCCCGAAAACCAAGCACCGCCTTCAGGCTTTCTAAGGGCGTGAATTTTTGATTTCACTCTTCACTGCCTATCACAGTTTCGGAGGCCATGGAAAGCCCAGGTGGCACAAAACCCCCCCCAAATGACCCCATTTTGGAAAGTAGACACCCAAAGCTATTTGCTGAGAGGTATAGTGAGTATTTTGCAGACCTCACTTTTTGTCACAAAGTTTTGAAAATTGAAAAAAGAAAAAAAAAAAAGTTTTTTCTTGTCTTTCTTCATTTTCAAAAACAAATGAGAGCTGTAAAATACTCACCATGCCTCTCAGCAAATAGCTTGGGGTGTCTACTTTCCAAAATGGGGTCATTTGGGGGGGTTTTGTGCCACCTGGGCATTCCATGGCCTCCGAAACTGTGATAGGCAGTGAAGAGTGAAATCAAAAATTTTCACCCTTAGAAATCCTGAAGGCGGTGCTTGGTTTTCGGGGCCCCGTACGCGGCTAGGCTCCCAAAAAGTCCCACACATGTGGTATCCCCATACTCAGGAGAAGCAGCTAAATGTATTTTGGGGTGCAATTCCACATATGCCCATGGCCTGTGTGAGCAATATATCATTTAGTGACAACTTTGTGCAAAAAAAAAAAAAAAAAAAAGTGTCACATTCCCGCAACTTGTGTCAAAATATAAAATATTCCATGGACTCAATATGCCTCTCAGCAAATAGCTTGGGGTGTCTACTTTCCAAAATGGGGTCATTTGGGGGGGGGTTTGTGCCACCTGGGCATTCCATGGCCTCCGAAACTGTGATAGGCAGTGAAGAGTGAAATCAAAAATTTACACCCTTAGAAATCCTGAAGGCGGTGCTTGGTTTTCGGGGCCCCGTACGCGGCTAAGCTCCCAAAAAGTCCCACACATGTGGTATCCCCATACTCAGAAGAAGCAGCCGAATGTATTTTGGGGTGCAATTCCACATAGGCCCATGGCCTGTGTGAGCAATATATCATTTAGTGACAACTTTTTGTAAATATTTTTTTTTTTTTTTTTTTTGTCATTATTCAATCACTTGGGACAAAAAAAATAAATATTCAATGGGTTCAACATGCCTCTCAGCAATTTCCTTGGGGTGTCTACTTTCCAAAATGGGGTCATTTGGGGGGGGGGGTTGTACTGCCCTGCCATTTTAGCACCTCAAGAAATGACATAGGCAGTCATAAACTAAAAGCTGTGTAAATTACAGAAAATGTACCCTAGTTTGTAGGCGCTATAACTTTTGCGCAAACCAATAAATATACACTTATTGACTTTTTTTTACCAAAGACATGTGGCCGAATACATTTTGGCCTAAATGTATGACTAAAATTCAGTTTATTGGATTTTTTTTATAACAAAAAGTAGAAAATATCATTTTTTTTCAAAATTTTCGGTCTTTTTCCGTTTATAGCGCAAAAAATAAAAACTGCAGAGGTGATCAAATACCATCAAAAGAAAGCTCTATTTGTGGGAAGAAAAGGACGCAAATTTCGTTTGGGTACAGCATTGCATGACCGCGCAATTAGCAGTTAAAGCGACGCAGTGCCAAATTGGAAAAAGACCTCTGGTCCTTAGGCAGCATAATGGTCCGGGGCTCAAGTGGTTAAAGCCAGAAAGTTGCCAATTGAAATGCCTTTAGTTTTTGGCCATGTCTGTGATCTGCTTTTTTTCTACAACAATAAACAACTGAAGGAACATCCTCAGGGACTGGTGATTCCATCATTTTTGCCAGGGGTTGTACAAGCGAGCTTACCCGGCTTTATCTCTTTCATGACTAAGCCTATTTTTGACATTTGGTGTTTACAAGTTAAAATCCGTATTTTTTGCTAGAAAATTACTTAGAGCCCCCAAACATTATATATATATTTTTAGCAGAGAATCTAGAGAATAAGATGGTGATTGTTGCAATATTTTTTGTGCAGCGGTGTTTTAAACGCAACTTTTTGGGAAAACGGATATTTTCATGAATTTTAAAAAAACCAAACAGTTAAATTAGCCCAATTTTTTTGTATAATGTGAAAGATGATATTACGCCGAGTAAATAGATACCAAACATGTCACGCTTTATAATTGCACGCACTCGTGGAATGGTGACAAACTACGGTACCTAAAAATCTCCATAGGTGACGCTTTAAATTTTTTTTACAGTTACCAGGTTAGAGTTACAGAGGAGGTCTAGTGCTAGAATTATTGCTCTCGCTTTGACGATCGCGGCAATACCTCACATATGTGATTTGAACACCGTTTGCATATGCGGACGCGACTTCCATATGCGTTTTCTTTGCTGCGCGAACTCGCGGGGGGCGGGGGGTGCTTTAAAAAAAAAAGTTTTCTTATTTATTTTATTTATTTTTATATTTAGAAATTGTGTTTTAAAAAAAAAAATGTTTTGATTACTTTTATTGCTGTCACAAGGAATGTAAACATCCCTTGTGACAGTAATAGGTGGTGACAGGTACTCTTTATGGAGGGATCGGGGGTCTAAAAGACCCCCGATCCCTCCTTTGCACTTCACAGTAAAACCACGATTCTGAATACTGTATATTTTTTTAAAATCGGCGCCATTGGGAAGTGATGTCATGATGTTGTTTCCGCGTTCACAATTAGAAGGCTGGAATGAAGCTGCTCATGGCTTTGTTCCAGACTGTCAGCAGCCGCGGGAGGCAGCGGATTGGTGATCGGGCCTCCTGGTGGATCAGGAGCCCGGTAAGAGCGGCGGGAGGCGGCGAGGAGGGGATGTCCTCTCCTGCTCCTCCGGTATAACAGCCGAACGGCTTTTAGCAAAACGGTACCGCTTTACAAAAGGGTACCGGGATTATGTGTGCAGCTGTGGGCATCATCCCGATATAACCCCCGAAAACCGAGTATGCACATCTGCGTACACTCGGCGGGAAGGGGTTATATAAGAGAGCTGTTTTTGTGCTTTTAAGCGCAAAGAAATTATTTGCTTATAGGGAGAAGCTTGAAATTTCCCTGACAGTTTGGTGGGCCAGAAAGGAAGCCAACAGACAGTGAACCTTGAGGGGGAAGAGACATCCAGAATTAGACCAGCAAAGGCCGGCCTATGGTAAGACAACATTACTTTTTGAAAATTTTTGCTGTTCTGTGTTCGGGATGTTGATTCTCTGTCCGCTGTATGGGTAAGTTCTGCTAGGCAAAGAACCTTATTTTTTTTGTCACTTTCTGTATAATGACGGGACTTTAATTGTAGGTTATATTTTTGTCATTGTAAGTAGGTCTATTAATTGGGGAAGCACCTATATTTAAATCCTCTTTAGGTCCCATTTAATACAAACCTAAAGTGAATGCTGTGTGTGACTGAGCAGGCTGTGTAAAAGGTTTGTGATTTGGCCATCGGGTTCCGCAGGGGGACCGTATTCACATTGGAATCAATGTTATGTGATCCAAACGGGCGTTTTCTGTTTCTAAAGGGCAGCCTGGGTGGTATGCTCTGTACGTTGGCAACCCTGTATGCACCTAACCGAGACCAAGCCAGCTTTATTGCGACCACTCTCAAAAAATTGGGAGAATTTGCACACGGATGTGTTGTCCTTGCTTGAGACTTTAACGTTCCCCTAGAACCTAATCTTGACACGTCTCAAGGTAAATCGTGTATCCCACATAAACGACTACTATATATATGTAAACGTCTTTCCAACGCCCAATTAATGGATGTCTGGAGGATAATGCATCCGCGTGTGAAGGATTATATTCACTTCTCCCAAGTACATCATACCTACTCTAGAATTGACTTTTTTTCTTATAGATCACCACCACCTTTCCCTCACTGTAAACATGGAAATAGAAACATCAACCATATCAGATCACACCCCGATTAAGCTCCAATTACGAGTCCCCTCTATGCCCCATAGGACTACCAATTGGAAGCTCAATGAAAACCTCATTTCTGATGAAATTGATAAAAAACTGCTGAGTGAAGAACTGACGTTATATTTTCGGGAAAATACACATTCGGACATTTCACCAGGGGTAATCTGGGAGGCTCACAAAGCCCACATACGAGGTAAACTTATTGAATTGGGGTCTAGGAAAAAGAGAGAACACACACACCAACAAACTGAGCTAATTCGGGATATCAGTGCTCTGGAACAGCAACATAAAGATAGTCAGTCACAGTCAGTTCTTCATGACCTAACACTGAAGAGGGAAGAACTGAAGGCATTGTTTCACTCAGAACACAAACGTCACTCCCGTATGATAGCACAACATTTTCATGAGTGGGGCAACAAACCGGGTAGACTACTAGCGCGTTCTCTCCAACAGAAAAAAACTGCCTCATTCATAGAAAAAAATCAAAACTCCATAGAATAACCTAGCATATCAGATATAGCCAAAGAATTCCAAGCTTTTTATCAACACCTATATCATGTCCAAACCTCGGTGGCGGACCAAAATACGAAGAGGACCCTAATTCAGGATTACTTATCGCAAGCCAACTTACCCAAACTCCCGTCGGACACCTTAAACGCATTAGATGGGGAATTCACTACCGCAGAGTTAGGCATTGCATTGAAGGCCATGGCCACTGGTAAAGCTCCTGGACCGGATGGTTTCACCGTTGCATACTACAGAGCTTTTGCGGATATATTACTGCCTCACCTATTCCTACGCAAATGCGAACTCTGCGGGAGAGACCCTCCGACCTGAAAATTTACATGCGCATATTACTGTGATACCTAAACCAGGGAAGGATCCCAGTAGTTGCGGGAGTTATCACCCCATTTCCTTGTTGAACATAGATGCTAAGCTTTACGCCAAAGTCATTGCAAATAGACTCCTTCCCTTACTCCCACAATGGGTATCCGCAGACCAAACGGGATTCATACCCGGCAGAGAGGCACGTGACAATGCCCTCCGCACTCTATCACTACTGGCATACACGAGAGGATCCCCCCAGCCCACCTTTCTGCTTTCAACGGACGCAGAAAAGCCGTTTGACAGGGTTGACTGGGGGTACCTCATGGCAACACTATCTCACCTGGGTATTGGTCCCTCTCTTCTAATGGCACCTGCCAAGGCTGCCCACTCTCGCCTATTTTATTTGCCCTTTCCCTGGAACCTTTTCTCTCAACGATCAGACATAACTCCTGCATACATGGAATCACCGTAGGCAACTACGAACACAAATACACTGCCTACGCAGATGATATTCTGTTTTATATACAGCATCCGTTAATTTCCCTTCCCAACCTCATGTCAGCGCTTTCAGAATTTAATGTAATTTCTAATTTCAAAATTAACATGTCCAAATCGGAAATACTAAACGTCTCTGTACCCTGAAAGATCGTAGCTCAACTTAAAACGTCCTTCCCCTTTAGCTGGCAAAAAAGCAAACCGAAATACCTAGTCATTTACCTCACTCCCAAACTAACATCCCTATTTCGCGCCAACTTTTTACCTCTTCTCAACACCATTAGAGCAGATTTACAAAAATGGTCGCAAATGGCACACTCTTGGTTGGGGAGAATCAGTGTTGTGAAGATGAATATACTACCCAGGCTGTTATTCCTATTCCAGATGATACCGTATGGTATTCCTGTAGCATTCTTTACTTTGATTAGATCACTGATCAGCAAATACGTGTGGAACAGAAAACTACCCAGATTGGCAAGGACCCTCCTTATCAGATCTAAAAGACAGGGAGGCCTAGCCCTGCCAAACATTAAACAATATTTCTTAGCTATAATAATGGGTAGAATTTCTGATTGGAAGTACCATAAAGCTTCTAAGTTATGGGTCAATCTTGAACTAACACTCTGTGGATCTGATCTTTTTACCCAAATTTGGATTCCTAAGAAATACAGAACCTTATCGCCAACTACTTCTCCACTTACGCACTCAACCTTTATGATGTGGGACTCACTGTATAGGTCACACAAATGGCAATATAATTCCCCTCTCATGCCGTTGACTGGACACAATTATTTCCCACCTGCAAAAATGGACCCCAGATCTCACACGTGGAATCTGGGTCCCATGCCTCTCCTTCATCAAGTTACTAACCAATCTGGCATTGTACCTTTGACTACATTGTTGCCCGGCTCAACAGCTACACCACTGGATTGCTGGAAATACCGACAATTGACAGCTTTTATTAGCTCTCTTCCAAAGCCCATCCGGACCTCATCAGACCTAACACCCATAGAACTCGCCTTTTTTGAAGAGGAACCAGTTAAGAAACCTATTTCTTATTTCTATCAAGCTTTACAATGTTTACATACCACAGGAATTCCTACCTTTATATCGAACTGGGAGAAAGACCTCCATAAAGAGATAACAGAGGAACAGAAATCCACTATTCTACTAATGACCCACACTTCAGCAACGGCCTCCAAAATGGCAGAGGTAAATTACAAATTATTAACAAGATGGCACTATACACCAGTGATATTACACAAGACATTTCCTCTGATGTCACCACTCTGTTGGCGGGGCTGTGGTGAGCAAGCCACGCACGGCCACATATGGTGGTATTGCCCGTTTATTCGCCCATACTGGCTAACCATCCTTTACTGGGCAAAGGAGATACAAGGGTATGAAATTCCTAATGATCCATGGGTTGTATTACTTCATTGTACAAGCACACCAGCGGGAACATATAAAAAATCAATAACACCACATTTGCTTAATGCAGCAAAAGCTCTCATTCCACGCTACTGGAAACAAACAACTATACCTTCCTTACGCCAATGGCTACTGGAAGTGGATCACGCATACCACATGGAAGATCTCACATACTCTTTCAAGAATAAATCAGAAATTGTAAAAAAAACATGGTCCTGCTGGTTTGCTTTCAAATATTCAACCGCCTACACAGAAATCATAAACCAAAATAAATAAATGAACACAGTGTTTAGCGTTAAGCCTACCGCATTAAAGTGTTTGGACCAAGGCAGACCCCCCTCCCTTTCCCTTCCTTTTACCTATTTTCACTTCTTAATTTTCTTTTCATTCTTTCTAGTATCTTACTCTTTTTTTTTTTTTTTTTTTTTTACTCTTTATACTGTGGAGTACACAGAAAGTTGATGCTTACACGAGTGTGCTCGTAGATAAGTGTTAGATGCCTAAACTTCAAGATGACAAATGACTCTTGTATTACAATTCACATGACATGATATTTTCAATGTAAAATGATTACTTTTATTATAATGTCTACTACGTTTCTCACGATAGAGGGCATATCAGATGTTGTGTATACCTCTCAGTATATGTTCTGTATACTTTCTTGTTCTCCTTTCAATAAAAATAAATTAAACAAAAAAAAAAGGTTTGTGATGTATATGAGACAAAGAAATGTATGAATTGTGATTATTACTTTTGTATGGGACCAAGACACATGTCCCCATAAGTGTAATTATATTTTTTAGTAATGGTTGTTTTGATGTTGCTTTTGAAAATGGCTGCCGCATATTCAAGTGGCTGAGAGGGGGAAGGGCGGCCATGTATTGTTGGAAGGCACTTACAATGAGAGCTGTTTCTTGAATGGGCTATGCCCTGTGGATGGTCTCAGGTTCTTAGGTAATAGCATGGGGGAGCTCTATTGTTCGCTGTTTGTATTTCTCAAAGTCTTGTTCCTGGAGAAGCTGACATGTTCTTTATTTGGGAACAAGTGTGTAAGTTTGAATCTGTGTTATTTTGTGTTTTATGTAGCCTAAAGTGTGTGTCTACAGCTAAGTGTGCGTTCTCAGCTGTTTTAGTCAGTTTTTGTAGCTTGATTTTCGTTTGTTGCAACTGCCATTTCGTGTCTGCTGTGTTTTGGGTTTTGGGTGGAATTGCTCTGCTTTTGGGCCAGGTTTCTAAGTTTAGTGTGAGTTAAGTAGTACGGTCTGTTCTGTGTTAAAAATGTGATTTTGGTTTGTAGAGGCGCAGTTTAAGGATTTTATACTGTTTAGACTGTAAATCATCCCAGAGTGGAAATTGCTCCAATTTCAGGGGTGAGACACTGGCAACTGAGAAACTGTTTTGTTTAAATGTTAAACTCACTGGTTTAAATTGTTTTTCCACTGTTGGATTTTGAAGACACCGTTTTGTCATTGCAAATGGTGTAGGCACCATTTCCTTTTAAGTGAATTCAATCTTTTCAGGTTTAGCTATTTTTGTACTTTTTACATACTTTTCAGTAAAACTATTGTATTGAATTTTGGTTTTAAGTGAAATCTCTACTTTGCACTGCATTTACTAACTTTAACTGAGTTTTTGTAGTTTTTTAGCAGTGTGTGTTATTTTTATTTTTAATTGTTTGGGCGTTTCCTTTGAGTTTCTCAGAGGACAATTCATGCCCCCGCCCACCCATTGGTTTGGTTTTTTAGAGCTGAGTTGTATTTGTATAGCCTGCAGTGGAAAAGAGAGGTTTTGGCTCACCTCCTTGAGTCATCTTTTTGCAGGAGTTTTAGTTTTTGGTTTTAGTTGCGTTGTTGTTGTGTGGTATTTTCGGTCTCAAAACTTGTGGTCTGACTGCCCAGGGGATATGTGAGTCAAAGGGGATTCCCTCCCGTTTGCAATATGGGGGCTTATTCCACTCTTTCCTGAACAAAAGGTTTTTAAAATTGTTGAAATATGATAGCCATAGATTTTTTTTTTTTTATGTCTTGATAGACATAATATGAAGCTATTCCAGGCTCCCCCCCCCCCCCTTCCTGTCCATTGATACAACAGGAAGTTGGTGGGAGGAGCTTGGGGTCTTTTGAAACAAGCATGTGGACAAAGGGACTTGTGTTTGGAAGGACGAAAACATTTTGATTTTTAATTGTAATTCCAGTTGTTTTGTGAAGTTTTATACTGTAATACAGTTTTGGGTAGAGAGTAAACAAGAGGCATCCACATTATTTGTGTAATATCTAGCTACAGATAGAAGCCATAATATTGTTTTTAATAGTTGCGGATTTCATGGTGTTTTGTAGTTGTTGTTGTGACAAACACGTTTAGAAGGTTGTATATCGTGAGACCGGTCGGCCATGTATAATAGTCGGAATTCCAGTGCGTGATTGTATTAGCATAAAAGTGAGGAGTAGTATTCTAGCAACCCCGATCAGGCCGTGTATGATAATCGGAAAGCGGGGGCCAGTTATAGTGATAAAGGCGCAAACAATAACCGCTCCAAAAGTAAAGTGCAGGGTTCTCTGAACGCAGAGTTCACCGAAAAAACAAAACGTTTCGAATCGTATGGGCAATGGGCTGTCCATGCACCCCAGTCAGACAGCTGCACAGTACATGAAATCTGGGTATGGGGCTAAGGCCATTAGACCCCTTAAAGATTGGCATATATGGTCAGAGGGTACAGTAAGGTGTATTCCTTTGGAAGGTACTTTTGATGTCTGGAGGTACGAGACCCCAGAATAAAAATACCTTGGAAGTAGTTCAGCTGTGGCTTCAGAAATCTGTAATGATGATTGAGTTGATGGATGTGTAGTACACGCTTGTGTGATTAAAATTCTCATGCCTATTTTTGAACTTTGTGTGGCAGGTCCATGCAAGATTTCGAGCTGCTCTCGTGTTTCTCCCATTGTATTTTTTTCTATCGCTAAAAGAGTGAAAGCAGCATTCCATCTGGTTGTTTTGTTTTTTTCATTTTTGTTTTGGGAACTATGAAATATTTCCCCCACATTTTTATCTAAATGTTTGTCTCATGTTTTAGTCTTCTTATTGTTTGTATGTAGTAATAAGAATATGTTTGAACCTGTTGTATTTTAGTAGGAACGTGAAAGTAAGGGTTACAGAGGGTTTAGTTGTCAGTTTTGAGGAATGTCAGTGACAATTTACACGAATGTTGTATTGTTTACCATTCTTTGCAGGTTAAATATAAAGGATAGAGTAATAACTTTTGTTTATAAGTATCTTTTCAGGTCCAAGGAGTTTCTGAAAGTGTGTGTACAAAGAAAGCAGGTGTATGTAGATAGCTGTACACATGCATAAATACACACGCCTAAGAAGGTAAAAGTATCACAGGCTTACCCCCAGGACTGAAATCACACCCGCTAATGGGTACTGCTCTGAGGCATAGCCTTCTAGTCACCATCCACACATCTCTCTCGTCCAAAAACTCCCCACTATTCCCAATACTTGGCCACCCGAATTTTCAACCAGGCTTATACCCTACGGAATATCCCACCCTCAGAGTCTCCAACTAGGACCATGCAGCCAAATTTGTCATTGATGGGAAATGGCCATCCATCCTAGAACTGACTGACCCGATGGGAACCTTTCAACTCCCTTTCTGGAGAGCAGTACAACTACACCACTTCCTTCTTTCCCTCCCTAGACCTCAAGACTTTGCACGCCAACAAACGTCGTTTGAAGACCTATGCTCAGGTACCGACCCGTTGGACCACATATTACCCCAAACATACACTCTGTTAAACACTCCAAAAGAACAACCACATTTGCCCTGCCTGACCAGATGGGAAAAAGACCTGAACTGCACGTTCTCAGCAGAACAAAAACAATGTATTATCTCTCTTGCCCCCAAGTCTTCCCTCTGTACTAAGACACAGAAGACAAATTTTAAATTGCTTTCCTGCTGGTACCTGACACCCTCCAGACTACAGAAATGCTTTCCCTCTGCCTAGAGCCGGTGTTGGTGCTGTGCTGAGGAGGAGGGAACTTTGATCCATATTTTATGGTCCTGTCCTAGGCTGAAGGATTTTTGGGGAGAAGTACGCAGAATTTCACAGAATACGCCATCACAGACGATGCCGCATTCTTCCTTCTGTACCATTCAAAGATCCCTACCAAAACATATAAGAAGTCGCTTTTACGTCACTTACTCAATGCAGCAAAGGAGTGTATCCCCCTCCATTGGAAACAACACTCCCCCCCGGCCATTGCACATTGGCTGAGGAAGGTGGAGGAAGTAAAGAAAATGGAGGATTTGATCCTCACTGCACAACATAAACAAGAGGTCCATAAGAAGACCTGGGATATATGGAATGTCTTTATCTTTTCTGATGAAGGGCAGTGCCTGCTGGGGTCATGGCCCACCCCTATCTCTTTTGAGAATCCACAAAACTCGTCTACCGCCATGTCTTCTTCTTTCTTACCCCCCACCACCACTCTCCTTCCCTCTCCTACCTACTTTCACCTCAATTAAATTCTAGTTTCCCCTTTCTTAAAGAAAAGTTGAAAAACTAAGGGGGGAGAACCCCGACGTTATGATATCCAAGCGAGCATTGCTCTCGATGAGTGTGAACTCTGCCGGAGATAAACACTTGGTCCAATATTTCACACTAGTACATGAACTGTAAATTGTTTAGAATGTATTTACCCTCTGTATAATCAATATAACCACGGTAATATTCACACCCATGATTGTATTGTGGGGCCCTCACCCCTGTTTGGAGTTGAATAAAAATTTATATTTGAAAAAAAAAGTATCATAGGCTATTTCATTGTTTCATTGTTTTTTTCTGCACCATTCTAAACCCTGCGTGTCTTCCTCTAGTTTGTAATGAGGAAGAAAATGGGGAGATGATAGTGGTGAGAATGACAATTTTCAAACCAATAATACTAACCACTCTAATTCTAACCAAGTTTGTGACCTAATAGGATGACATGTTCCACGACTGTCTTTCTTTGATGGAATTTGAATCAACAAGCAGCAGTCCGGTGAAGGAGGCTCCCATCCCAGATGCTAGGAACCTTTTTGTCAACGGTTCCAGGTATTATACCCTGGTTGGTAAGCCACGCAGTGACAACAGTCATTGAGTTAGGTTTGTTTGGAGGTCAACCAAAAACAGGATTGTACTTTCCTCAGCAGCTGTTGACATTCTCAGCTGATGGGGTAGGTGCAGTCACTGTAACATGAACTTCAAAAGGTCCACCATAGGGTTCATGAGTCCCTCCTGGACCCTGACACAATAACCGTTTTATATTCTTTCCAACCAGGTGACTGGGCCATTGTAATGAACCTTGAGGGACGAGACAACGGGATCCACGCCAGCCACTGCAAGAAGCTGCTCAACTACACCAAAGGATGAGGAATATCTTTGTTCATTTATATTTTTAAAGTGTATTTTCCAACTAGCTAATAAAGCAAACAGGACACAATGTTGGGTCTACTCTTAATCTCCACCGAGCTTTAGTACCCCAGCGATGACAACAGTACATGATATATAGGATGTTCATATTGGTATGAGGAGTTTTGACAAACTGGTAAAATCCAGACACTTGTCAATAGAATTTAATGATACATTTCTAGAAGGTAAAATTAGTTATAGTTTTAACAATAGCTCTGGTTCTTGCCAGCTTAGGTATCAGGACAACTAGGTAGCCCACAAGTGTGCTTCAACTTTAGTTTGGTATTTATGCGGCTCTACAGCTTATAAGGTAAATCCCCCTAATGCAAGAGGTTCATGTGTGCTGGTGAAACTCATCCCAGCATCTTATGTCGCGGCCGATTGTGAGGATCTGATGGCGTGAGAGAAGGTAAGAATGTCAGGGACAGCTTGAAGGGAATTGTTCACCAACCCCGACCAGGTCTGGGCATGGTTTCTTGTTTGTACACAGTGGGGGCTTGAGCTTATGAAACGATTAAACAATTTCTCATCCATTGTGGATGGGATGTTTAATGTAACTGTTGAAGCCACAAGGAAGATCCCACAGTCCAAGGGGGGGGGGTTTCCGTGAATTCATAGGTAAAGATTGTTGTACCTGGATTGAGGATACTGGTGACAAAGTTCAGGCTCATATGGATAAGGTTTAGATCCCTGCAAGGCAAAGCCAGAGCTATAGCTAGTGAAGGTTGGAAACCTTGGGAAACTCTGGGGATTTTTTATTTTCCATCGGATCATGGTTGAAGGAAGTAGGGGTATTTTTATTTCTATTCCTTCTATATATCATGATGAACAGAGCCTGATTGGAAGAGCGAACAGAGCCAGAGCAGATGACCACATCTTCCTCACCGAGATGATTCGCCCTGAAGCCCAGCCCACGTACAAGACACAGAGGATCCCAGACCGACCGGTGATTATCACAGCTCACCATGTCGTATCCTCAGTATAAGTAATCCCTCCTGAAGAACAGAGTCTACAAGTCAAGCCGTGTTATGAACTCATATGGACTGTAAGGACATTGAGGGACACATGGGAGCATATGACAAAGAGGAGGAGCTGTTGTGGAAATTTTTGTTAATGTATGTTGTCAGATGTCCCCCAGTGTCAGTTTTGCTGTAATGCACTCATGTGAGCGTATTCGTACATATTCACACATTTGCACACGTCTCACATTGGTGGAAGACCATTGGCTGCGGAAACCTTCTGTGGACACGGCAGATCTGTTTGTTCTTTTAAGGATGTTTGTTTATGCCTCACCAAGGGACTGGCCACTCCATGGCGACCGCATCTAAACTCCTAAGTAAGCAGATCTGCGTACATGGGAACCATAGCATAACCATACAAAATCATGGCCCACTGAGCCATGATAGAGTATGGCTCGCCTCACTGGTAGCAGAGGGAATGTGCACACGATCGTGTTCAGAGCCAAATAAGTAAGTGTTCAAATTGCGAGACACTTTGTGTATCACAAGATGCTTGCTGCATGGCCCTGCACATGACCATCTGGACACGTCACTACTGTATTTCTATTTGAATATATACATGTGTGTGATTGGTTCTTTTGAAAGAATACAAGTGTCTGATTGGCTGATTCTGAAGCCACCACCTTCCTTTGTTATTCATGTTTAAAGTACAAATAAAAGGAGCTGGCTATTCTCTCAAGGATTCTGCTATGCTCAGGGTGATACCAGCATCTGTGTCTGTGTTACTTGGAGAAATACAAGCGCGCTTTCCCGGCATTATATAAGAGAGCTGTTTTTGTGCTTTTAAGTGCAAAGAAATGATTTGCTTATAGGGAGAAGCTTAAAATTGCCCTGACATACTTTACTATGGAAAAAAATACATGCTTCTACCTTCCTGATTGCAAAGTCCTGGGCATGTACAGCTCAATGTGCGCTCTTAGAATGCCTGTGTACCGCAATGAATTAATGCCCATGTGCATCCATGGGGTTTAAGTCATCCCGGCCAATCAAGATGACTGAAGATGCATAACACGGAAGAAGACCGGAGAAAGATGTCAGCACCAATGAGGGAGCATGTGAATGTTGCAGCGCTGAAGCATAGATAAGTTTACTTCTGTTTTGAAGTAAATCTTAACCCTCCCCCCATAAACAAAGTAATATATTGCAGCTCATTGGTTGTAATTATACTGTATATACAGTATATCGCAGTCCTCAGTTATGGTGGCTGTATTAGTTTTCTTTTTTTTAAGCTAAGTACATATTCAAGTACAGAAAAATAACAGTCAATCTTTCCAAAAATGCAAGATGTATCCTTATCATTCTTCCCAGTTCTCTAATTGTGGTAAAGCAAACATTTATTAAATTGCAGCTTACCAGTGATCACCTGGTGATCCAGCCAGTAAGTTTGTTTTTCAACAGAACAAGCTGTCCTGCAAATATAGCAGTTAAGCTGGCCATTGTTAATGGGGGGAAAACCCTTCCGCGGAGCCATTGTGTTTGGGGGGGGTCGGGTGAAGCGGTCCCCGCCGGGAGAACACAGTGATTGATGCTAGAAATTATAACAGACGCTAGCAATAATCAAATGTACCATTCAACAGGCTGGTTGTACCCAAGTTGATCTATTGATCAACTTGGGTACATTCTGCCTGCCCATACATGGTTTGAATCTCGGCCGGTTCCTTTAGAGTCAATTCAATCCATTTAACACTGATAGGGGTGCTTACAAAGGATATTCATGTATGTAAAGCCTTTATCCCAAAAGGAACAAAACTGTTTGCTGTAACTGCTTATAAAGCGTTAGCTCAGTTTTGGCTTCCATTTGTTAGAGTACCTAAATCTGAAAGTACATCACACCCTCCCCCCAGACTGAATACTGCTGTCCAAAGGAGTCTCTGTTTGCATCTTTAGCCAGTCTGTAGGAGTGTTACTGGAGAGATCACCAGGTGAAAACAGAGAGAAAAAACCCTAAAAAAGAAAACTAATGCAGCCACTACATATAATGATTGGTAAGCTGCAATATATTACATTTTTAGTTTTGGGACTAAAACCGCTTTAAAGTGGATGTAAACCCTCACCTATACCCAGTGAACAGCTTTAGCTGATACACAGAGATGAAACAAATCTCCCAACATACGTTTTAGATGTATATTTGCTGTCTTCAGCTTTATATATTCTTTAGAAAGTGAACATTGTGTTAGAATTTTTACTTCCTCTTTCAGCAGTGGGAGGGGAGTCTGGGCATACATTGTGTGAAAGCTGATTGGTGGAAAGGCACACCCCCCCCCCTCCACATGGCAGAGGAAGAAAGAAACGTGCAGAGCTGTGCTGTAAATAGATCAGCTCTCTGCTAATCTATTTATAGGAACCTCTCCAACACAAATTTTTAGTTGCTTTTATCTCCTGTGTCGGAGAGCTTGTCAGAAGTTATCATGCTGATAACAGAGGAACGAAGCAGCCGAAAGACACGGGACTTAGGGCTTTGTAGAGAGATAAGAAAACACTACAGACATATGTGCCCAGGTCAAATTTCATGAATCAGGTTTACATCCACTTTAAGTAAACTACAGAACACCTCCTTCCTTTGTTATGGAGAGGAGGAGGTGTTTGCAGCCCATGGCAACAATACTTCATACGTTAAGTACAGTGAGAAAGTATTGTCACCCAATGGCAGGAGTGTGTTACTGGCAGGTTGATCAGGTGAAAAAGTAAACTAATGCAGCCCCCCCCACATCTAAGTACTAAGGAACGTTTTTTTTGTTGGGTTTAGATACATTTTAGCATTTTGTCAAACCTGCTCCCCCTGCATAGGTTGTAATAAGCGTCTTTATACTATGTACCCGTTTACAGGACTGAAACATACTGTCTCTTCTGTGAGCAAGATTACTGTTTCAGAAAAAGGAAGAATAAATATATAAGCTCAACATTTCATATTCCTATATGTGTCTGTTGTACCATGTACTTGTATGAAAAAATATCCTGTTCCTTTGCGTGAAATCCCTGGTGGTAAAACTGACCACACTAAGCAGGAGAACGCACTGTGGTCAGTTCTCTAGCTGTGCTGAGAATTCAGCCTGTTCTTCTCTAATGATCGGACTTGTGCTGACACGCCACCCTTGAACAGCCATTCACTGGGAAGACTATTATTGTTCTGCAGTTTCTCCCCCCCAGCTCTTTATGCAGCTGAGAACAGAGATTATGTGATCATTTATACAAAAGAGAAAAAAAAGGTATTTATGATGTTTTTATAGGTATACACAAATGTTTTGCCTTTCATTTCTATTTTAAACTGAATAGATTGTTTTACAAGGTGAGGGTTCACATACAGTGCCTTGCAAAAGTATTCACCCCCCCCCTTGGCATTTTTCGCGTTTTGTTTCCTCACAACCTGGAATTAACATGGATTGTTTGAGGATTTGCATCATTTAATTTACAGAACATGTCCACAGCTTTGAAGATTTTTTTTTATTGTGAAGCAAACAACAAATCGGACAAAATAACAGAAAAAGTCAATGTGCATAACTATTCACCCCCCATAAGTCTCTATCAGCTTGCCACATCTTACCACTGGGATTTTTGACCATTCCTCCTTGCAAAACTGCTCCAGCTCCTTCAAGTTGGATGGTTTGCGCTTCTGAACAGCAATCTTTAAGTCTGACCACAGATTTTCTATTGGATTGAGGTCTGGGCTTTGACTAGACCATTACAATACATTTACACGTTTCCCCTTAAACCACTCAAGTGTTGCTTTAGCAGTGTGTTTGGGGTCATTGTCCTGGTGGAATGTGAACCTCCATCCTAGCCTCAAATCACACACAGAGTGGTACAGGTTTTGTTCAAGAATATCCCTGTATTTAGCACCATCCATCTTTCCCTCAACTCTGACTAGTTTCCCAGTCCCGACTGCTGAAAAACATCCCCACAGCATGATGCTGCCACCACCATGTTTCAATGTGGGGATGGTGTTCTTTGGGTGATGTGATGTGTTGGGTTTGCGCCAGACATAGCGTTTTCTTTGATGGACAAAAAGTTAAATTTTAGTCTCATCAGCCCAGAGCACCTTCCTACATACATTTTGGGAGTCTCCCACACGCCTTTTCGCAAACTCAAAACGCGGCATTTTGTTTTTTGCTGAAAGTAATGGCTTTCTTCTGGCCACTCTGCCATAAAGCCCAACTCTATGGAGTGTACAGCTTATTGTCGTCCTATGTACAGATACTCCAGTCTCTGCTGTGGAACTCTGCAGCTCCTCCAGGGTTACCTTAGGTCTCTATGATGTCTCTCTGATTAATGTCCTCCTTGCCTGGTCCGTGAGTCTTGGCAGGTCTGCTGTTGTGCCATGTTCTTTCCATTTGGTTATGATAGATTTGATGGTGCTCCTAGGGATCATCAAAGATTTGGATATTTTTTTATAACCTAACCCTGACTTGTACTTCTCAACAACATTGTCCCTTACTTGTTTTGAGAGTTCCTTGGTCTTCATGGCAGTGTTTGGTTAGTGGTGCCTCTTACTTAGGTGTTGCAGCCTCTGAGGCCTTTCACAAAAGGTGTGTATATGTAATGACAGATCATGTGACACTTAGATTGCACACAGGTGGACATCATTTCACAAGTTATGTGACTTCTGAAGGTAATTGGTTGCACCAGAGCTTTTTATGGGCTTCATAACAAAGGGGGTGAATACATACGCACATGCCAATTATCAGTTTTTTATTTATGAAAAATAGTTTTATGTATATATTTTTCTAATTTTACTTCACCAACTTAGACTATTGTGTTCTGATCCATCACATATAATTCAGATAAAAAAAACATTAAACTAAAGGCTGTAATGTAACAAAATAGGTAAAAAGCCAAGGGGGGTGAATACTTTTGCAAGGCACTGTATACTGTAAGGTCCATGTACAATGGGCAAAAATGTGCTGCTTATACAGACTTTTGGTGTTTTTTCTTCAGCCTATATAGGCAGATCTACTGTATGTTATGCCCTGTACACACGATCGTAATATACGTCAGAAAAACCTTGGATGGTTTTTCCAATGAAATTCCACTCAAGCTTGCCTTGCATACACACGGTCACACAAAAGTTCTCTGAACTTTCAACCATCAAGAATGCGGTGACGTACAACACTATGATGAGCAGAGAAAATGAAGTTCAATGCTTCAGAGTATGCGTCGAATTGTTTCGAGCATGCGTAGGAATTTTGCGTGTCGCAATTGCTACAGACGATTGGAATTTCCGATCGGAAAAATAGAGAACCTGCTCTCAATCTTTTGCTGGCGGAAATTCCGCCAGCAAAAGTCCGATGGAGCATACACATTGTCGGAATTTCCGACCAAAAGCTCATATCGGACTTTTGCTGGCGGAATTTCCGATCATGTGTACTGGGCATTAGTCTATTTCTCCATGCAAGTTAGGGAGTTCACAGGCATATTTGTAGAGAAGCGTTTTCAGGCAGAAAAAAACCCTTAAGAATCACATTTTTGAGAGGGGCTTTTGAGCAGAAAAAAATGCTTGACTCACATAAATGCGCATAAACACGGCATTAAGGAGCGTCAAATGTACATTGATTATTCACTTGCGAACTGCCTACCACAGATTTACTGCGGCATAGCGGCCCCACTGCTCTGGATCACGTACATGCAGTCCTTCTAGGTGGGGGGCGCGCGCCCACCGCCCCGGTTGTAGTGTCTTTCACTACAGCACAAGCTGATCAGTGGGTCCTGGCCAATGATTTATGACCAGAACTCGCACATCACTCAGTCAAAAGAGTAGACACATTACATATTATTAGGTTGGGACGCACACATCAGACATACAATCATTAAAGAAGACCTAGCGTCAGATACATTTTTGCATGCTAAACAATGTGTAAGTGTATTTAATAATGCTCACAGAGAGTATAGTACTTTCCCATTTCCACCACATTTTTAAACAGCGTTCTGACTGTTAATTGCAGAGTACCATCATCAGGCAACTCGGTACACTGAGACAGTGTACCGAGCAAATCTGAGGGGCTCAGTTCCCTGTGATCACATGCTATTCTTTACGTGGTTGATCCTTCCCATTTGTAGTTTGTGAATCTGGAAAGAATGCAGCTGCAGATCCATTCATTCAGTCTCACTGACAATGGGTCCCTTTCCCCACTCCTCCGATCCTACACATCTGGTCTAAACCCGTAACTCCCTTACCCTGCATGTCTGCACATTTTTCCCTTAATCTCCATTCTGCATGTTTTTTCATTTGCAAAACACAGTGGCAAAAAATTAGAACACCTTGGGGTGTCTACCTTCCAAAAAGTCCTTGCTATGTTTTATAACATAAAATAATTTAAATAATTTTCAAATTAAAAAAAAAAAAAAAACAGTGGTTATTAAATACCACTTAACAAAAGCTCTTTCTGTCTAAAAAAGGTATACAAATCATTTGGGTACAGTGTTTCATGACTCAGTAACTGTCAGTCAAACTACCACAGCACAGAAAATTGAAAAATGGCCTGATAATGAAGGGGTATTACAGGCTAGTACACAAGCAGTTAAAGTAAGTGTATGGTCTCAAGTTAAGGTCTGTTGTAAGCCCCCGTTACTCTTTTAAATGATGTTTTAATCACTGTATTCTACTTCCCTCAGAGTAAGTAAGCTCTGTACTGTTGTTAACACATACTCTCTCCCTATGGACTGGTGTGCACAACTGGACAGCTATAGACAAATTGGTGACCTTTCCTTACACATCATAAAACACACATTTATCAATGTAATTACCCTAGAGTCACATAACCTTCACCTGAGACTCACCAATCTTTTTATTGTAATATTATTGTATGTGACAATTGGTGAATCCTGAGTGAATGTTGTGCAGATCACAGGTGAAAACATTGATAAATACTAAAGCTGCGCATCTTCACTGGTCTCACGATTTGATTTGATTACGATTATCATGTCAACGATTCGATTAGATTCCGTGATGCATCACGATTACTGCCCATGGTTTTCATCAAAAAAACATCAGTGCAGCCTCACCAGTGTCCATCAAACGCAGCCTCACTGTGCACATCAAATGCAGCCACACTGTGCCCATGAAATGCAGCCTCACTGTGCCCATTAAATGCAACCTCACTGTGCCCATCAAATGCAACCTCACCAGTGCCCATCAAATGCAGCCTCACTGTGCCCATCAAATGCAGCCTCACTGTGCCCATCAAATGTAGCCTCACTGTGCTCATCAATGCAGACTCACTATGCCCATCAATGCAGACTCACTGTGTCCATCAATCAGCCTCACTGTACCCATCAATGCAGACTCTCTGTGCCCATGAAACGAAAAAACAAACAACTGTTTCAAATAGTGAAAACATAAACATGTAAAAATATCAATCAAGAAAAAAGTTGTATTTCAAAGGAAAAATATTCCAAGATAAATGTCCAACCAGTGTTCAAAATCAACCAGGTGAGAATCAATATTCACTCAATGTGTTCTGCTTCAAATATATATCAAAGCAGATATATATCAAAGCCGCTTACCAGATCTGTTGGATCTCAAATTATAGAGATCAATTGCGCTCATACAAAAGAATCCAGCATAGAAAATCCCCTCCTAGTAGTCCTCTGCACAGTACACCTCCTCAATGGGACCGGGCTGTTTGAGTAAGGGATATTCCTTGGATATGAATCATCTGTCTCTGGATCATCTCAGACAAAGGGAGTAATTGAAGGAAAAGACTTCATGGTGTAGTACTTCATACAAAATGTATTAAAAAATATGTAGCACATTCAAGAAAGCGGTAAAATTCACATAGGTAACACAACCATGGATCTTGCCAACAAGCTGATCGTGGTGACGTCTAAGGAATGCTACTCCAACTGACGTGTTTCCCCGTAAGAGGCATCAGCTCGGACCAGAGGCTCTCCTGGACTGTTGATCACAACTGGACAACAGTAGAGAAATACGTGTGCATTTATTTTATATATCATAAAATGCACATTTCGGTCTATTAATCAATGTTTTCACCCAAGAGGCACATACCTTTCACCCAAGATTCACCAATATCTTTCATTGAAAGTAATGTTAAAATTGGCGAATCTTGGGTTAAAAAACAAAACAATAAATAGACCCCATTGCTGTGATTTATAAACAAAGGAGAAAAAAGTTTAACCCTGCGCTTAACCAACAGAACAGCAGCTCACACAACAAATAAGGATTTTGTCAAAAATACGTGCACAGACAAGTGTAGCGCCATAGGTTTTAAGAAGCTTATGATGTAACATATAAATTTAAGAAAAGGATAAAACTATGTCGATCCACAATAAATTCAAAGTTTAACAAATTAACAAGTAAAGTCTCTGATGTTCCTCAGGTATCTCTTTGACTACAAAAGACTGCTGTTAGTCCAAAAGATATATGATTCCTTATTCACCACGTGGGTAACACATGCAAAGATTTATGTGTGATGGACCCTCCACATAGAAAAGAGTGAAGGCTTACCAGAAGGATTGAACTCATAGGAACGTACGTTCAATGAGTCAATCTAGCTTGTATCACCAACAGGCAATCAAAAGGAAGGACCTCCCAACTGGATGGCGACAAAACTCCAAATATGTCCAGACTTCTGAGGGAACTATCTTTGAAATAGATGGCAAACCTTCCCATGGATCATCTCAGAGGGGTAGCCCATATGAAAATAAAGAAGGGGGGCCACATAGCATAATACCGTTTTATAAAGCAAATTTATTAAAAATAAGTAAACAACTTACATTTCAGTAGTAAAAAAAGCGCTTCGAGTAAAATTATGGCATATGGCATGCAGGGTGAAATGTGAGCATCACCAAATTAACACAGATCAAATTAAACTGACTGAATAATAACGGGTGGGAATTTAAATTTTACCAAAATATACTGTCTATTCATACAGTAATATATATATATATATATATATATGTATATATATATATATATATATATATATATATATATATATATATATATATATATATATATATATATATATAAATACAGTCGAAGAATGCCATACTGAATAATAAATTGCCCCTTTTTGAAAAGGTGTGGTCCCAATGAATCCAACACCACCTCCCCCAAAATGTGACTGCTGCCTCTTAAACCTTAAACCCTACTGAGAATCCCCCAAGCTGGTCCAGAGGACTCAGCAGGGCACCCTTTCCTCGTCTCCCTATCTTTCCTTCTTTTCTCTTCTCCTGCCCATTAATACATTGGTGCACTGCCTCTCATAGTAATATGCACATAGCTCATCAAAACTGTGCATATCTATCTGTGCATATCTATAATGGAGCACACTCTACCTTCTGCATTGTAACCTTGCCAATGTAACCTACTACTCTGAATTTCCTGAATTTCCTGTATGTAGCATTAAAAATACTGAACAAGACAAAAATACAGTTTGCAAACACTGCTAACTTCTTTCTGCCACTATATAATATTTGCAAAAGCATTATTAATACTTATATTAAGTAATACTATACTTGTGAGCAAGCACTACTATTGGAATCATTACCCAAAAGTACAAAGCAGACAATCCCAGCCTGCTCACTCCAGCAGCACCTATTTAGTCTACACCAGGGGTAGGCAGCCTTTGAGCAGTTGGGGTCTACCTGAACAACATAGAAGAGCTCAAAGATCACTGGGCTGCAGCGCCCCTTTTTTTCTTTTTTATAAAGAAGTTAACTAGCAAGGCCCAAATTAAAAATAAGGATGGCATGAAGAAAACTTGGAAAAATATGCTAAAACACGTCACTGTAAAAATAAAAACTTAGCTTACCTTAAAAGTTAGCTTCAGTGATAAACTTGACATTCACTATTATTCCCATTTTTTACACGACTGGAGAGTAATTGGTTGACAAACTGGCTGCAGGTGTCCATCAAGAAGCAGAACAACTGGTACTGCAGGCTGCCCTGCTCAACAAGTTTGAGGCCTGGCTATCCTCAATTCTGGTCTGGCTGCCTGCTCTGAGTTCTAGCTCGGCTAGCTTGTTTTCTGGTCAGTGTATATCATATGTAGGGCAGAGTACAGGGGTTAGTAGGATGTAGGGCAGTGCAGAGTGGTCATTAACCAATTACAGACCGGAAGATTTTCCCCCTTAATGACCAGGCCATTATTTGCAATATGACACTGCGTCCCACAGTTTTTATTTTTTGCGCTATAAACAAAAAAAGAGCCACAATTTTGAAAAAAAAAATTTTTTTTACTTTTTGCTATAATGAATATCCAAAAAAACGAATTTCTTCATCAGTTTAGGCCAATGTGTGTTCTTCTATATATTTTTGGTAAAAAAATTAAAGTAAAAATTGCAATAAGCATATATTGATTGGTTTGCGCAAAAGTTATAGCGTCTACAAAATAGAGGATAGATTTATGGCATTTTTATTATTATTTCTTTTTATTTTTTACTAGTAATGGCGGCAATCTGCGATTTTTAGTGGGACTGCGACATTGCAATGGACAGATTGGACACTTTTTTGGAACCATCGACATTTATACAGCGATTGGTGCTATAAAAATGCACTGATTACTGTATAAATGTCACTGGCAGGGAAGGGGTTAACACTAGGGGACAATCAAGGGTTTAGGGCCTCATGTACACTTCTGCTGGTAAACGGAGGTTTAGGAGCCAATGAATGTTTTTTTCAGCTGCCCGTTTCTAGGCAGTTGAGTTTAGAAGCATTTTTTGGAAAACAAAAAAAAAACAAATGCGTTCAGGATGGATGCTCAGAGGCATTTGAAACGCCAAATGCCTGTAACAGCTTGTAAACGTGGTAACTCACATTTAGCTGCATTTGGCTTACAGACATTTTTCATTTTTGGCTATTTACAAAAAAAAACGTTTCTAAACGCAAACGTGGCAAAACGCCGCTAGGCACAGCATGTAAACGCGGCAAAACGGATGTTTTAAATGTTGGTTACTATCTGTCAAGTTAAATATGTAGGGCAGTGTACTGGGGTCAGTAGTTTTTAGACCTGAGTACAGGGGTCAGTAGTTTGTAGGGCAGATTATAGGGGTTAGCAAGGCAGAAGACGGGGGGCAGCAAGGCAGTGTACGGTGGGTCAGTAGCGCAGTATAAAGGGGGTTAGCAGGGCAGAGATCAGGAGGTCAGTAGGACAGAGGATAGGGGTCAGCAGGACAGTATACAGGGGTCAGGAGAGCAGAGGACAGGGGTCAGCAGGACAGTATACAGGGGTCAGGAGAGCAGAGGACAGGGGTCAGCAGGGTGGAGAACATGGGTCAGCAGGGCAGAGGACAGGGGTCAGCAGGGTGGAGAACATGGGTCAGCAGGGCAGAGGACAGGGGTCAGCAGGGTGGAGAACAGGTGTCAGCAAATGAAAGGTAGGTCAGCAGGGCGGAGAACAGGGGTCGACAGGGCAGAGGACAGGGGTCAGCAGAATGGAGAACAGGTGTCAGCAAAGGAAAAGTAGGTCAGCAGGGCGGAGAACCGGGGTCAAGAGGGCAGAGGACAGGGGTCAGCAGGGCAGTCCACATGGGGTCATTAGCGCAGTGTACAGGGTTCAGCAGAACAGAGGACAAGAGTCAACAGGACAGTGGGTCGGGGGTCTACCCTGCACCTGCTTGTGATTGACGGGTAGATTGATAGGTAGATTGTGATCAGTGGGTTGCTGATCCCCAGTTTACACTCTGCCACCATTGACTAAGAACATTTCCCTCAACAGTTTGGCTCTTACGTACTACAAGAAAATGATCACCACACACCTACTGCCATAGATATACATACAGTGGGCAAAGAAAAAAAATCACCCCTTTAAATAATCACATTTTGTTAATTTGCAGCCTGAAATGAAGACAGACACAGTTTTTGTTTTATTCAGCTGTATTTACAAGTGCAACTTATAACATCCAAGTGAAAGATACAACACCAAAGGGTTGATTTACTAAAGGCAACTAGACTGTGCACTTTGCAAAGTGCAGTTGCACACTGCAGGTGCAATTGCTCCAGAGCTTAGTAAATGGGGTAAAGCTTCACTTTGCAAAGAACACTCAATCACATGCAAAGGAAAATAAAAAAAACAGCATGTTTGCTTGCACGTGATTGGATGATGGAAGTCAGCAGAGCTTCTGTTCATTTATTAAGCTCTGGAGCAACTGCTCTTGTAGAGTGCAACTGCACTTTGCAAAGTGCACAGCCAATTTGCCTTTAGTAAATCAACCCCCAAGGGTGACATGTGGACCTAGGAATTTCATATGCGGGTCTGATGTTAGTATTTGATGGCAGGTGGTATGTCATAGCTGTGTGGAGATAGAAATATGTCATTATATGAAACTGCATTCAACTATAATGATAAATTGTTGTTACTATGCTCATGTTTCAAGCCATAGAGTTATACTGAGGGCCTAATGCTGAGACATGTTTTGAGTTTTTTTTATTTTTTTTTATTTTATTGGGGAGTGAGGCCTGGTACCAGACTAACCCCTGATTGTTATATGTGTTTGCCTTATGTATGTCATTTAAAAATTCAATAAAAAGAATTTTACAAAAAAATAAAAAGATATAACACCAACATGTCAGAAAAAAAAAAAACAAAACTCAAAAACACAATCACTGAGTTGGAAAAAGGATCACCCCCTTTATGTCAGTATGTTGTTGAACCACATTTTGCTTTAATCACAGCCTTTAGTCTGTTGAGATATGTCTCTACTAACTTTGCACATCTAGACTTTGCAATATTTGCCCACTCTTCTTTGCAGAACTGCTTAAGTTCAGTTCAATTTGATGGTGATCGTTTGTGGAGTGCATTCTTCAAGTCATTCCACAAATTTTCAATGGGGTTTAAGTCTGGACTCTGACTAAGCCATACAAGGACATTCACCTTTTTTATCCATCAACCACTGTGTGGTAATTTTTGCTGTAAGTTTTGGGTCATTGTCATGTTAGAAGGTAAACCTTCTTCTCGCAGAGGGCAGCAGATTTTTCTCAAGAATTTGATGGTATTTTGCCCCACACGTGTTTCTTCTATCCTGACAAGTGCTCCAGTCCCTGATTATTATTATTATACACAATTTATATAGCGCTAACAGTTTACGCAGCGCTTTACAATGTAGAGGGGGAACAGCACAATTACAGTAAAGTTCAATACAGAAGGGACAAGAGGGCGGAGATGCAGAGAAACACCCCCATAACAGGGTATTACCACATCCATGCTTTACTGTAGGAATGGTGAGCTGTATTGGATTTTCGCCAGACCTATTGTTTGGTGTAGAGGCGGAATAATAATTTAATTTTAGTCTCATCTGACCATAACACCTTTTTCCATGCGGCCTCAGAATCTTCAAGGTGTGTTTAAGGTGGTCAGATGACAATTGAATTATTTGGCCTCAACACCAATTGATATGTCTGGCGGAAATCCAATACAGCTCACCATCCAAATAACACCATTCCTATGGTAAAGTATGGAGGTGGTAATATCCTGTTATGGGGGTGTTTCTCTGCAGCAGGGACTGGAGCACTTGTCAGCATAGATGGAAAATGGATGGTGCAAAATGCCATCACATTCTTGAGGAAAATCTGTTGCCTTCTGCCAGAAAGTTGTCAATGGGAAGATGGTTTACCTTCCAACATGACAATGACCCAAAGCACACAGCAAAAATTACCACGCAGTGGGTGAAGGAGAAAAAGTTGAATGTCCTTGTATGGCCTAGTCAGAGCCCAGACTTAAACCACATTGAAAATCTGTGGAATTATTTAAAGACTGCAGTCCACAAATGATCACCATCAAATTTAACTGAACTTGAGCAGTTCTGCAAAGAAGAGCGGGCAAATATTGCAAAGTCTAGATGTGCAAAGTTAGTAGAGACGGCTAGGAGCAGAGAGATATATTGTAACAACACGCGATTGTTCCCTAGTGTCGGACTGGCACTCAAGAAATGTGAGTGTATTTTATTTTTTTTTTTTTTTTATTTTTAATTATTTTATTTTAGTTGTCATACATATAGAGAAATAAACAATTTGATTAATCCATCAATCATATCAGTTCCAACAAATCTATTCAAACTCCAATTAACAGCATTACTCCTATCTTAAATACATGTACAGAAAAAAAAAATAAGTAGTTATTTGAGATAGTCACCATTCTCTCTTCTGTTAGACCTGCTTCTCGTGTATGCCCTGACAACATACTTTACTAAGAAGAAAAACCTCTACATATCTGAAGAGGCAAAAAGGAGAAAGTAGGAAGCCCCATGAGGGAAAGAATTCCTAAAAAAAAAAAAAAAAAAAAAAAAAAAGAGAAAAAAGATAGAAAGAGAGAAGAAGAAAAAAAAAAAAAAAACAACACTGATAGGGGAGAGGGAGTTGGAGTTGGAGGGGAGACGTACCGAGGAAAAGGCGAGTTTACTATACCATCATCCACGGAAGTGGGGTCACCCCCAAGGCCCCACACTCCTCTCTTTTTCAAATACTCTCAGGAGCAAAGAGGGAACTCCCTTCCTCCGAGAATTTAAATGTATTCCATTGGCCTCAAGTTTCTAAATATGTCTCCTTTCGATTTTGAGCCGATAATAACAAATCCTCCATCCTATTAACCTCTTCAGTTTGTGTGACCCATGTAAGAATTGTGGGAGGGTACGTATCTCTCCACTGCCGTACGATACATGATCTAGCCGTGTTAATAAGATGGCGCAAAATTAATTTACTGTATGTTTCCCCACGGTATGTTTGAGACATGTAACAAAAATAGGGCTGGATCTTCTGGGAGGTTATACTCAGTAAATTTCTGTGCTATCTGCAGTATCTCCCGCCAGAAGTACTCCAGTTTTGGGCAGGACCAAAGAACGTGGAGTAGAGTCCTTCTCTCCTCCTGACACCTCCAACATTTGCCCGGGATCCCTGGAAAGAATTTATTAAGTAATGAGGGTGTACGGTACCATCTTGTCATTATTTTAAAATTAGTTTCTTGGATTCTTGTGGATATTGAAGATTTCAACGCAAGATTTACTATCTGCCTATATTGTGCCTGGGTGAACGTCCTTTCTAATGTCATTTCCCACTTCTTTATATATGGAGGGACATAATCCTCTTGGGGGGCAACCAGTAGTGCATACATTTGGGAGATTAAGTGAGAGCAAGGCCCTGTCCCCTCACATAGTTGTTCTACGGGGGTCAATGTTCGTTGAAATCTGTCTGGAGGTGGGAGAGTGTTAAGGAAATGTCGCAACTGGGCTCCACTCCAGAAATCAAGACAGAAACGGTCATTGGATGAGGTTAGTTCAGGTAATGAGGGTCATGTCCCGATCGCTATTTGTATTTAATGCGAGGCCGGAAAACACTGTGAGTCTGAAAGTTACCTGAAGGGTCCCTCCTGTAGTCCCGAGGATTCCCTACAATAGGGTATGGGGGGGAGTTGACAGATGATAATAAAGTGGTGGAACATATTCGGGAGCAAATACGCAGGGTAAGGCCCAAGGTTGGGTGCTTTTTGAGAGCTGAACTCAGGTCTCCAAAGCACCAAACCGCATGACACAATGGGACCTCACACTGTGATTGCTCGATTTTTGGCCATATTTTAAAGCTTGCATGCCTACACCAGTCTACTCGTCGCGCCATGTGAGCCGCCTGATAATATTTCTGCATATCGGGTACCGCTACCCCCCATATTGTTTAGGCATTGTCATTAAACTGCGTTGAATTCTGGGCCTTTTATGGGCCCCAATTAATTCAGTTATCTTCTTATTAGTCTGTTGTGAGTGTATTTTAATTGAGTTTTAAACAATAAAACCTCTAAAAAAAAATAAGAGATTACGCTATGGAGATTTTTCTTCTTTCTTCCCCATAATTTATTGCTGTTCAACACGGGAGAGAAACGGATGGGTGGATATGGTGGAAATTAGCAGAGTGGAAAGTGGATCTTCCTAATTATACAGACACTGCGTTATTGGTGGTTTATAATTTGACCAGCCACAGTCTCTGGTGAGTCATTTTAGGACTTTATTGATGAAGGCACACATCGGATACTTGAACACATGAATTGTTGGATCACAGTTTATTTAGTTGGAGATTGAAATTTGGATTTCGTTTGGTGGCACATACGCATTTGGAGATATTTACATGTTTTCTGTTTTTTGTTTTTTTTCCCTTGGAATTCTGTAATTTGGGACATTTTTTTTATTTGATATGTTTTTTTTTGTTTTTTAGTTTTGAAAATATGTTCACATATGCACTTTTTTGTCAGCACTGATTAGCAGTTAGTAGCAGTTTTTAGATTTCCTTTGTAAAGAAATCTTCGTATTGTATATTGTGGTGACACATATATAGATTGACACACATAGTATAGTATAATTGCACTTTATGTTTATATAGACACATATATAGTGTGCTAGCACTTTCACTTTACCATATACACTATAACTATTTAATATATATTTAATAGAGGAAGAATATTGATAGGAAGGTGTTGGTATATTTATATATATAAAATAATTAGGAGTCCATCGTTGTTGATTTCAAGAATGGTTCATGCAACTGTGGATTTTCTATAGATTTGCGCTATTTTTGTCTATTTTCATTTCCTACTAGTGATTCACTAGGATTGAGTAGCAGCACTCTCAGCTGAAATCCATAATTATTCAGCAGGTTCTGTGCCGCTAATTCCCTTTTTTTCCTTACTGAGTAAATACAGCTGGATAAAACAAAAACTGTGTCTGTCTTCATTTCAGGCTGCAAAGCAACAAAATGTGATTATTTTAAAGGGGGTGATTCTTTTCTATACCCACAGTAGGTGTTCATTTACCAAAGACAAATAGACTATCCACTTTACAAGAAAAGTTGCAGTTTGCAAGGTAATTAGCCCCAGAGCTTAGTGAATGAGGTGAAGTTCTGCTGACTTTTATCATCTAATCATGTGCAAGCAAAAATGCAGTTTGTTGTATTTTCCTAGCACTTGATTTGATTGGGTAAGCATTGCAATGTGAAATTACAACACATTCACTAAGCTCTGGGGAAAATTCTCTTGCAAAGTGAACAGTCTGTTTGCCATTAGTATTTCAATTCCTTAGGCTAAAAATAAATATGTGTAACCTTTTATTGAAAGTGGTATTAGACCCAAAAGCAAACATTTCTTATATTGCATCCTATCAATTCTTAGATGTGATGGCTGCATTAGCTTACTTTTTCAGGCTTTTTTTCCTTTAGTTGCAACTGGTGATCCAGCCAGTAAGTCTGTTGTTTTTCAAAAGAGCAAGCTCTCCAATAGAATGTATCCAGAGTGGAGGTACTCTAATAGATGAGGTGTGTTACTGGCTGTTTTACCAGGTAAAAACAGAGGGGAAAAAAGTCTAAAAAAAAGAAAACTAATGCAGCTACCACTTCTAATGATCGGTAAGCTGCAATATATTAAATTTTTGGGTTCATACCGCTTTAAAGCGACCTTGTCGCAAAATAAAGCAGATTCCCCTGTATAGGAGAGATATTAGACTTACCTGTCCTGCTGTCCGCGCAGCCCTTCTTCACTCTCTTCGAAAGCTGAGGTGCCTGGAGAATTCTTTTTCAGCTAACAAATTTTCCAGAGTATTGAATTCCCTGGCCCGCAGTGGTTCCATGCATTTGGCCCCAACATCACCACTGTATCCTTCAGAGATGTAGGGATTGGCGGACTCAACCACCGAGCGCTGCAGAGGTCACTTGAGATTAGCAGTTTGGGGACTTCAGCAGACAATTTCTATCATCATTGAAGCACTAGCTGTAATCTCTGTCTGCTGCTTTGTTCCTCTGCTGTCAGCATGAATCACTTCTGACAAGTTTTCCTGACACCAAAAGAACAATTGTGATAGGGGAGGGAACTCCAGCTGATTGACAGCCGCAGTGCTGTTCCTGTGTGCTGTGTGAAAGAGGGGTGTGTCCCTTCCCTCCAATCAGCTCTCAAAACTCTCCTCATTGAGCTCTGCAGAGTGTAACTTTAGCTCTCCACTCCCTTTTTTTCTGAACTCTCACACAACCTTTATAAAGCAGCACTTTGAACTGATGTAGAGAAGATAAGACTGCAGATAAACAGGTACAACTTATGTAGGAGAATGTGCTTCATCTCTGTGTATCACCTCAGGTCAGTCACTTCACTGGGTATATGTAAGGGTTTACAGCCACTTTAACCGCATGCCGACCAGCCGCCGCAGTTGTACTGCAGCAACATGGCTCGGCTGTGCGAATCCCTGTCACGGTACGTCGGTACCATAGACGCCGCTTGCTCGCCCACGAAGCCGATGCGAGTGCCTGGCGGTCGCGATCACCGCCGGGCTCCCGCGATCGCTCGGGGCACACGGAGAACCGGGAGCTGTGTGTGTAAACAAACAGTTTCCAGTTCTCTGAGGGGAGAACAGACAGGTCGTCTGTTCATGCAGAGTATGAACAGCGATCTGTCATCTCCTCTGCACAGTCCCATCCCCCCTTCAGTTAGAACACATACTAGGACACACTTAACCCCTTCACTGCCCCCTAGTGGTTAACCCCTTCACTGCCCGTGACATTTTTACAGTAATCAATGCAATTTTATAATATTGATCGCTGTAAAAATGCCAATGGTCCCAAAAATGTGTCAAAATTGTCCAATGTGTCCGTCATAATGTCGCAATCCCAATAAAAATCGCAGATCGCCGCCATTACTAGTAAAAAAAAAAATTAATAATAAAAAAGCCAAAAAACTATCCCCTTTTTTGTAGACGCTATAACTTTTGCGCAAACCAATCAATATACGCTTATTGTGATTTTTTTTACTAAAAATATGTAGAAGAATATGTATCGGCCTAAACTGAGGAACAAAAATGTTTTATTATTTATTTTTTTGGGATATTTATTATAGAAAAAAGTAAAAAATATTGCTTTTTTTTCAAAATTGTGGCTCTTTTTTTGTTTATAGCGCAAAAAATCAAAAACGCAGAGGTGATCAAATACCACCAAAAGAAAGCTCTATTTGTGGGAAAAAAGGACATCAATTTTGTTTGGGTGCAACGTCGCACGACTGCGCAATTGTCAGTTAAAGCGACGCAGTGCCGAATCGCAAAAAGTGCTCTGGTCTTTGGCCAGCCAAATGGTCCGGGGCTTAAGTGGTTAAAGGCATAGTCCACCTTTGTGACCATGTTTCACCCATATTTAGGGTGTGACATAAAACATGATCACATTTCCCAACCCCTTACCCTCAAACTTCCCCCCAACTGACCTTAAAGTGGTTGTAAAAGCAGAAGTTTTTTCAATTGTAATGCATTTTATGCATTAAAGTAGAACTATAGGCAAACATTTTGTTAAGCATTTTGGATAGAGCAGGGGAGGGTTATAACCCCTGTCAGATTGTTTTTTTCCATCTGTGTCCCATTTCAGAGATTTCCTTTCACTTCCTGTCCCATAGCCAAACAGAAAGTGAGAGGAAATCCATGCAAATTAGGAGAATTCCTTGGGGACCCCCTGGTCACCAGAACCAGTGTCCCCATTGGAAGATTTCCCCTCTAATACTGTTCTGGGGACAACCCGAAATTTGGGATTTTCTTTTACTTTCACTTTCAATGATAATGGTAAACAGGAGAAATAGAGAGTGTGATTCTCTCTAATGGGGACACAGACAAAAATAAAAACTGACAGGTGTTCTAATCCCATTCCACTCTATCCAAAGCTAAAAAAAAGTTTTGCCTTTAGTTATACTTTAACCACTTCAGCCCAGGAAGGCTTTGCCCCCTTAATGACCAGGCCATTTTTTGCGATACTGCACTGCGTCACTTTTACTGACAATTTTGCAGTCGTGCGATGCTGTACCCAAACAACATTAATGTCCTTTTTTTCCCACAAATAGAGCTTTCTTTTGGTGGTATTTGATCACCTCTGCAGTTTTTATTTTTTATGCTATAGACAAAAAAAGAGCAACAATTTTGAAAAAACAAACAATATTTTTTACTTTTTGCTATAATAAATATCCAAAAAAAAGTAAAAAAAATAATTTCTTCATCAGTTTAGGCCAATATGTATTCTACTACATATTTTTGGTAAAAAAATCGCAATAAGCATATATTAATTGGTTTGTGCAAAAGTTCCAGCATCTACAAAATAGGGGATAGATTTATGGCATTTTTTTTGTTTTTACAAGTAATGGCAGTAATCTGCGATTTTTAGCGGGACTGCGACATTGCAGCAGACAGATTGGACACTTTTTTGGGACCACTGACATTTATACAGCGATCAGAGCTATAAAAATGCACTGATTACTGTATAAATGACACTGGCAGAGAAGGGAGTTAATACTAGGGGGCAATTAAGGGGTTAAAGGGGTGTAAACCTACGTGTTTATAGGATGCATTAAGGTGAAAAAACACCTGGCAGTGACCGGCCCCCCAGCCCCCCGTTTTACTTACCTGAACCCTGGAACTTGACCCAGCGGGGACGCGCTGTCTCTCTGCTCGGGGTTCTCAGCTCTTGACTGGATAGATTGATTGCAACGCAGCCATTGGCTCCCGCCCCTGTCAATCAAATCCAATGACGCGGGCGCCGGGGGGCAGGACCGAGTCATACATTTGGTGGCCCCAAAGGGCCTGGTATGGACTGGGGGGGGGGACCCTACGCCATTTTTTTCCTTGATTTTTCATCTATATTGCCAGGAACCGGAAATACATTACAGCTGCAAGCAAATCTAGATGACATTTTTCCTTTCATTATTGCAGCGGCATGTTCTACACATCGCACAGATGCGCCACTTTACAGGCAAACCAAAGGGACTCCCCCAGGCATGATATTTAAAGGAATATTTCATTTTTATTGTTTCTCTTTAAGCATTAATAAAATCACTGCTTCTGAAAAAACAATAGTTTTGAAAACTTTTTTTTGCATTGATATATGTGCCCTGGAGCAGTACCTGGGTCCCCATACACTTTTTATGGCAATAACTTGCATATATGCCTTTAAAATGAGCACGTTTGATTTTTTCATGTTTATATCCCATAGACTTTGATAGGGTTTGCATGTTCGCTAGAACTTTTTGCCTGTTCACAGTGTTCTGGTGCCAACTGAACCGGGGGGGGGGTTCGGCTCATTCCTTGTGACTACAATTCCTATCTTCCTCAGCATCACCACACTTGTAGTCCATTGTTTACGTCTCCCCACCCCACAACATAAAGTCCTTACCTCCTGCAGCTAGGATATAAACAATGCAGGAGCCTGTACATTGCACCCACAATGCACTGATTGCACTTGCAATACTCTGCAGGTTTCAGTGAAAAAATTTAATAATACCCAATTTTTTTATTTCATCAATGTAGGCTCATGTATTACATTTTTGCAAAAGGTAGACCATGGGGTTGATTTACAAAAGGAAAATAGACTTTGCAAGGGAAATTGCACTTCATATAACTTCAATCATCCAATCACATGCAAGCAAAAATGTTGTTTTATTTTTTTATTTTTTTCCTTGCACGTGATTGGGTGTTCTTTGCAAAGTGAAACTTCACCACATTCTCTAAGCTTGGGGGCAAATTCCCTTGCAAAGTAAACAGTGTATTTTCTTGTATTAAATCAACTTCTATGCCTGGAATGGTCCCTTTGCCAGGCCTCCCTCTTAATCCAAGCTGACTGTATTGAGGTGTCTGTGGAAATCTGAGCACCCATTTATGTAACACCTTGTTTGTTATGAGAACTGAAGACACAAGGCACGCCCATGTACAAATATTTAGCCAGCAAAGTGTTGCAAGAAGTTCATCGATAGGAAACGTATAGTAGTAAAGTTATGTAGGTAGGTGGTAAGGACAATAGAATCTCCACACTGTGCGATGCCACCCTCCCTCCGTCCCTGCAGGGTGCCCTACCTGTAAAGCACTGCAAGGGGCTGCCATGCCAGCAGCATACAACCCTCACCTGACAGAGGGGCGTGCCTTGCTGGAATAAACTTGGAAAGGGCGTGGTTATGCAGATATTGCGCCTAGTGTTCACTGGCGATTGGAGAGCGCTTGCAAGTCCTTAGTTCCTCTCTTGTTATAATTGGCGTGTACCTGATGGGGGCGTGTCTTCGCTGCCCGGGTGTCCCCCTCTGGCTGTCATTTCCTCGGGTCTGCGGGCAACATGGCAAGCTGCGGTTCTGGACAGATCCCGGGGGCCACACCGGACTCCGACTCCGACTCGGATACCGAGGGGCTCCGTCCCCGGCTACAGGTCATCCACAGCGGCCACTTCATGGTCTCCTCACCCCATCGGGGGAAAGAAGCCAAGGGTCCGGGCAAGGTGCCAGCAAGCAGCATCGATCCCACGCTGACCCGACTGTTCGAGTGTATGAGCCTGGCATACAGGTGAGTCCTGACTCTGCATGACCTGACAGCTGTCCCTGATTTCTACAGTCCCAGGAAGTGTCCCTGATCTTCTACACTGACCATATGCACTGCAACCCCTCTACCCTCTTCTACCCTATACACGATCCCTTCTACCCTATACATGATCCCTTCTACCCTCTTCTACCCTATACACGATCCCTTCTACCCTATACATGATCCCTTCTACCCTCTTCTACCCTATACATGATCCCTTCTACCCTATACATGATCCCTTCTACCCTATACATGATCCCCTTCTACCCTATACATGATCCCTTCTACCCTACATGATCCCTTCTACCCTATACATGATCCCTTCTACCCTATACATGATCCCTTCTACCCTACATGATCCCTTCTACCCTATACATGATCCCTTCTACCCTATACATGATCCCTTCTACCCTACATGATCCCTTCTACCCTATACATGATCCCTTCTACCCTATACACGATCCCTTCTACCCTATACATGATCCCTTCTACCCTATACATGATCCCTTCTACCCTATACATGATCCCTTCTACCCTCTTCTACCCTATACATGATCCCTTCTACCCCCCTTCTACCCTATACATGATCCCTTCTACCCTATACATGATCCCTTCTACCCTCTTCTACCCTATACATGATCCCTTCTACCCCCCTTCTACCCTATACATGATCCCTTCTACCCTATACATGATCCCTTCTACCCTCTTCTACCCTATACATGATCCCTTCTACCCTCTTCTACCCTATACATGATCCCTTCTACCTTATACATGATCCCTTCTACCCCCCTTCTACCCTATACATGATCCCTTCTACCCTATACATGATCCCTTCTACCCTCTTCTACCCTATACATGATCCCTTCTACCCTATACATGATCCCTTCTACCCTCTTCTACCCTATACATGATCCCTTCTACCCTCTTCTACCCTATACATGATCCCTTCTACCTTATACACGATCCCTTCTACCCCCCTTCTACCCTATACATGATCCCTTCTACCCTATACATGATCCCTTCTACCCTCTTCTACCCTATACATGATCCCTTCTACCCCCCTTCTACCCTATACATGATCCCTTCTACCCTATACATGATCCCTTCTACCCTCTTCTACCCTATACATGATCCCTTCTACCCTCTTCTACCCTATACATGATCCCTTCTACCCCCCTTCTACCCTATACATGATCCCTTCTACCCTATACATGATCCCTTCTACCCTCTTCTACCCTATACATGATCCCTTCTACCCCCCTTCTACCCTATACATGATCCCTTCTACCCTATACATGATCCCTTCTACCCTCTTCTACCCTATACATGATCCCTTCTACCCTCTTCTACCCTATACATGATCCCTTCTACCTTATACACGATCCCTTCTACCCCCCTTCTACCCTATACATGATCCCTTCTACCCTCTTCTACCCTATACATGATCCCTTCTACCCTCTTCTACCCTATACATGATCCCTTCTACCCTATACATGATCCCTTCTACCCTCTTCTACCCTATACATGATCCCTTCTACCCTCTTCTACCCTATACATGATCACTTCTACCTTATACACGATCCCTTCTACCCCCCTTCTACCCTATATATGATCCCTTCTACCCTATACATGATCCCTTCTACCCTCTTCTACCCTATACATGATCCCTTCTACCCCCCTTCTACCCTATACATGATCCCTTCTACCCTATACATGATCCCTTCTACCCTCTTCTACCCTATACATGATCCCTTCTACCCTCTTCTACCCTATACATTATCCCTTCTACCCTCTTCTAACCTATACATGATCCCTTCTACCTTATACACGATCCCTTCTACCCCCCTTCTACCCTATACATGATCCCTTCTACCCTATACATGATCCCTTCTACCCTCTTCTACCCTATACATGATCCCTTCTACCCTCTTCTACCCTATACATGATCCCTTCTACCCTATACATGATCCCTTCTACCCCCTTCTACCCTATACGTGATCCCTTCTACCCTATACATGATCCCTTCTACCCCCTTCTACCCTATACGTGATCCCTTCTACCCTATACATGATCCCTTCTACCCTCTTCTACCCTATACATGATCCCTTCTACCCTATACATGATCCCTTCTACCCTCTTCTACCCTATACATGATCCCTTCTACCCTATACATGATCCCTTCTACCCTACATGATCCCTTCTACCCCCTTCTACCCTACATGATCCCTTCTACCCCCTTCTACCCTATACATGATCCCTTCTACCCCCTTCTACCCTATACATGATCCCTTCTACCCTACATGATCCCTTCTACCCTCTTCTACCCTATACATGATCCCTTCTACCCTACATGATCCCTTCTACCCCCTTCTACCCTATACATGATCCCTTCTACCCTATACACGATCCCCTCTACCCTCTTCTACCCTATACATGATCCCTTCTACCCTATACATCATCCCTTCTACCCCCTTCTACCCCATACATGATCCCTTCTACCCCATACATGATCCCTTCTACCCTATACATGATCCCTTCTACCCTATACATGATCCCTTCTACCCTCTTCTACCCTATACATGATCCCTTCTACCCCCTTCTACCCTATACATGATCCCTTCTACCCTATACGTGATCCCTTCTACCCTCTTCTACCCTATACGTGATCCCTTCTACCCTATACACGATCCCTTCTACCCTATACACGATCCCTTCTACCCTATATACATGATCTCTTCTACCCTATACATGATCTCTTCTACCCTATACATGATCCCTTCTACCCTATACGTGATCCCTTCTACCCTATACATGATCCCTTCTTTCCCCTTCTACCCTATACGTGTTCCTATCTACCCCCTTCTACCCTATACATGATCCCTTCTACCCTATACATGATCCCTTCTACCCTATACGTGATCCCTTCTACCCCCTTCTACCCTATACGTGATCCCTTCTACCCTATACACGATCCCTTCTACCCTATACGTGATCCCTTCTATCCTATACACGATCCCTTCTACCCTATACATGATCCCTTCTACCCTATACATGATCCCTTCTACCCCCTTCTACCCTATGCATGATTCTTTCTACCCTATACATGATCCCTTCTACCCCCTTCTACTCTATACATGATCCCTTCTACCCTATACGTGATCCCTTCTACCCTATACAGGATCCCTTCTACCCTATATACATGATCCCTTCTACCCTATACATGATCCCTTTTACCCTACATACATGATCCCTTCTACCCTACATACATGATCCCTTCTACCATATACATGATCCCTTCTACCCTATACGTGATCCCTTCTACCCTATACGTGATCCCTTCTACCCCTTCTACCCTATACATGATCCCTTCTACCCTATACATGATCCCTGCTACCCCTTCTACCCTATACATGATCCCTTCCTTCTACCCTATATGTGATCCCTTCTACCCTATACGTGATCCCTTCTACCCCCTTCTACCCTATACATGATCCCTTCTACCCTATACATGATCCCTTCTACCCTATACACGATCCCTTGTACCCTACATACATGATCCCTTCTACCGTATACATGATCCCTTCTACCCTATACGTGATCCCTTCTACCCTATACGTGATCCCTTCTACCCCCTTCTACCCTATACATGATCCCTTCTACCCTATACATGATCCCTTCTACCCCCTTCTACCCTATACTTGATCCCTTCTACCCTATACGTGATCCCTTCTACCCCCTTCTACCCTATACATGATCCCTTCTACCCTATACGTGATCCCTTCTACCCCTCTACCCTATACACGATCCCTTCTACCTTATACGTGATCCCTTCTACCCTATACGTGATCCCTTCTACCCTATACGTTATCCCTTCTACACTATATACATGATCCCTTCTACCCTATACACGATTCCTTCTACCCTATACATGATCCCTTCTACCCTATTCATGATCTCTTCTACCCTATACATAATCATCCCATCTGCACTACAACTCCCCTCTACCCTCTTCTACCCTATACATGATCCTCCCATCTGCACTACAATCCCCTTCTACCCTATACATCATCATCATCCCATCTGCACTACAATCCCCTTCTACCCTATACATGATCATCCCATCTGCGCTGCAATCCTCTTCTACCCTATACATGATCCTCCCATCTGCACTACAATCCCCTTCTACCCTATACATCATCATCATCCCATCTACGCTACAATCCCCTTCTACCCTATACATGATCATCCCATCTGCACTACAATCCCCTTTTACCCTCTTCTACCCTATACATGATCCCTTCTACCCTATACATGATCATCATCCCATCTACACTACAATCCCCTTCTACCCTATACATCATCATCTCATCTGCACTACAATCCCCTTCTACCCTATACATCATCATCTCATCTGCACTACAATCCCCTTCTTTCCTATACATCATCATCTCATCTGCACTACAATCCCCTTCTATCCTATACAACATCATCTCATCTGCACTACAATCCCCTTCTATCCTATACATCATCATCATCACATCTGCTCATGGATGGGGAGGGAGGAATGGGACAAGTACCCCAGGCCCCCTCCCAGAAGGATCTCCCCCCACCATACAAAAAATAATCAATTGGTTTACTTTATTAAAAGTTATGTTGGGAAGCAATATTGTACCTGTAGTTATCCGTAAAAGTTTTTACTTTTGGTTTATTTTAATTTTATTTTTTTGATTTACGACTCGATTTTAAATAAATCTTGGTGGCACAAGCGAACCATGCATAAAGTGCTTACACTGAAACCGTTCCTGCCTCCCGCCGGCCCTTTAAAGGGTTCTGAACAATGGGAAGCAAAGTTCCTGCTAATGTGACCCCTCTGATTGTCACAGCACCGAACAACTTTCTGATCAGGTGTACTGCTGTCTGAAACCACTCTCATGCCTAGTACACGCATGAAAATCAGGTGAAAAATACAGCTTTTGGAGCCATCGTAAAATAATCTGATAGTTAGTACACAGCCTTTGCGAGCCGATCAGGACAGTTCATGCACTTTTATTATTAATTTCATACCGCGCTCAAATGCATATAAATAATGAAATAAATAAAAAATGGTGTGATCAAATAGTATTCAAATATAAATATACATTTTCGATAATAAAGTCCGTAAGACACCACCGACAATTCTTCAATCAAGTGCACAGTGATGAATAAATTCAGTGACAGGAATAGAAAGTGCCGTCTTCCACCAGTTTTATGCCCTGTACACACGATCGGACATTCCGACAACAAAATCCATCGGTTTTTTTCCGACGGATGTTGGCTCAAACTTGTCTTGCATACACACGGTCACACAAAGTTGGTCGAAAATTCTGAACGTCAAGAACGCAGTGACGTACAACACGTACAACGAGCCGAGAAAAATGAAGTTCAATAGTCAGTGCGGCTCTTCTGCTTGATTCTGAGCATGCGTGGCACTTTGTGCGTCGCAATTGTCTACACACGATCGGAATTTACATGAACGGATTTTGTTGTTGGAAAATTTTAGATCCAGCTCTCAAACTTTGTGTGTCAGAAATTCCGATGGAAAAAGTCCGATGGAGCCTACACACGGTCGGAATTTCCGACAACAAGCTCCGATCGCACATTTTCCGTCGGAAAGTCCGACCGTGTGTACGGGGCATATGGCAAACATCCTACACACCAGATTGTTCGGACACCCATGACAGGTGTCAGATAAGCAGAAAGGTATGTCAAGATGTATCCACCAGTGCAGACGCCTCTCACCAGCCAGAGTGTAACTTGTAACTTGTAGCCATTTATTCGTAAAAAATTTTTTTGCGAATAAAAAATTATGAATAAATGGCTGCAAGTTACGCTATGTGGAGTTCTTCTTTTTTCCTTCACTTATAAATCCCGTCTGGCTACATCACTGGTAAGAGGCGTCTGCATTGGTGGATACATCTTGACATAACTTTCTGCTTATCTGACACCTGTCATCGGTGTCTGATCAATCTGGTGAGTAGGATGTTTGCCTAAAACTGGTGGAAGACGGCACTTTCTATTCCTGTCACTGAATTTCTTCATCACTGTGCACTTGATTGAAGAATTGTCAGTGGTGGCTTATGGACTTTATTACTGAAAATGTATATTTATATTTGAACACTATTTGATTACGCAATTTTTTGTTTATTTCATTATTTATATGCATTTGAGTGCGGTATGAAATGAATTATTAATTTTTCATTTAAAAGACTACAAGACCCATCTTCCACACCAGCCAAGGGGCTCGCGGTTCTCAGTGGAGCACAAGCGTGGTGGCATTACCACACCCGTAGTCCATTGTTTTCTTCCTCCAGCCCCATAACTGAAGGTCTGGACTTCCGGTACCTCCATACAGACCTGGGGCTGAAGGAATAATCTGCAGGGCTTTTGCATTAGACCAGTGATACCCTACTTGTGGTTGCAATGCTTTGTAGGCGCCAATGGAAAAAAATAAAAATAAATGCACATTACCTTTTTTTTCAATATGGGTGCATTTATACGTTTTTGAAAAAGGTGGAAATATGCTTTTAAGTTATAAGGTGCCAGATTGATCTGAGCAGTCTTTGGCTATAAAGGTGCTGCTGTGAAACTCAGCCTGTGCCAAAAAAACAAATGAGCATGAAAGGGTTAATTAGTGGCTGGAATCCTGGGTTGAAGACTGGATGGGAAATATGAAGTTTACAATGAGGATGGAGTGAAGTTCTCTTTTCTGGAAGGGATAACCAAATAAAATAAGACAGGTCTCTTTTATGTGGGGGCTAATGGGATAATATTTAGCAGGTTTCTTTAATGTAGGGGCTAATGGGATAATAATCTTGGATGTTGCTTAATAGAGACTTGCTTTTTCCAGGTCTGCTAACAAGGCTGATCTCTGTATGCATAAACAAATAATTTTTTATTCAAACTGTTTGGCAAAAAGCAATAATGTGTAGTGTTGCATAGTAACCATTAGCTTATACAGTGCCTTGAAAAAGTATTCATACCCCTTGAAATGTTCCCGTTTTGTCATGTTACAGCCAAAAATGTAAATAGATTTTATATGATAGACCAACAAAAAGTGGGACTTAATTGTGAAGTGGAAGGAAAATGATAAATGGTTCTCAATTATTTTTTACAAATAAAAATTGAAAAGTGAAAAGTGTGGCATGCATTTGTATTCAGCCCCCCCGAGTCAATACTTTGTAGAATCACCTTTCGTTGCAATTACAGCTGCAAGTCTTTTTTGTTATGTCTCTATCAGCTTTGCACATCTAGAGAATGACATATTTGCCCATTCTTCTTTGGAAAATACTGTAGCTTATGCTCTATCAGATTGGATGTAGAGCGTCTGTGAACAGCAATTTTCAAGTCTTACTACAGATTCTCAATTGTATTTAGGTCTGGACTTTGACTGGGCCATTCTAAGACATAAATATGCTTTGATCTAAACCATTCCATTGTAGCTCTGGCTGTATGTTTAGGGTTGTTGTCCTGCTGGAAGGTGAACCTCGCCCCAGTCTCAAGTATTTTGCAGACTCTAACAGTTTTTTTGTCCAGGATTACCCTGTATTTGGCTCCATCCATCTTCCCAACAACTCTAACCAGCTTCCCTGTCCCTGCTGAAGAAAACATGATGCTGCCACCACCGTGTTTGACATTTGAGATGTGTTCACAGTGAAGTGCAGTGTTAGTTTTCCACCACACATAGCGTTTTGCTTTTAGGCCAGAAAGTTCAATTTTTGTCTCATCTGACAAGAGCACCTTCTTCCACATGTTTGCCATGTCCCCCACATGGCTTCTCGCAAACTGCAAACGGGACTTCTTATGGCTTTCTTTCAACAATGGCTTTCTTCTTGCCACTCTTCCATAAAAGCCAGATTTGTGGCGTGCACAACTAATAGTTGTCCTGTGGACAGATTCTCCCACCTGAGCTGTGGATCTCTGAAGCTTCTCTAGAGTTACTGTGGGCCTCTTGGCTGCTCTGTTTGCCAAGCCTGTCAGTTTAGGCGGACGGACATGTCTTGGTAGGTTCGCAGTTGTGTAATACTCTTTCCATTTTCGGATGATGGAGACTGGGGCAGAAGCTCACCTTCCAGCAGGACAATGACCCTAAACATACAGCCAGAGCGACAATGGAATGGACTGATTTAGATCAAAGCATATTCATGTGTTAGAATGGCCCAGTCAAAGTCCAGACCTAAATCCAATTAAGAATCTGTAGCAAGACTTTAAAATTGCTGTTCAGACGCTCTCCATCCAATCTGACAGAGCTTGAGCTATTTTGCAAAGAAGAATGGGCAAAAATATCACTCTCTAGATGTGCAAAGCTGCTAGAGACATACCCAAAAAAACTTGCAGCTGTAATTGCAGGGAAAGGTGGTTCTACAAAGTATTGACTCAGGGGGGCTGAATACAAATATACGCCACACTTTTCACATATTTATTTGTAAACAATATTGAAAACCATTTATCATTTTCCTTCCACTTCACAATTATGTGCCACTTTGTGTTGGTCTATCACAAAAAATCCCCAAAAAATACATTTACGTTTTTGGTTGTAACGTGACAAAATGTGGAAAATTTCAGGGGGTATAAAAACTTTTTCAAGGCACTGTAGTAGCCTAATGATGCTCATCTGTAACAGCGGAACTGTGATTGGTTGCTGAGGGGCATACTGCACAATCATATGACAGTACACAGTGTTACCAAGTAAACCAGATGGTCTTCTAAACTCATTGACTGGGTAATAGTATTCCTGTTTCTTTGAGGGACATTTTGCTGAATCAATCTCCTAAAGAAGAACCCCATGAAAAAATGTTTTCTCCCATGCAGTGGGACTGTGCCTGCACTGCATGGGTTAACTGCTTGTTTTGTCTAGGGGTGCACCGAAAGGCTATGCTTTCCCGATCCTTTGATCCTCTGGAAAACCACGCTCCCCCATGTCAAGCGATGGACTGTTCCTGCTGTCTTCACATCCAGAGCCGGTCTATGGGTGTAATGACGTCAGGACCAATCCATTCACCAGACCGCTAGCAAATCCCTAGAGTCCTAGACAAAAACAAGCAGTTATCCTCCAGAGACTTGCCCCTGACTCCTATTTTAGGCAACCCACAATTCGCACCTGGTATTAGCGACGCACTTTTTCAAACTCTAATCAGGTCGGGACTTTTTCAGGCCTTCCATTTTCAAACGGGAAGAAGATGGGTGTCGCTATCTGAACTTATGGACCCAGTAGGACCCTTCCGATTGGACTTTCTGAGAGCACTCCAATTGGACCATTTCCTAAAGTCCATGCCACTCCCTAGAGACCCTGGCCAACCCCTCACGACCTTTGAAGAATACTGCTCTGACACGGGAACCTTGCCACACACACTATCGCTCACATATAACCTGTTAAATATGCCACCAGATGACTTTCAGCACCCAGGTATAGCCGGATGGGAACGGGACTTGAATCGAAGCTTTAATCCGAGACAGCGACTTCATATTTTCCATTTCGCACACAAATCTTCCATCTGTACAAAAGCGCAGGAGACCAATTATAAAATTCTGTCTAGGTGGTATAAAACCCCAGCTCAATTGCATAAATACTTCCCTGCAACTTCTGATCTCTGCTGGAGATGCCGGAGGGAGAGAGGGGGCATCCTACACATCTTTTGGTCATGTCCCAAGCTCAAAAGCTTTTGGGAGACAGTCCGCCAAATTATGCAAAAATTTACGAAACGTCCCATTCCGGATGATCCGGCTTTCTTCCTCCTTCACTCCACGGGGATCCCGGTGAGAGTGTACAAGAAATCTGTGCTCCGACATCTGTGCTCCGACGGCTGCCAAAGCTTGCATCCCCCTCCTGTGGAAATCTCCCCACCCACCGACCATTGCTATGTGGCTTAGAAAAGTCACAGAAATAAACAAAATGGAAGACCTCATACTCACAGACAGGCACCAATGAGACAGATACTCTAAAACTTGGTCTCTGTGGAACCTATTTGTGTTCTCAGATGAAGGCCAGGCCCTCAGGGGCAATGACGTAGATACCTGAACTTCGAGGTGTTCCTCCATTTACTTCTTTGCTCGACGACATATGTATCGATACTGGCTCTGAAGCGCTGAACCTTGGACACCCCGGGGATCCATGTTCCTGGGTTCCCCCCTCTCCACCCCACCTTTAACACCCCCCCTCTCTGACTCTTTGGCTTTTAATTCATTTCTCATCTAAGATCTGTAATCTACAGACGTTTTTCTCTCTTTGGTTTTCATTTTTTTTTTTTTACAAGAAAATCTTTACTTTTCATTTAATTGTAAAAAAGGGGCCGGGAGAGGCGAGGCCCGTGGGAAGATGTATCTGTCTCACTATCATGTGGGCAGAGAATATCTCATGGTGGAGTAGAATATACACTGCACTAAAGTATGGTGTGGGTGGTAACCAAGCCAGTATGATAGATCAGGACCTTCAGAGATGTACCTGTTCATAATTTTACGGCCCCCCACCTGGGGTGTGTCCTCGTCTATAACATATTGCACTGTGTGTCTTCTATGTGCTACCCTTTTAATTATGTTGACCCTGCGGGTCTTGTCTGTTCCGGACTGTATAAATAAATAAAAAATTTGAAAAAAACCCCCCAAAAAAACAAGCAGTTAACCCATGCAGTCAGGCACAACCGCTGAAAAAAACCTGGTTGCCTCCACAGATAGATACAGTGCAGAACAAGGAGTGAAACTAAAGAAAAGGATTTCTGATTTCACTGCCTATAAGCCTGTTCAGCACCAGGGGAGTTTACTTACTAAAAGAGTAGATAGTTTTCACCTTTTGTTAATAAATAATGATGTGAATCCCAATCATGTGCAAGGAAACAAAAAACCCACAACAAACAAAAACTGTGCTCTCAATGGACGGTGTGCTGCGGCTTCTGTCGAATGGGCATGCTGGAAAACCGGCAGCGGAACGGCAACTGACTGGTGTGTTCTCGCAGGGCGGGGCAGTCCCCCTGTCAGAACACAAAAGCTCAGAGGGGATATTGCTGTACTAACATCACATAGTACAGTGAGTTCCTCAGGTTTTTTTTTTCATTTAGCCCGCTGGGTTTAACGAAAAAAAAAACTGCCTGTGGGTACCAGGCATAAAGCCACAGATGGTAAGAACCGGCCGAGAGTCGAACCATGTTTGGAGAGGCTGAATGTACTCAAGTTGATCGATTGATCAACTTGGGCACAACCAGTATGCCAGATTTTACATGTACTGTATTTATCAGCGTATAACACGCGTCGGCGTATAAAACGCACCACAATTTAAGAGGGAAGTTTCAGGAAAAAAAACTTTTTTTTTTTTAAATAAACCACTTTGATCAATGCAGCCTGATCTGTGCCCATTTGCAGCTTCAGTGCAGCCTGATATGCCCATCTGCAGCCTGTTCTGTGCCCATCTGCAGCCTGATCTGTGCCCATCTGCAGCCTGATCTGTGCCCATCTGCAGCCTAATCAGTGCCCATCTGCAGCATTGCTTCTCACTGCAGCCTGATCAGTACCCATCTGCAGTCTAATCATTACCCATCTGCATTCTAATCAGTACCCATCTGCAGTCTAATCAGTGCCCATCTGCAGTCTAATCAGTGCCCATCTGCAGCATTGCTTCTCACTGCAGCCTGATCAGTGCCCACCTGCAGCATTGCTCCTCACTGCAGCTTGATTAGTGCCCACCTGCAGCATTGCTCCTCACTACAGCTTGATCAGTGTCCATCTGCAGCCTTGCCGAAATATAGGCTGCCACCGAGGGGAAGGAGGGGACAAGCTCTGCCGAAATAGAGCCGGATCTCCTGTGTGCTCGGCGTCACGCCCAGTCCCGCTCCTTGGCCCGGATCCTATGATGGACATAACGCTGGTCCAATGCCAGGACGTCAATGCTAGGAAATGTCCAGGGAACGGGACTGAGCGTTACTGCAAGCTGAGCCGAGTACACAGGAGATCCAGCTCTATTTCGGCAGCTCTCGTCTCCTCCTTCCCATCGGTGGCAGCCTATATCGGCGTATAACATGCACACATGATTTTCCCCCTATTTTAAGGGGGAAAAAGTGCGTGTAATATGCCGATAAATACGGTAATTATTGCTAGTGGCTGTTATAGTCTGTTATAGTCGCTTGCAATAATCACTGTGTTCTCCCGGTGGGAGAACACAATGGCTCCGTGGGAGGGATTCCCCCAACAACACAATCACTGTTGTGATTGCAGGGAAAGAAATCACTCCGACTATGGCCGGCTTAAACCAAGTGAACATTCAATTTGCAAAGTGAGAGTTCAAGTAGATTGATTCAGAAAGCATTGCAACCTGTAGATCAGAATGACAGAAGAAGCTGATCAATGGCAGCCCCCAAGGCATCTCTCTGCAAAGATTTTCTTAAAGATATGTTATTAGTTAAATGTGTTTTCTGAAATTTCCTGACAGCTGGTCTCACAGTTATCTTCTACCTCCAGAGTTGATTCATTTTAGTTAAATGGTGGCCAAAGCAAGGGTTCAAATCTAATGGAGCATTCCTTTTCATGAATTGCACTCTGTTCAAAGTATACCCTCAGGCATGACTTTCAAATGCTAATTTGAACTGAATGACCCCGAGACTTGTTTGTAAAAAAGTAGAGCATAGGGAAGTCTATCTTGTAGTAACCACAATGTAATATTTCCACTTTCTAGGATTAGCTACAAAGCTAATGCTTAATGGGGCACATGCAAAACAATTGTAGCTTTAAGGGGCTCATACATAAAGGCATCCAACACTATCTGAATCATGTGAGAACAGGAGATGGCTTGCTACACACCTTTCCATCATAATCTATTCATTTTTCTTTTGTTCAGATTGTTTTGACTGTACACAGTCTCTCATGCAACAATTTAGCTTTTTTTTCAGTTTAACTGATTACCTAGATCTCAAATAAGCCCCAATGGTTTCTGATTTTGCCTTGGACCATAGCCTTTTTGGGGTAACTTCTGCAGAACGTCTTTGGGGGGTAGATCCCATGAGGCCCTAATATCTTGAACAAGCCTGAAGTGATTTCAGTCTTCTTTCTTCCCCACACCTGTAATATTTATTGTGTATGGTGAATAAATCAGGATTCTACAATTGGGAATGCTTGCTTGTACATTTTTGTTATTCATTGATATCCTTATTCTCCAAAAAGAATCCATACACATCCACTACTTAAAGAATAAAGGGTGCAATATGTAACATGTTACTGTTAAGCATCCCCCTGACAACAGGCAGGGGTCCCTCTCCCCACGCCCGCTATCACTTTTTTAAATTGGCATGGCACCCCCCCCCCCCACACACACACACACACACACTTCCACGTCATTCATTCACAGAGATTTGTGAATGAAAGTACTACAAGTCCCATCTTTCACTGCGGCAGACAGACTTGTAGTATCAATAAACTGCAAGTGAGCTGATCATTCAGTCTTCCGCCAGTTTTGTAACAGAAAGCCCATATGGAGATGTGGGCACAAAGCTAGAGGAAGACTATGCAGGAGCCTGACATTGCACCCATGATCTGCTGATTGTGGCTGCAATGCTACAAAAAAAAAAAAAAAATGATAATAATAATACATGAACATTTTTTTACCTGCAAAATCATGTGCATTTTTTTAAAGTGAACTTAGTCTTTAATGGCCCTGTAATATTTTTATCATATACCAAAATGTGTGTTGTGCTGTTTCTTTAAATACACCAAGTAATTGCAAATACACTCACTTCCCATCTATTTGGTGTATTTAAAGAAACAGAGCAACACACAGCTTTGTATATTTACAGTATCTCACAAAAGTGAGTACACCCCTCACATTTTTGTAAATATTTTATTCTACCTTTTATGTGACAACACTGAAGAAACAACACTTTGCTACAATGTAAAGTAGTGAGTGTACAGCTTGTATAACAGTGTAAATTTGCTGTCCCCTCAAAAGAACTCAACACACAGCCATTAATGTCTAAACCGCTGGCAACAAAAGTACCCCAAGTGAAAATGTTCAAATTGGGCCCAATTAGCCATTTTCCCTTCCCGGTGTCATGTGACTCGTTAGAGTGAAATGGGGAGCAGGTGTGTTAAATTTGGTGTTATCGCTTTCACTCTTTCATACTGGTCACTGGAAGTTCAACATGGCACATCATGGCAAAGAACTCTCTGAGGATCTAAAAAATAGAATTGTTGCGCTACATACAGATGGCCTAGGCTATAAGAAGATTGCCAACACCCTGAAACTAATCTGCAGCATGGTGGCCAAGACCATACAGTGGTTTAACAGGACAGGTTCCACTCAGAACAGGCCTCACCATGGTCGACCAAAGAAGTTGAATGCACGTGCTCAGCATCATATACAGAGGTTGTCTTTGGGAAATAGACGTATGAGTGCTGCCAGCATTGCTGCAGAGGTTGAAGGGGTGGGGGGTCAGCCTGTCAGTGCTCAGACCATACGCCACACACTGCATCAAATTGGTCTGCATGGCTGTCATCCCAGAAGGAAGCTTCTTCTAAAGATTATGCACAAGAAAGCCCACAAACAGTTTGCTGAAGACAAGCAGACTAAGGACATGGATTACTGGAACCATGTCCTGTGGTCTGATGAGACCAAGATAAACTTGTTTGGTTCAGATGGTGTCAAGCGTGTGTGGCAGCAACCAGGTGAGGAGTACAAAGACAAGTGTGTCTTGCCTACAGTCAAGCATGGTGGTGGGAGTGTCATGGTCTGGTGCTGCATGAGTGCTGCCGGCACTGGGGAGCTACAGTTCATTGAGGGAACCATGAATGCCAACATGTACTGTGACATACTGAAGCAGAGCATGATCCCCTCCCTTCAGAGACTGGTCCACAGGGCAATATTCCAACATGATAACGACCCCAAACACACCTCCAAGGCAACCACTGCCTTGCTAAAGAAGCTGAGGGTAAAGGTGATGGATTGCCCAAGCATGTCACCAGACCTAAACCCTATTGAGCATCTGTGGGGCATAATCAAACAGAAGGTGGAGGAGCGCAAGGTTTCTAACATCCACCAGCTCATTATTTTTGTCATGGAGGAGTGGAAGAGGACTCCAGTGGCAACCTGTGAATCTCTGGTGAACTCCATGCCCAAGAGGGTTAAGACAGTGCTGGAAAATAATGGTGGCCACACAAAATATTGACACTTTGGGCCCAATTTGGACATTTTCACTTAGGGGTGTACTCACTTTGCCAGCGGTTTAGACATTAACCACTTAAGGACCAGGCCTATTTTTCAAACTTGTTGTTTACAAGTTAAAATCATTTTTTTTTTGCTATAAAATCACTCAGAACCCCTAAACATTATATATATATTTTTTCAAACACCCTGGAGAATAAAATGGCGGTCGTTGCAATACTTGGTAACACCGTATTTGCTCAGCTGTCTTACAAACGCAATTTTTTTGGAAAAAATAAAAAATTTTGAATAAAAAAATAAGAAAACCGTAAAGTTAGCCAAATTTTTTTTTATGTTGTGAAAGATAATGTAAATTGATACCCAACATGTCATTCTTCAAAATTGCGCCCGCTCGTGGAATGGCGACAAAGTTCAACCCTTAAAAATCTCCATTGACAACGTTTAAAAATTTCTACGGGTTACCAGTTTTGCGTTACAGAAGAGGTCTGTTACTAGAATTATTGCTCTCGCTGTAACGATCGCGGCAATACCGCACTTGTGTGGTTTGAACACCGTTTACATATGCGGGTGTGACTTGCGTATGCTTTCGCTTCTACGCACGAGCACAGAGGGACGGGGCGCTTTAAAAAACATTTTTTTTTATTATTTTACTTTTTAGTTTTACACTGTCACTTTAATTTTTTTTTTAAATGTTCCTCTGTTTAACCTCTTATTAACCCTTAATTTACTCTAAATAGCTCTAATTAACTCTCTGTTCTCCTCCATTTATTTACTATTTTCCTGCTTATTTTTTTTTCACTTCTTTTTCATGAACTATTAATAATTAAAACTTTTTTTGTTTGCTTTGTTCATTAATATTTTTACACCTTTAACATATATTTACACATTTCACACTGAAAAAAGCGCAAAATGAGAATTTTTTTTTTTATTTCATTTGTAAATAACTTGTCAGTGCTTTGTACCATTGCTGACAGCTGAAGTAGGTATTGGTAATTGGTATCGGGGAGTACTAAAGAGAAGTATCGGTACTCATACTTGTAAAGAATAAATAAAAATGGTATTGGTGCATCCCTAATGTGGCATATAAACTTTTTCCATCTTCTCTTCTATGTATTTATTGTGCATAATATATGCCCCCAAAGGATTTGATACAGTCCTGATGCATCACTTTTGATTAACCACTTAAGCCCCGGACCATTTGGCTGCCTAAAAACCAGAGGACTTTTTACAATTTGGCACTGCGCTGCTTTCCTTTTGTTCACACAAATAGAGCTTGGTTTTCGGGGTCCCGTACGCGGCTAGGCTCCCAAAGAGTCTCACACATGTGGTATCCCCATACTCAGGAGAAGCAACAGAATGTATTTTGGGGTGTAATTTCACATATGTCCATGGCATGTGTGAGCAATATATCAATTAGTGACAACTTTGTGCAAAAAAAAAAAAAATTGTCTTTTTCCCGCAACTTGTGTCAAAATATCAAATATTCCATGGACTCGACATGCCTGTCAGCAAATAGCTTGGGGTGTCTACTTTCCAAAATGGGGTCATTTGGGGGGGTTTTGAACTGTCCTGGCATTTAATGCACAACATTTAGAAGCTTATGTCACACATCACCCACTCTTCTAACCACTTAAAGACAAAGCCATTTCTGACACTTTTTGTTTACATGAAAAAATATTTTTTTTGCAAGAAAATTACTTTGAACCCCCAAACATTATATATATATTTTTTAAAGCAAAGGCCCTACAGATTAAAATGGTGGGTGTTTCATTTTTTTTTTTCACACAGTATTTGCGCAGCGATTTGTCAAACGCATTTTTTTTGGAAAAAACACACTTTTTAAAAAAATTTAATGCACTAAAACACACTATATTGCCCAAATGTTTGATGGGATAAAAAAGATGATCTTAGGCCGAGTACATGGATACCAAACACGACATACTTTAAAATTGCACACAAACGTGCAACGGCTACAAACTACATACATTTTTAAAAGCCTTTAAAAGCCTTTACAGGTTACCACTTTAGATTTACAGAAGAGGTCTACTGCTAAAATTACTGCCTTCGATCTGACCTTCGTGGTGATACCTCACATGCATGGTGCAATTGCTGTTTACATATGACGACAGGCCGACGCTTGCGTTCGCCTTTGCATGAGAGCAGGGGGGACAGGGGTGCTTTTTTTTTTTTTTTTTTTTTTTTTTTTAATCATTTTATTTTGCTTTTTTATTTTATTTTTAAACCGTTCCTTTCATTTTTTTTTTTTTTTAATCATTTTTATTGTTATCTCAGGGAACGTAAATATCCCCTATGATAGCAATAGGTAGTGACAGATACTCTTTTTTGAAAAAAATGGTGTCTATTAGACCCTAGATCTCTCCTCTGCCCTCAAAGCATCTGACCACACCAAGATCGGTGTGATAAAATGCTTTCCCATTATCCCAATGGTGCTGTATACATCCGGCGAAATCGAAGTCATGAAATGCTCGTAGCTTCCAGTTTCTTAGGCCATAGAGATGAATGGAGCCATTCTGGTCTCTGATCGGTTTTATGGTCAGCTGGGGGAAACAATGGCTGCATTCTCAGGTTCCCTGTTGGGACAGGAGAGCCAGAGAAAACTATGGAAGACAGTGGGAGGGAGGGGACATTCCCTCCCACTGCTTGTAAAAGCAGTCTAGTGGCTAATTAGCCGCTAGGATTGCTTTTACATGAAAGCCGACCGCTGGCTGAAAAGAATGATACAAAGATGATGCCTAAACCCGCAGGCATCATTCTGGTATAACCACTCAAAGTCCAGCAACATACCAGTACGTTGCTGGTCCTTGTTGGGCATATATTGTAATCTTTTTTTTTTTCATGCAGCCTGTGGGCTGAACGAAAAAAAGAGATTGATCGGTGGGTATGCCCACCATTAGATTATCTCCCTTCAGCCACCCACTTCTAATGATGGGCATACATGCACCATTTTATTTTTAACTGTGGTGGTGAAATCACCTCCTACAGGGCTGGTGTCATGGCTTTATGTATCGTAGAAGCAAACGCTGTTGCTGTCAAGATGAATAAATCAGTGCTGCAGCTGAATGGCCTAAAACATATAAGCCGAAGCATGGGGGCATCTGCCCCAAAAGTTAGGAGAAAATCGCTCCTCCACCCCCGCTGCCCCCATGCTTCAGCATATATGCTCTTTTTTTTAACTGTGGTGGTGAAATCACCTCCTACAGCGCTGGAGTCACGGCTTTATGTATCGTGGAAGCAAACCCTGTTGCTGTCAATGTCAATAAATCCACGCTGCAACTGAATGGCGTACCTGAAAACAAAAAAATTGTTAACAAAAAAACACAGTAAACAGTAAAGTATAAAAAAAAATTACATACCTGAAAAGCAAACATGATAAAACATAATAACAATAAAACATTGCAGAATAGAATACAGTAAAAAAGAGCAGAACAATAGAGAGAGATTAGAAAGAGAGAGAACAATAAAACGACAACTATTTTTGTTTTTTTATTTCATTTTTTTTTTTTTTTTTTTACACTTTTTTTTTTGTAACTGTAACAGTTCCAGGTTCGGGTCTCTCAAAATGCGATGGCATCTTGGGAGACCCTGTGAAAGTGTGTCCTAGTTTGTGCAGTGCTGTACCCTACGCTAAAACTCCACTAGTGTATGGTAGCGTTCAAAACATTCACCAATGCAAAGACCAGGATTGTCAGGACAGGAGGGACAATAATAGCGGGTGTCATGCCTATATCCATGCTTGCTACAGACACAACATCTTCTTTGGGGGGCTCGTTGGATGGGGTACTCGGGAGGACATACGGAAAATGCCTCTTATGCAGCCGGCTTACTGCATTTGGATTGGGACGGTGAGGTGGAGCACCGTCTGGAAACAGAAGGGCTCTGATGATCTCTTCCTGGAATTTAAGGAAGTATCCAGTCCATCCTGAAGCTCTGTATAGCACATGAGCGTTCAGCAAAGCCAATTGAAATAAATAAACAGACACTATTTTGTACCAGCATCTGGCCTTACAGGCAACTAGGTACGGCGCCAACAACTGATCGTTGAGGTCCACCTCTCCCATATTTTGGTTATATTCGTGGACACAGAGGGGTTTCTCCACAACACCAGTCACCGTAGGAATTTGGACCGTCGTATCTGCATGAAGGGAGGAAAGAACGAAAACATTCTTGTTATCCCTCCACTTCACAGCAAGCAAGTTATTACACTTCAAGCAGGCTCTCTCCCCCAGCCTAAGATGGGAATCTACAAGCCGCTGGGGAAAGCCCCGGCGATTAAATTGCACGGTGCCACATGCGCCAATCTGATGATCAAACAAGTGACTAAAAAGTGGCACGCTTGTGTAATAATTGTCCACATACAAATAGTACCCCAGAAGAGCCTCTCCTACTACATCATGTTCTCCGTGGTAACGCACTTAAACCACTATCTGAGATCCTTTGCTCTAAACCCACCACGTTTCTGGATAAGTGGAGATTCCACCAACTACCACGCTTCCTACGTTCCTTTCCTCCTCCGCTAAGAGGTCTACAAGATTTAAATAGCATAGAAGAAATATTCCATCCGAAGGACCCCCTCTAAATGGGAGATTGATCTGGATTCCCCTCTCACAAGCAATCAAAAGGATAAAGTCCTACAACTAGCTCACGCCTCCTCCCTCGCTTCAAAAATGGCAGAAGTCAACTATAAATTACTCACCAGGTGGCACTACACCCCAGCCAGACTTCATCAATTGTTCCCCGCCACTTCCCCATTGTGCTGGAGGAACTGTGGGAACAAAGCTACTCATGCACATGTCTGGTGGACTTGCCCACTCATTCGTCCCTTCTGGGCCAACATTCTCAATCTGATATTACAGATCTCAGATGTCAATCTACCCAATGATCCGTGGACTATTCTTTTTTATGCCTCTAAAGATCCCATAGGTTCCTACAAGTGCGCACTCATTCCTCATCTGTTGAACACCGCCAAAGCCTTAATTCCTACTCTCTGGGGCCAGCCAACAACCGCGTCCATAAAAGTTTGGCTACAAAAGGTAGATGAAGTTCATCTCATCGAGGACATTACCCACAACATCAAAGGTACCTCTAAGAGACATTCGTTAACTTGGGACCCTGGTTAAAATTCAAGTCCACCTCCTCCTATAAGGAAATTATAATGCAAAACCCCTAAGATTATCATTCAAGCATTGTTATCTGAATTCCTCATCTAATAGATAAATCTCTTACTGATTATGGTCTACTTTCCTTTACATGACCCGAAAGATACAATTTTAGCTATTCTTAAACACGAAGACATGCATTCCAACAATCCCTCCCACCCTATCCCTTACCCCCCTATAATTTCTCTTCCCCCTTCTACTTTCCTCCCTCTCATCTATTTCTTTATTGTTCCCTTTCCTGCTCTATTTCTCTCGCTATTCTCTTTAATTAGAGTAATGTCTTTTTTTGTTTTGATTCAAATGCTCGCATAGATGGAAGCCTCTGTCTAGTTAGTTGCTATATTTGCTCGTATTTCCCCCTTCTTATTTTCAGGGGCAATTATTCGTTTTCAGACAACTGATGTGAACATGTGAGCATTGGAACCTGTGTCATTTTTCTCCAAGACTGTATATTACCTGATATATGTATATCCTTTTCTCTATTATACTTTAATAAACATTTATTAAACAAAAAAAACAAATGGTACCCCTTTCCGAATCAGGGTGACACCAAGTCCCACACAATCTTGCCAGCACTCCCTATGTAATCTGGACAGTTCGGCAGCTCTACGTGGCTATCTTTTCCCTCGTAAATCATAAAACTACATGTATAGTATGTGACCCTGTCACAGAGCTTACACATCTTGACCCGTATCTGGCACGCTTGCTGGGAAGATACTGTTTGAAAGACAAAAGGCCAGAAAACTTAATCAGGGACTCATCACCGCAGACAACTTGATGGGGAGTAAACAAGTCTGCAAAACGTTGTTGAAGTGGTTTACGAGGGGCCGAATTTTGTAGAGCCGATCGTATCCAGGGTCTCCACGAGGACGGCAGAGTTCATTGTTGTTGAAATGCATGAACCAAAAGATCTGCTTGTATCGTGCCCTGGTCATGGAGGCAGAGAACAAGGGCATATGGTAAACTGGGTAAGTGTACCAATATGACCGCAACGTACTCATTTTAACTATGCCCATGTCGAGGGATAGACCCAGAAAGGTCTTAAATTCGGGAACCGTAATTGGTCTCCAATCTCTGGCAAGGGAGGACTGGAGATTAGCGGCGATAAATTGACCAGCATACAAATTGCTTTGGTCCACAATAGATCTATAGAGATCTTCAGTGAAAAACAGCAAATAAAAATCAAGTGACGTAAAATCACCTGAATTCCAGGTTGGCCAGTGAATGGGGAAGTACGGGTGCTGCAGAAGTGGTGGGTTCCCAATTAGGATTGGCGAATGCAGCAGGAAGGGCACTATGGGCTCGACGGACCTGTCTTTGTCTTCTTGGAGGCAGTGGGACACTACTTGTGCTTGCCACTTCGCCAGCTTGAACTGCACTTATGGGACTCGCCACGTCACCACGTGTTTTTGCAGCGCTCCACTATATGTCATACACAGTCTGCGGGCATCTCCCGCTGTGTGTCTCCGAGCTGAGTGTGAAAACTTTGGCTGCGCTGCGAGAACAAGTCCCGCCCTTCTCCTAGATCAGCTCGTGTGATAGACGCAGTGTTCTGTCTATCACACGATCTGATCTAGGAGGAGGGCGGGACTTTTCTCACAGCGCGGCCAAAGTTTTTACATTCAGCTCCGAGACACACAGCAGGAGATGCCTGCAGACTGTGTAATCCAGGCACTGACTACAGTGAGGCTGCGATTATGGGCACGGTAAGACTGCGATTATGGGCATGGTGAGACAGCATTATAGGCATGGGGAGGCTGCGATTATGGGCACGGTGAGGTTGCGATTATGGGCACGGTGAGACTGCATTATGGGAACGGTGAGGCTGCGATTATGGGCACGGTGAGGTTGTGATTATGGGCACGGTGAGACTGCATTATGGGAACGGTGAGGCTGCGATTATGGGCACGGTAAGTCTGAGATTATGGGCACGGTGAGACTGCATTATGGGGACGGTAAGGCTGCGATTATGGGCACAGTGAGGCTGCGATTATGGGCACGATAAGGCTGAGATTATGGGCACGGTAAGGCTGAGATTATGACGTGTGACGTCCTAGCCATGCCCCACTATGTATGCTTCGGACGTTGCCATAACAACGGTGCTAAATCAGCTAAAAGTAGTTGGATCTGTATGTGCGTTATAATTAATCGATTTAAAAAAAAACGATTAATCGAACACAAAAATTTTAATCAGTAACAGCCCTAATTAAATGTATTGAAGCTAGCAAAAAATGTAAACAAAAATGAACTGTACGGCAGCACATTTCCCAATAGAGGAAGTAAACATCACTTTTGCCAGCACACAGACGTATCCAATAATTCCAGTTTTGACAAGTTTAGGGGAAATCTGAAAGGGTCAGAAGTCAGTGAACAATCATATTTGTTAAGAAAAAAAAAGCCAAGAGTCTGCAAACAGGGACGGGTCACTTAAAGGGCCACTATACTCGGAACAACAAATAGTACATAATGCCTTTATTGGACAAAGCTTCTTATAAAACACTAACAATTGTGCATGTAGAAATACCAACACTTATAAATAAAGAATGGGTAATTGAGACTTTAACCACTTCCTGCCCGCAGTACGTCATATGACGTCATGGAATTTGAGTGGGGATATCTGAATGATGCCTGCAGCTACAGACATACTACAGATATCATCTTTTTCAGCCGATGATTCTGTGCACCGTAAGAACAATCATAGCGGCAGTTCAGCCGCTTGATCGTTCTTACAGGCGGCGGGAGGGGATGTCCTCCCGCTGCCCTCCGGTGCTTCTCCAGGCTTACCCGTATGATTGGCGAACTGGAGAACGAATCGGTGGCTGCCGAAAGTTTACCCTAGAGATTTCTGGTGACCAGATGGTCCTCAGTCATCTCTGTGACCCTCAGAGTCCCAGGCGTGATGTTATGACGCCACGTCTGGGCTGGCTGGAGTAAACAAAGGACGCGGCTGGAAAGACAGAGAGAGTTTATTTATTTATTTTTATCTCCGCCTTTCCAGCCTGGAGGAGAGATGTGAGGTCTTATTGACCCCACATCTCTCCATAAAGAGGACCTGTCACGCACTGCTTGCGCACAGAAGCGGACGCATACGTAAGTCGTGCCCACATATGTAAACGGTGTTCGAATCGCACATGTGAGGTATTGCCACGTGCGTTAGAGCAAAGGCAACAATTCTAGCCAAAGACCTCCTCTGTAACGCTAAACATGTAACCTGTAAAAATTTTTAAAGCGCCACCTATGGAGATTTTTAAGTACCGAAGTTTGGTGCCTTTCCACGAGTGTGGACAATTTTAAAGTGTGACATGTTAGGTATCTATTTACTCGGCGTAACATTATCTTTTACATTATACTAAAAAATTGGGCTAACTTTACTGTTTTTTTTTGGTTTTTTTTTTAATTCGTGAAATTGTTTTTTTTCCCCCTAAAAGAACATGTTTGAAAAATCGCTGCACAAATACAGTGTAACATAAAAAAATGCAACAACCGTCATTTTATTCCCTAGGGTCTCTACTAAAAAAACATATACATATAATGATTGGGGGTTCTGAGTAATTTTCTAGAAAAAAAATGATTTTTACATGTAGGAGCGAAGTACCAGAAATGGCCCGGATGGGAAGTGGTTAAATTAGGTATGTGCGGCAACAGAAAGGCAGTCAGTGTAAAAACACAGTATATTCCTTAGTAATGATTGCATAACATGTTAAAAAATGCATTCATGGGTTTGTATCCATATAAACAACATGTAACAAAACATGGTAGATAGAACAAGCAACAACAATAAATTGATACATTATATCATAAATATATGAAAACTGGCAACAATATGAAAGTAATACATTGTAGGATAAATATGTAGCAACCATCCTAGATGACATAGACCACCTCAGGGACAGAGTATAAAAATGTGTATATATATATATATATATATATATATATATATATATATATATATATATATATATATATATATATATATATATATAATTTTCATGTGACAACACTGAAGAAATTACACTTTGCTACAATGTAATGTAGTGAGTGTACAGCTTGTATAACAGTGTAAATTTGCTGTCCCCTCAAAATAACTCAACACACAGCCATTAATGTCTAAACCACTGGCAACAAAAGTGAGTACACCCCTAAGTGAAAATGTCCAAATTGGGCCCAACTAGCCATTTTTCCTCCTCGGTGTCATGTGACTCGTTAGTGTTACAAAGTCTCAGGTGTGAATAGGGAGTAGGTGTGTTAAATATGGTGTTATCGCTCTCACTCTCTCATACTGGTCACTGGAAGTTCAACATGGCACCTCATGGCAAAGAACTCTCTGAGAATCTAAAAAAAACAATTGTTGCTCTACATAAAGATGGCCTAGGCTATAAGAAGATTGCCAAGACCCTGAAATTGAGCTGCAGCATGGTAGCCAAGACCATACAGCGGGTTTAACAGGACAGGCTCCACTCAGAACAGGCCTCGCCATGGTCGACCAAGGAAGTTGAATGCACGTGCTCAGCGTCATATCCAGAGGTTGTCTTCGGGAAATAGACGTATGAGTGCTGCCAGCATTGCTGCAGAGGTTGAAGGGGTGGGGGTCAGCCTGTCAGTGCTCAGACCATACGCCGCACACTGCATCAAATTGGTCTGCATGGCTGTTGTCCCAGAAGGAAGCCTCTTCTAAAGATAATGCATAAGAAAACCCGCAAACAGTTTGCTGAAGACAAGCAGACTAAGGACATGAATTACTGGAACTATGTCCTGTGGTCTGATGAGACCAAGATAAACTTATTTGGTTCAGATGGTGTCAAGCGTGTGTGGCGACCAGGGCAGCTGATAGAAATCATGGGTCCCCGTACAGCCCACCTGACGGGGTCCCCATTCAGCCCCACCCCTGGTCCCGCCCCTGGTCCTTCCTTCAGCCCCACCCCTAGCCCCTCCCTTGAAACAAAGTGCAGGTTTGTCTTCAAGTGAAATTTATCACTGCAGACAGTGCCACCCATGCCACCAATGCCATAATACACTGCAGACAGTGCCACCCATGCTACCAATGCCATAATGTACTGCAGACAGCGCCACCCATGCCGCCAATGCCATAATGTGCTGCAGACAGTGCCACCCATGCCGCCAATGCCATAATGTGCTGCAGACAGTGCCACCCATGCTGCCAATACAATAATGTACTGCAGACAGCGCCACCCATGCCGCCAATGCCATAATGTGCTGCAGACAGTGCCACCCATGCCGCCAATGCCATAATGTGCTGCAGACAGTGCCACCCATGCCGCCAATGCCATAATGTACTGTAGACAGTTCCACCCATGCCATAATGTACTGCAGACAGTGCCACCCATGCTGCCAATGGCATAATGCCATTGGCAGCATGGGTGGCACTGTCTCTGCAGGCAGCACATGCGTTATGGCATGGGTGGCACTGTCTGCGGCATATTATGGCATGGGTGGCACTGGCTGCAGGCAGCACATGCGTTATGGGCCAGATACAGTGATATATTAGATCTTGAATCACCCCCCTAAGCAAGCACACACCTGTGTTAGCCGGGCCCCACGAGCCACTTCCTCTCTGATCCTGCTGCTGCTGCCTGGAGTGTCAGTGGTGGCGGCAACCAGGTGAGGAGTACAAAGACAAGTGTGTCTTGCCTACAGTCAAGCATGGTGGTGGGAGGAGTGTCATGGTCTGGGGCTGCATGAGTGCTGCCGGCATTGGGGAGCTACAGTTCATTGAGGGAACCATGAATGCCAACATGTACTGTGACATACTGAAGCAGAGCATGATCCCCTCTCTTCAGAGACTGGGCCGCAGGGCAGTATTCCAACATGATAACAACCCCAAATACACCTCCAAGACGACCACTGCCTTGCTAAAGAAGCTGAGGGTAAAGATGATGGACTGGCCAGGCGTGTCTCCAGACCTAAACCCTATTAAGCCTCTGTGGGGCTTCCTCAAACGGAAAGTGGAGGAGCGCAAGGTCTCTAACATCCACCAGCTCGGTGATGTCGTCATGGAGAAGTGGAAGAGGACTCCAGTGGCAACCTGTGAAGCTCTGGTGAACTCCATGCCCAAGAGGGTTAAGGCAGGGCTGGAAAATAGTGGTGGTCACACAAGTTTGACACTTTGGGCCCAATTTAGACATTTTCACTTAGGGGTGTACTCACTTTTGTTGCGTTGAGTTATTTTGAGGGGACAGCAAATTTACACTGTTATACAAGCTGTACACTCACTACTTTACATTGTAGCAAAGTGTAATTTCTTCAGTGTTGTCACATGAAAAGATATAATAAAATATTTACAAAAAATGTGAGGGGTGTACTCACTTTTGTGAGATACTATATATAACTGATTGAACCATCTAATAGGAATACGATGCATCAAATAATCTCTACGCGTTTCAACTATTTATTCCACTCTTCAGGAGAAAGTGCATCAGATATCTGTGAAAAAACACAAATGTAAAAAATAATAATGACCAAAAAATATTATTGCAAGGGTGCCTGACAAAAGAAGGAAAATAGTAACCAAAGGGAGGAAATGGCTCCTCCCCCTTGGCACTTACATAATCGCTGAATGTGAAATGGTGAAATTGCAACAAAAATGCCGCTTAAGGCGTCTGCCATGGACACTGAGGTACTGGGACCCAAGGAATGGAACAGGAGCATAACTCGATCCTCCACAGAAAAAGTGTCCAGAGATGATGTGCATGGGCTCCAATGCAATGATTAAAAATGATAAAATAGTATGTAAAACTGCACTTTACAAAGTTGTGAATGAGAGTGAATGCAACCCACAACCAAGGAAAGGCTAGAAATGCTGGAAGAGAGATTAGAAAGAGACTTAGCCACAGTGTAGAAATGAATAAGAACTGGGACAAATATACACATTAGTAAAGAACCCCAATGGTAGGGGAGGATGTGTGCTCACAGGACTAGAATGATCTCCAGTGATTACCTTGAACATGAAGCCATGATCTAGATGAGTATGTGTAGTGTGCATGACTCCAGAAAGATTGGCTGGAAGAAAATGAGTCTTATATGCTCCAAAGCCCAGCGCAGGGTCCCACCTAGTATCACGTTGGCCTAAGAAGTGGGAGAGGTCCCTGCCAGAATGGCTTCAGCCATAGACAGAGCCTGCAAACACCATCTCCCCATAGTAAGCCAATGTGGAAAATACTACGTCGGCATCAAAACACCTACCAACACTTCTAGAAACTGGAAATCTATCAGATTAATGTAACTTAGCAAAAGCAGTCATTCACTGTCCACCCTGAGCTGCCATAGTGTTAAAAAAGGCAACTAAGGCCCGGTTCACACTAATGCAGTGCGCAATTCGCAGCAAATTGTTTGCACACCACATAAAAACCACACCATTCATGTGAACCACTCCGGGTGTGTATGTTAACCACTTCAATACCGGGAACTTTTACCCCCTTCCTACCCAGGCCAAATTTCAGCTTTCAGCACTGTCGTACTTTGACAATTGTGCTGTCATGCAACACAGTACCCTTATAACATTTTTATCATTTTGTTCACACAAATAGAGCTTTCTTTTGGTGGTATTTAATCACCACTGGGTTTTTTATTTTTTACTAAATGCACACAAAAAAAAATTTTTTGAAAAAAAAAAAAGCTTCTTCTTTGCTTCTGTAAGAATCGATATAATTATTAATATTATATCTGTGTATTAATTTGTCTAGTCCCTATAATTAGTTGGCCTAATAAACTCTGAGCACATGCTATTGTTAATATCACAATAATACCAGGTTAGTTATGAAACCAAACACACGGTGCTGCTAGTAAAACAATATCTTATTTTTATTTCCCAAGGAGTTAGGAAACTATCATAAAAGTACTAAAAGGGTCTTACAATGTTACATAGCTTACAATCAGAACACACTATACTAACAGCACATCTATACAACATATAACAACAATGAAATATCAAAGATACTTATCACACATGGTTTCCTCTGCGGGTTCTGGATGATAAAGGGGTCTGGGCCTCATGGAATATAGGCCTAAGCCCTTGGTCAGAGCAAGGTCCCGAGATAGCAAAGGGGATGACCTTACAGCAGGCTTCCCAGCAGCCAAGAGAAGGAACAAAAGCCTGTATGTCCCTTACATTCAAACATACACGCCCACTCGTAGCCACGTATCATTTCAAATGTCTGCCCATTCTCCAGGAGGCATGCTTTATTGTCCCCCAGGGCCAGCGTCTCTATCAGCCCTGTCTCAAATCTCAATAGACATCTTTGCAGCAGTGGTCTCTTTGAAGCTTGTACTCGCACATGTCACAGCAGGTGGGCTTGAGCCAAGGCATTGTTCTTCTGATCATGAAGCTTTGATGTGTTTCATTGCTACCTGGCTGTGTCAAACAGGAAGTGAAATACCAGAAGTAAGATATTAAACCATGTTGCTATCCAACATATGCCGCTTTGCGCCTAAAGGGCGCATACCACCCTTCTTCAGACACGGCTCCTATTGAACAGTCCATAACTGTTTCCTCCCCAACATATGTTTCCAAGCCAGTACCTATAGAACAGTCTTTAACTGTCTTAACGTGTTGTGTTTTCAACATGTGCAGAAACAGCCCCTATGGAACAGTCCATAAATGTCCTAACGCATGTTGCGCCTCTCAACATAGGCCTCAGAACCAGCTCCTGTGGAACAGTCCATAACGGTCCCAACGTGCTGTGTTTCCCAACACGTGCCGCTTTGCTACTGGGTGACACACCAACATCATTCTTCCGTGACAGCTCCCATGTCACCATTCTGTATCTTCTTCTTTCTAACATCTTCATGAAGGGGTATAAAACAGACAAGGGGTGTCCATACACTCATCATTCACCAGCACACATCCAGAGCAGCATCTTAACCAGCTTTCAGATATAGAGTCTCGAGGAGGGCCTTTTGCCCATATTACTAGCTTAAAATATACCTTTATCACACTATACCATGACATAAATCAACCCATTACCATAATATATACATATATACCTATGACCCATCAGATTTCGGGCATGTCAGCGGTATTGCAGGGCTCTGACTTGGCAGCAAAGTCTCTAACTTGTACGCAGAGACCCTACCGTCACTTCGTTCCCCAGCTTGCATAGATAACTTTGCGACCCTACTATATAAATATCAAGTTTAACAACACATATAAATCTGTAACAATGACAAAACCCACACAATTCCATCCCTGTGCCTGGGTTTCAAAGACCATGCCCAGGGTATACCATGCACCTTTACCTATGGTTAGGTTCAAAGAACCATCTAGTTCCATGACTAACGTTACATCTGCATTCTTTAGGACAAGGAAACAAACTCGTCTATGTCCCAAATAATACCCAGGTGCTTCCTTTCCAGCAATGATCCTTCCATCCCGAATACAGAATGAAATATCTTCCCAACATTTTTTTTGTTCACCACCATGTATTGACCTGGCATACAAAGGACATCATGGTCATGCTTCTGACCAAGGGAAGTATCAACCTGCCTCCATCTTCCAGCTTCTTTGGTCATATGTGGGCAATTAGCCTCAAACGCACGAAGATAGAATCCCCAGTCAGTAAGCCCATTAATGCCACCAAATATACAGACCGAGTCTGCACTTCTGTACTTGAGATCATACAGCATAACACCTTTCACAATCCAAACTGGTATGGCCCATCCAGGCATTCGACCACCACTTTGGATCAGTGTAATCGACGTGTTTGGCAAAGTCTTACTGAGCGGTGATGCTAACTCATAAGGCCTCTGTCCCTCATATGGAGACTGTACAATCAGCTCAATGCTGGTTGACACTTCCACCTGCCACTTCGTGCACGCAAGAGCCAATGACAGATTCCCCTCCTATACCATCACTTTCTCTACCAACCTCTCAACATGGTTGACAAAATCTTGAGCCACTTTAACCTGGGTATATATGTGACTTTGTTGAATGTTATTAAGGATGCCACCAATCTCTGAGTAACAAAGCCCCGCTTATTCTCTGAAGCTATGGCTGCGAGTTTGTTCCTCAGGAGGCCGATGTCCACCCCATTAACAACACCCATCCCAGCTCCTATTCCCCCAATATAGTGCTGAATACATCCCTCCTCTTTCGGGTTACTCCTCAGAAACACGCGCCCTGCATGAACCTCCTTCTGTGTCCGCACATCTCTGGGAGCAAGTCACTGGTATACTGACCGCACTTGATTCAGTGTATATTCAGCACATATAGGGTAATGGAATTTTACCAACCATTGTGAGACATTGAAGTGCCATGTGGTGAAGGCATACTGTACCCTGGTAGCCAGCGTTTTGCTCCCTGTATCTAACGGAGCATGCTCCTGTGCGTATTCACTGGCCTTCCCTGTGCCGGGTTTCAACCTCTCAGTTGAGACATCAGCCAGACGTATCTCCCCATACAAGGAAATTTTCACGCCATTGATGTGTCACCTGGCCAACCTCTAGTCTGGCCAACCGACACCTTATTATGTATAAGCGCCAGTCTCCTGGGTACCTGCACCATATTACTTCCGTTACGTCAATACATGTCATACATTAAAAACCTTTTCTTCTTTCAATTCCTTCCTTCAACAAAAAAAAACATATTTTACATTTCAGGTTCTGACAGATTGGATGTGTATATTCCTTCCCCAACCTCCAACCCATCCCACATGTATTAATAGCACGTTTGTATTTATCAGGAGTGAATCCGGAAAAAATGTCTCACAAGTGTCGTTGATAGGCACAGTCCTTCAGATTCAGAATTAGGATTAAATTGTCCATAAGCAAAAACAAGTATTAAACTGAATCTTTTGTTTGTCCCTTCTCTCCTGATGTTTATCAGAACAAATTTGCAGTGTGATGCGGCACAGTCAAACTGCCAACCAGATGAACATCTGTCATCCCTGTTCCAGAGACCTCTCCAATCACGCTTCACCAGGACTCTGGAAGTGAAAAAAACAAGAGCAGAATCAAATTCTTATCCATAATATCTGCTCGCTTACTATGTTTACTGATAGTTCCTTCCTTGGAACCAGGAACTTAGTATTCCTGGTTTCTGCAACCCTGACCAACCTATCAAAACAACCATGACCTCTTTAGGCTGAACCCACTCTAAAATGGATCCCCCTGGTATGATCAAAAAAATTTTAAAAACCATGAACTTGAACGTTGCTTCCCAAAATTCAAAATTTTAAGCATTAAAAAGACAATGCATTATCTGTACTTTCAGACCTATGCACTAACCCCCCTTTCAGGTGGACAAAGCGTACACCTTGTAACTTTTTCCACCTGAATGAACATAAAACAAAGAGAGAAAAAAAACGAACTCTAGAAGCTAGAATGGCCTCCTACCCACAACTCTTGTCTTAACTCAACAAAATGTATACAGCTGCAGGACATATCCCATGACCATCTATTCAGCTGCTAATTGACGGAATGGCCAATTGCCCCCCTTTCAGGTGGACTAAACAATAATTTCTCCACCTGAACAAACAAAAATAAAATGGATGACTAAACAAATACCAAAAATATTAAAAAAATTAAAAAAACTTAACAAAAAAATTAAAATTCTGGCCATTATTACACAAAAACAACATGACAAGACAACCACCATAAGACAATGACAAACACTCAACTTTTAACTAAAGGCATCCATGGATTTTCCTCCTGAGAAGAGTAAGTGCTCATTTCCATCTGAAAGACAATTAGTTAATGGGAAAAACAAAAAAACAAAACATCTGTACCTCATCACAACATTTGTAACTTCACTTGTAACTCTTGAATCCATTAATGCCTGACTATTGTTTATCTTATTTTTTTCATTGTTTGCAAACAATTACTAATTAATGAGCTCATGGTACCATTTGATAATCGATTATGCCTTTACCATAACCTAACCCCTGTTTTGCTAAATGTGCCCACTGTTGTTCTCTCTTTGAAGAACCTGCAAACAAACACAGACATTAGTATCCAAACCAGTTTTATCTTCTTCCAAGGTCTCTGAAAAAGGAACACAAAGACAGTGATTACACACAATTATCATGACAATTGACTTTTTAAGTCCCCCAAGCCTTTTCCCATTAATTGCAATGTAGGGGAACATTTGCTATGTATAAGGTTTAGATGTGAGGGTCGTATATAAATAAAATATGGCAAGGAGCATCCATGCAGCTCACTAAGTGCTGCTAACATTGTTTTCCCCAGTGCTACATTTGAATAACCATGCAGCTACCTCCATTTTGACTCTACGTAACTGTTCCCCATATTGGCGATCTTCAGTCTGTAGTCTCCGCATTTGGGTCTTTAAAGGGAAACGGGTTTGATTACTATGGCCTCCATGCTTTGGGTTGCTACCCCTTCGGGCAGAATACACTTCATAATGCCTTGGGGTCGTTTTGGGGTACTGCGACCTTCTTTTGATATCATTATTCGCTGCGCACCAATACTTAGCGATGTGACCCCCCCTTTTACACAAAAAACATTTGAGGGCTGGTCCCTCTGTATCGGCCCTTTCTTGAGCATACGGCATTGGAAACTCACATTGCTGGACATTATTACTATGATTACTATGCTTGGAATATCCATACTTTACACTTTCATCATCTGAGGAGTCATCAGAAGTTTCAACTCCTGAATCACTTTCAAGCACAGTTATCACATTTTTATTTACATCTCCACCATTGATTTCTGTCATAGCAACATCACTTGCAGCAATAAGAGCGTCTGTTTTTTCTGCTTGCTCCACTTCTATTTTTGCTGAGCACTGCGCATGTGCAGAGGGTACCTTCACCATTGCACATTCAGCTTTTGCATGTTTGGATGATAACTCCGTTATGGCTGCCTGTGCACCCTGTAATTCTGGGGTTTCCTGCTCCATGCTAGCTATGTTAAGGGCTTTACAAAATCTATGTCCATGCCTATTCCATTTAGAACGTCTGAACTCTCTCTGCCTTCCTGTACCTCTGCTTATTATGGATACACCTGCCTTTGACCCATATTCCCTACCACTGGACTCTTGACAGAAGTCTTGCAGGATATTGACAAAATTTTGGTAGGATCTAGCATTCCTCAGAGCCATTCTAATGGGATAGCTTACATAACACTTATTGGCCATTGAGTATATGAAACTTGTATCATCCTCCAATAAGTCAGAACAGTTGAACACTTTCGTATACAATCCAAGATACTCACTGCAGAACAAAATTGGGTCATCTCCTCTCCTAAATCTCATTCGTTGTAAATCACTCATACCATTATCACGACTGTCCACAATACGCTGCAACTCTTTCTTCCGCACCTCTGCATCTGCTAAGTTATCATTAACCTGTGCAAATAACTGGCCTGCCAAAGGTCCTGGTAGCCATGCTCTCAGAAGAGAACATGCATCCTCATTAGTCAAATAAAATTTAAGGACTAGAGCCTCAAATTTATTGGACAGACTCACTGGTGATTCCAGGGCATTAAATTCACCCAGAATCTGGCACAAAGTAAGTCTCTCTTGGATTGTAATCATACTGTTATCCTGCTTCGAAGCTATGGGTGCAATAGCAGAATGTGTTTCATCACAGCCCTTCTCCTCATTGACTGTGCAGATATTGGCCAATTGGCATGTTCCTTTGTGCTCATTGAGCGATACTATACATTGCTCTTTAGTAAGAAGCTGGGAGTGTGCATTTGCTAACTTTCTTTCTAAAGACATAACCGACTCTTCCATCTCTGACAACTTTACTCGCAATGACTCTAAAAGTTTGCTCTTCATATCACAGTCCATGCTGCACCTCTGCAGCTGTTCTTGTAGCTCACTGTTTCTTTCTGACAAATTGCGTGCTGTAGTCCGCAATTCATCCATCTCACTACTGGAGGCTGTTGCAATCTTTAGAAGGTTTTCACTGATTTTCTCTATGTCCTCCCCGAGACGTCTCCTCTCTGCTTCCCACTTCCCCTCCATTTGCTCAGATATAAATTTAATTCTGAGCAACACTGCAATTTCATTTGCCAACCTTTCTTTTTTAACTTTCTTTTTTAGCTGCTTACCCAATCTGCTATTATGTTGTTGACACTGTGACAATAGAGGTCCATCTGCACATGAATGATAATTGGCAGAAGCGTACTTTTTAACATATGTATACACCAGTTCCATTTCACAACCATACAATCCACACAATACACAATTCTATTTGTACTAACGTTCCAACAGTGCACTGAGTAACACACCAAACTTAATTATCGTTATCTCTTACACTCACGAAAAAAAACTGAATCGCTCTTCTAGCCTTCAATATTCTTCATTCATTACCACTTTTACCTGATATCATTCAAAATCATTAAACTTTTGAATATCCATAGAAAAGACCCACCACACTTACTGTGGCATTATCGGCTGCCTTGTATATGAGCACTTCTGTCCTGTAGGTTCTATGTGGCTTTTAGGATTACCACATGCTTACTGGGGAATATCCATTGATATGCTAATTAGCCTACCCCCACTAAAGCTGGTCTAACCTGCTTTTACCAGAGTTGCTTACCATGCAAAGCTAAACAAACAAAAAAAAAAACTGCTACAAAGCCATTTAAACCTAACAGTGACTTGTAGTTCTACAGCCTACCAGACGCAAGGCACATTCTAAGACACAAGGCATACTGCCAATCAATGCCTTCCCGTTAGGTTGCAGGCCACATTGATCTTCTATTGGAAAAGCTATTTCACTCTCACGTGGGTAAAAAAAAAAAAAAAAAAATGTAAAAAATTAAAAATTTAAAATAACAATCTATATTTCTCCCACTTTTTTCTCAAAGATGTATGGTAATTCCTGTCAATCTCTAACCAAGGGTGATCAGCCCTTTTACTCGCCAGCACCTTTGGCTGGTTACAGACCTAAAGCATATTAATGATACAAACGTTTAACATATACTTTCAGAATTCGCAAGCCAGCGCCAATCTTGTGCAGGGACTCAAGACAAAAATACATTAGGTTTTTGTGGATCCTGTGTAAAAATAGAATTCACAGTCCGGGGTGCCAAATGTAAGAATCGATATAATTATTAATATTATATCTGTGTATTAATTTGTCTAGTCCCTATAATTAGTTGGCCTAATAAACTCTGAGCACATGCTATTGTTAATATCACAATAATACCAGGTTAGTTATGAAACCAAACACACGGTGCTGCTAGTAAAACAATATCTTATTTTTATTGGGAAATAAATGTAACTTGTTTTACTAGCAGCACCGTGTGTTTGGTTTCATAACTAACCTGGTATTATTGTGATATTAACAATAGCATGTGCTCAGAGTTTATTAGGCCAACTAATTATAGGGACTAGACAAATTAATACACAGATATAATATTAATAATTATATCGATTTCTACACTTCTATTGCAAATAAATAATTGTTCTTTATAATTTTAGGCCAGAATGTATTCTGCTACATTTCTTTGGTGAAAATAACCCAAATCAGTGTATATTATTCAGTAGGTAGGAAAGTTATTGGGGGAGATTTACTAAGGCCCCTTTCACACTGAGGCGCTTCTAAACTGCCAGTAAAACATTTGAGCGCTTTTGAAGAGCTTTTCAGGCGCTTTTGAAGAGCTTTCCATTCATTTCAATGGAGAGGGGCGTTTTTTCACCGCCCTGCCAGCCCACTGCCCCAGTGTGAAAGCATTCATTGATTTTAATGGAAATTGGTTTTTGTGAGCTTTTCAGGCGCTTCTTTTAGCGTGAAAGCACCTGAAAAGCGCCTCAGTTTGAAAGGGGTCTAAAACTGGGGAACTCAGAATCGGGTGCAGCTGTGCATGGCAGTCAAATCAGCTTCTAACTTCAGCTTGTTCAATTAAGCTTCAGACCCCTTTTACACTGAGGCGCTTTACAGGTGCTAAAAATAGCGCCTGTAAAGCGCCTCTTCTGTCACTCCAATGTGAAAGCCGGACGGCTTTCACACTGGAGCGGTGCGCTGGCAGGACGTCAAAACTTCTGCAAGCAGCTTCTTTGAGGTGCTTTAGGAGTGAGTGGTGTATACACCGCTCCTAAAGCGCCCCTGTCCATTGAAATCAATGGGCAGCGCCACCGAAGTGCTGATGCAGAGGCGCTTTTAACCCTTTTTCGGCTGCTAGTTGGGGTTTAAGGTGCCCTGCTAGCAGCCGTAAAACAACTCTAAAATAAAATAAAAATGGTGACACTTTACTGTCGACGCCCCCAACGCCCCAGTGTGAAAGGGCTCTTAACAATAAAAGCTGGAAGCTGATTGTTTTTTCTGCAGAGCTGCACCAGGTTTTGCACTCTCCAGTGTTAGTAAATCTCCGCCATAGAGTCCACAAAATATTATATATATATCTGAAAATTGATCAATCCTGATGTACTGAAGGCCTATCTCATTTCCCGAGGCCCAAACATGTCAGGACAGTACAGATATCCATTAAATTAACCCATTTTGGAAGGTAGACAGTCCAAGATATTTAGTAAGAGACATGGCGACTTTTTTGAAGTTGTCATTTTTTGTCATAAGTTTTTGGTGTGAACTAGAGCCATTGGAACACATGGAAGACACTGTGCATGCATTTTTAGTGCAGAAAAAAAGCACACAAAACTGCATCTGGTTTGAACTGGCTCTTAATCTTTAAGTAATTCGATCTCTGCACTGTACCGAAGACAGGTGAACTTTACTTAACCTCCCTGGCGGTATGATTATTTCAGATTTTTGGTGCTGAAAGCGGTACCATTATTTTGCATGGAAATTTGGCGTTTTATATTGTAGGCCTGTAATTCTTACGAATAACTCTCTTAAATCTGTCCAAACAAGAGTCTAGTAGACATCCCGGGTATGATAAAGTTTGAAAGACAAAATCATAAATTATAATATAATAAATAAGTATAAATAATAAAACATAATAATATAATAATAATACTTTTTATTCAATACATTTTAGTAAATAATATCAAAAACACTGACATTTTTTTTGTCCAAACAAGGGTGCAATATTAGTAGTCATATTACTTCAGTAAACGTCCCGGGTATGGAAAATTTTAAAACATGGTACAGCACAAAGTCCGACGTCACAGTCAGGACAATAGAACCTGGTTTCTTTTCTGATTTTCCTTCCAGTGTCATCACGCTTAGAACAGCAAACCTCACACATCCTTGTGGGTGCTGACTTCTTTTCCGTTGGTGGAATGTGGTCCAGTCAGGCGTCCTGGGTTCACGCCAAACGCCAGCAGCACGACGTCCAGATCTATTTACAGTCGTTGGTGTTTGGTGCTTGAGAAATATAAGTTCGGCAACTTTCCAAACAAAGTCCGCATGAACCACCCGCTTGTCACTTTTTTTTTTAATCAAAATGAAGGCATTCCACAGGCACTGTTCAAGAAGATGCCTGAAGATTTTTTTTGTAATTTTTTTTTTTTGTTGTTTTCTCATTGCTGGATAAAATGTCATGGCCTGGTCAGCTCTGTCAACACCTCCCATGGTGTTGTTGTAGTCCATCACGACTTGTGGTTCCATTACGTCTTTTCCACCTTTTGTGTGTACCATGACAGCGGAGGTGTTATGGATTGCACGCATTAGGCACACATCTTTTTTGTCGCGCCATCTCAGTGCCATCATTTTGCCTTTCTGCCAGCCAATATTTCTCCTGCCTTGAGCTTTTTGTTGCCTAACGGTCCCATATGAATCCGTCTTGTTCAGTAGAAGGAACTCATACAGTTCTGGAGAAGTGTAAAAATTGTCTGTGGTTACACAGTAGCCCTGATTCAGCAATGGCTCAATCAAAGTAAGAACGGAAGCGGTTGCCATTCCATAATTACTGAATCTTTAGTTGAATTTGGTTCCTTGCCCGGTGTAAAGGACCGAATGCCATATGTAACCAGTGCTGGATTCACAGAGCATGAATGATTTTATACCAAATCATGCTCACTCGATATACTGTATCCAGCTGAGTCTTCCTTTGTAGGCCGCAGGAGCGTTGGTCTACAAAAGATCTGGGGCTAGAGCCCATAGCAGCGAAGTAAAGAAAGTCATACGCTTAGGCGGGCATACACATATATATAATACACATGTGTGTATCTAGCTGTATATATATATAGAGATATATATATATATATCTATATATATATCTCTATATATATATAGATATATATATATAGAGATATATATATATAGATATATATATATCTATATATATATATATATATCTATATATATACAGATACATATATACAGATATATATATATACAGATATATATATATATGTTATGTATAAAATATTGTTACATATCCGAGTGTGGATCCCCACTTACATCAGAGCACCCCTCATTACATCAGGGTCCCCAGAGAGCCCCCCCTTACATCAGGGTCCCCAGAGAGCCCCCCTTACATCGGGGGGGCTGCGGTTCCCGACAATTACATTGCCCGATAGATTGGTACAGAAGTGGACGTCGGGACAATGATTAAATTGTCGGAACTGCTGAATATTGATAAGAACTTGTGCCTGATAACATTAACTAGTTATGTTTCTCCCCCTGCCACCAGCTGAGCAGATGGAGCCTGGAGCCAACCCCAGGTAAGAGACTCGGGGCTATGGGCCCCAGATTCAGGGCTATAGCCCCAGTAGCCACCCCCTAGCGACGCCACTGGTAGGCCATTAGACTTCCATCGATACTGATGTCTCTATCTGGTACATAGGTCTGCTGGAAATATTTCTGAATAATTTGATATACCTCCCATATCTTTTTGAGTTTTGGTGCTGGATGAGAAGTCTCGTCAAATTCTTCATTATTTTTAAAGTGCAAATACTTCATTATCAGAGAAAATTTGTACTCCGGCATGACCGTGCCAAAAAAAGGAGTGGCTAGTAATTTGTTGGTTGTCCAATACCACTTCTGCAGGGGTTTCCCCATCACCCTCTGAAGATATATTAGGCCCTGAAACTTCCAGATGTCCTCTTTGGTCACTGGTTCCCACTTTCTGCTCCTTGCAAACCTCTGATGCGTAGCAGCTTGTTGTTCCATAACAATTTTTTCTATAACCTCATCGGTCAAAAAGAGTTGGAGGTATGCCAAAGGGTTGTCATCTTCAACCTCCACTTTGATACCGGGTGCTCCAGTAAACGGGAATTTTGGGGGCGCTGCGTGCTCTGTACCGTAGTCAATCGAGCACCAAGTCCACACAGCACTGGGCACAGTCGCAGGATCATCGCTGAAATCGCTTTCCGTGCCTTTTGATGAACTTCCCCACAATCGCTATTACTCAATTCTGCAAGTGATTCTGTATCGCTGTCGCTGTTTTCCAGCAGGTCATATGCCGCTTTTAAAGTAGAGGCATGCTTTTTTGATGCCATGGTCATTCTGCGGTTTCCAGACAGAAAGTACAGTAAAACTGCAGGCAAGGGTACTGGAGAAAGCACTGGGGGGCAAACTAAGGTCAATTTTATTTTATTTAGTAATGTAATCCAATAGGATTGCAATGTATCAATGTGTTTGTGCCTTATACTATTTGAATTTGTCGCCGGTTCCACCCACCTGCGCGACGCTCGCAGGGAACGGAAGCCACGGCACAGGGAAGGCAGGGAATACCGCCAGGGGGGTTAAAGCAAAATTTCAGAACAGATAAGGGAAATCAAGTTTAGATTGTACAGAGTGATATTCCAGTCCACTGCTGATATCTTTAAAATTCCATAAAGAACACAGTCATTTAGGCCCGGTTCACACTGGATGTGGTGCTGGAAACACAGGTGATTTGGAGACAGGAATTGCACTGCATTCCTGTTCAAATCACATGTGATTCTGCAGCAGTGCGATTTGAGTCATTAATTCTGTATGGCTCAAATCGCACCGCATCTGCACCAAAATTGTGCAGGACCCCTTTTTTTTGCTCAGACCTATGCGATCTGATTCTGCAAATCGCACTGTGTTTTGCGAGTTGGGATTGTCTTTAACCACTTCAGCCCTGGAAAGTTTACCCATCTTCATGACCAGGCAATTTTTTGCGATACGGCACTACGTTACTTTAACTTGTGGGATTTTTTTACCAAAAATATGTAGCAGAATACATATTGGCATAAATTGAAGAAGAAATTTGATTTTTAATTTTTTTTTTTTTTAATTGGATGTGTTTTAGAGCTGCACGATTAATCATTAAGAATCGAGATCACGATTCTACCCTCCTCATGAGCTTAAAGCGGAGGTCCACCCCCCAAAAAAAAAAAAAATTAAAAGCTAGCAGCTACACATACTGCAGCTGCTGGCTTTTAATAATAGGACACTTACCTGTCCTGGAGTCCAGCGATGTCGGCACCCCAGCTGATGTTTCCATCAGCTGTCGGGTGCTGCCGCCGCCATTACGGGAAAGATAACCCGGCAGTGTAGCCTTACAGCTTCACGCCGGGAACTCTACTGCGCGTGCGCGAGGTCCCGCTCCTCTCTCCTACTGCCCGGCAGCTGGGGGAGGAGGAGGGAGCCCCGCGGTGATGTCACGGGCTGCGGCGCGGACTCCCGGAAGTGGGAACAGGATACCTGTCAAAGACAGGTATCCTGTCCCCCCTCCCCCCCGAAATGTGCCAATTGTGGCACCAGAGGGGGAGAGGAGACAAATGAGCGAAAAGTTCCACTTTTGGGTGGAACTCCGCTTTAACAAAGTATTTTCCCGATTCTATACAGAGTTCTCTGCTTAAGCTGACAGCTGTCAAAAAAAAAAAAACAGGCAGTCTGCCAAGTTTCACAACCTTTCTCAGCCACTGAGCTAATTATAAACACTGTAACGTTTTGTTCTTTAGATCAAAGGAATAAACTTCGGTCTGTAAATGAGGGAAGTTTAACCACTTAAAGACTTACCCTTTTTCTGACACTTGTTGGTTTCAAGTTAAAATCATTATTTTTTGCAAATAAATTACTTAGAATCCCCAAACATTGTATATATATTTTAGCAGAGACGCTAGCCTAGAGAATAAAATGGTGGTTGTTGCAATAATTTATACCACACTGTATTTGTGCAGCGGTCTTTGAAATGCAATTTTTTTGGGGAAAAAAAATACACTTTAATGAATAAAAAAAAAAAAAAAACAGTAAAGTTGGGACAATTTTTTTGTATAATGTGAAAGATTATGTTACGCCGTGAGAATCGTGATCTTTATTCTAAACAAAAAAAAATAGTTTTTCTCATTTTTCCCAGAATCGTGCAGCTCTAATGTGTTCTAGCAGAAAGTAAAAAATATTGCTTTTTTTTTTAAAATTGTCTGTCTTTTTTTGTTTATAGTGCAAAAGATAAAAACCGCAGAGGTGATCAAATACCACCAAAAGAAAGCTCTATTTGTGGGGAAAAGGGACATCAATTTTATTTGGGTACAGCATTGCATGACAATGCAATTGTCAGTTAAAATAACGCAGTGCCGTATCGCAAAAAATGGCCTGGTCATTAAGGTGGGTAAACCTTCCAAGGCTGAAGTGGTTAAAGACACTCCGAAATCTGTTTGCAAAACACAGTGTGATTTGCAGGATCAGATCGCATGGGTTTGTAAAAAAAAAAAAAAAAAAAAAAAAAGGGGTACTGCACGATTTTGATGCGGTGCGATTTGAGCCATACAGAATTAATTACTCAAATCGCACTGCTGCAGAACCGCATGTGATTTGAACAGGAATGCAGTCCAATTCCTGTCTCCAAATCACCTGCGGTTGGTTCCAGCACTATATCTAGTGTGAACCGGGAATAAATGACTGTGTCCTTTATGGAATTTTAAAGATGTCAGCAGTGGACTGGAATATCACTCTGTACAATCTAAACTTGATTTTCCTTATCTGTTCTGAAGGTTTGCTTTAAGTAAAGTTCATCTGTCTTTGGTACAGTGCAGAGTTCGAACTACTTAAAGATTAAGAGCCAGTTCACACCGGATGCAGTTCCGTGCGCTTTTTTTCTGCACTAAAAATGCATGCACAGTGTTTTCCATGTATTCTAATGGCTCTAGTTCACACCAATGTGGTCAGTTTCAGTCAGTTTCTGCACCGTGTACTGACTGTACTGGTGTGAACTAGAGCAGTTGGACTACATAGTAAACACTGCATACATTTTTAGGGCAATTTCACACAACAAAAATGCACTCATACTTTCCGGTTCAGTTTTTGCTTACAGTTCACACCACATGCAGTTCCAGTGCCTTTTTGATACAATTTGCTAGGTTCCAGTACAGTTCTGTGCAGATAAAAAATCAGCATGCTCTACCTTTTGTTATGCACCGGAAACTGACCGGAAACTGACTGCACGGGTGTGAACTAGAGCCATTGGAATACATGGCAAAACACTGCATGCATTTTTAGTGCGGAAAAAAAGTGCACAGAACGGTATCTGGTGTGAACTGGCACTAAGTCCATTCTCATGTTGCAACAGTCAGTGGCCCTCATAAATGACCCTTAGGTGTTCATTTAAAGTGGATGTAAACCCAATGTCATCCTTTCTAAACAACTGCCATATTGGTTATCTATAAGGATATACATGCCTCCTGCAAGTATCTTTACCTGTCAAATGTCTCCCCTCTCTCTGTTATTAGACCCGAAAAACTGCAGATTCTGTGGGTGGGTCTGTTGTCTGGAGCTCGGTGGGTGGAGTCGTGATGTCAGTAGACTCCCCGCCCACCTCTACACTCCCCTTGTCAATATGCATTTTCTCCTGTGTATTTCTAACACTGAACTTCTGCTATGATCTCTAACATCCAGTGAAAAGACAGGAAAGTAACCACATGACTTCAGCATGCCAAATCATGGTGAGGTGTGGAACAGCCAATCCTTGCAGAGCTGCAGAAGAAAGGAGTGGGGGTGGGAATTAAAAAATAATGCATGTCTTAGGCTAATGCACGAGATGTAAATCACCTGTCACTCACAGCAAGGGGGAGGATTTGACAAAGTTTCTCTCAGTTTGTCAAGATTTTTCTCACTGAACAATAAAAGAGGATTGCTCAGAGATGGATTAACTCTGTGTGGCAAGACTGGGCTCAAATGATAGGAAATCTTATACTCTACAGTATGATAAAAAAAATTTAAAAATTTCGGGTTTACATCCACTTTAAAACTGGAGATTGCACAATCTGGTGAAGCTTTACAAAGAAACCAATCCACTTCCAGGTTTTTTTGTCAAAGCTTAACCTCCCTGGCGGTATGATTATTTCAGATTTTTGATGCTCAAAGCAGTACATCGTTTTGCATGGAAATTTGGTGTTTTATATTGTAGGTCTGTAATTCTTAGGAATAACTCACTTTAATCTGTCCAAACCAGAGTCTAGTAGACATCCCGGGTATGATAAAGTTTGAAACACGAAATCATAAATTATAATATAATAAATAACTATAAATAATTATAACAAATAATAATAAAAAATTATTCAATAATGTAATCAAATCAAAACCACAGAAATTTGCTCAGTTGCAGAATTGTCGCTGTCATTACTTTCAGTGTTTGATTTCCCCACAAATCACTATCGCTCAATTCTGCGAATGATTCTAATTTATTATCGCTGTTTTCTAGCTGGTCTAAAACCACTTTTGATGTAAAGGGACACTTTTTGCTATGGACAATTTCCAGTTTCCAGGCAGAAAGAACAGTATTTATAATATAAAACTGCATGCAAGGCATTGGACAAAGCATTAGGGACAAAAGGGATGTGAAATAATTTGATACAGTAATGTAATCTAAGATTACAGTGTACTGTATATGTATTGTGTTTTTTACTTTTTGAATTTGGCGCCGTGCTCCGTCCCCGTGCGTTGCAACGCTCGCAGGGAACTGACTTCGGCACAGTAATAGATCCAGCGGAGGATGGCTCGCACACACTGCGGGGAGACATCGCAGGATCCTGGGGACAAGGTAAGTAACTTTGCCTGGATCCTGCGATGCGATCCCGAGTGTGGCTCGGGGTTACCGCTTTTGGTACTGAAAATCCACCCCGAGCCAGACTCGGGATTACCGCCAGGGAGGTTAATTGAACAAGCTGCAGTTATAAGCTCCACAACTGCATCAAATTTTGCACTCTCCAGTTTTAGTAAATCATCCCTCAGGCCGGGTTCACACTAGTGCGACAAACGCTCAGACATTGGGAGCTCATGTCGCATGACGTGTGAAAATCAATGTTTCCCTATGGGAGCTGTCTCAACTGGTCCGACACAAGTCGGTCCGACTTTGAAAATGCTCCCTGTACTCCTTTGGTCCGACTTTGATCCTACTTCAGCCCATTGACTATCAATGAAGTCGGATCAAAGTTGGATCGCCGTCTTGCATGATCCGACTATGGCATGCGACTTGTGCTCTGATGATCTTGAGGGGGAACTCCGCGCCAAATTTTAAATAAAAAACCGGCATGGGTTCCCCCTCCAAGAGCATACCAGGCCCTTCGGTCTGATATGGATTTTAAGGGGAACCCCCTACGCCGAAAAAAGGCGTGGGGGTCCCCCCAAAATCCATACCAGACCCTTATCCGAGCACGCAGCCCGGCTGGTCAGGAAAAGGGGTGGGGACGAGCGAGCGCCCCCCCCCCCCTCCTGAACCGTACCAGGCTGCATGCCCTCAACATAGGGGGGTGGGTGCTTTGGGGCAGGGGGGCGCCTTGCGGCCCCCCCACCCCACAGCACCTTGTCCCCATGTTGATGAGCCTCTGTGGCTCTTCTCCGCTCCCTCTCTGGTTCTTCTCCCTCTGTCTGCTGTCTTCTGCCTGGTCTCCTCCGCTGTTTTCTCGCTCTTTTGCCAGTCTTCTCCGCTGTGTTTTCCCTCTGTGCTTCTTCCGATGTTGACTCCACGCTCTCTCCCGCTCTAATGCTGGGTGCATGGTGTGCCCCCACTTATATTGACATAGGGCAGGGCCTTCTCTTGGCAATGTCCTAAAGTTTTCCAGCTTAATGAGGTACATAAATGGCCTACCTCTATAGTGAGGGCATTATTCAACTTTGGTCAAAGCTGCACAGTTTGTTTTTATCTATAGATGTCCCCAATCTGCATAAGCAATTTTTTGGTAAGGGTGAACTATGGGGGTTATTTACTAAAACTTCATGGCGCAAAATCTGGTGCAGCTCTGTATGGAAACCAATCATCGCTGGATAGAGATGGACTCAGGTACGTATTAGGGAGGCTGCTGCACACAGAAGGTTTTTCCATCTTAATGCATAGAATGCATTAAAGTGGTGGTAAACTGCTGAAAAAAAAACCCTGCAAGACAATAGCATAATGTGCTAGTATGCATCGCATACTAACACATTTTGAAATACTTATGTTAGAACGAAGCTCCTGCAGCACACCCGTTCACCGCTGAGGGAGCTGACATGTTCCCTCGATGTTTCTTTTGGGATCACTAGCTCCGGCACTGTGAGTGGCCAGAGCCGTGATGACGTCACTCCCGCGCATGTGCACGGGAGTCCTTCGTTCCAGCAAGTTCCGTCAGGACCTGCAGAGCGCATGCGCCTCTGACTTCAGCGTCTGCTTGCAGGGTCAATATCTTTTTACCTACAGGTAAGCCTTATTATAGGCTTAGCAGTAGGTAAAAATCACCAAGCAGGCAATACAACCGCTTTAAGATAAAAAAACCTTTTGCCTTTACAATCACTTGAAAACATACCTTATCAAAGTAATACACTTTACTGTTTAGGAGTAAAACTTGGTGAGCTTGTCTTTTACAATAAAAGATTTATTTACGTCAAATTGAGATGGCCAGAGAGTAAAATTGACCCAATTCTGCAGAGAGGAATTCATTGTAGTACTACCATGTTTTCTATGGGATAAGTGAGAGAAATATGTTCCTGTGAAGCTGGACTTTGCTCGGTATTACAGTCCTCAACTAAATGATTGTCTGTTTGGAACACATTTTCTGTCATAAATATTTTTCTATACCATCCCAATAAACAGTTTATGTTGATAAAAGTATTGAGGCTCCAAGCGCACTAGTGTTTTTTTTTTTAATCTCCTAGAAGCTATTATGAGCATTTTTTTTCTGCTCCTAGAAGCTAATAGAGTTATCCTATGTGTCCATGCACACTACTTTATGCTAGAAGTGCTTCAAGCTTCATTGATTAGGAGCAAAAAAAATAGTTTTTGAAAAGTGTTTGTGCTTCTAAATGCTACTAAAACGCTTTTTTTTTCATCATCGTACTGTAAAAACGAAAATTAAAATGCTAACGCACCTAAAAGCTACTAAAATGCTACTACAAGCCGGCACAAAAGCACCATTTTTTGTATGTGCTGTTTTTTTTTTTTTCTAGCGTTTTTTGAGCTTATAAAATATGCTAGTGTGCATGGAGCTTGAATCTTATGACCGTTGCATGTCTGTTTGTCAGCAGAAGTGCCGGACCTCAGGAGGAGTACAAGCATCTGCTTTGAAATGTTAGTAGACTGTAGTAGGAGTTGTATCATTTGGTATTACAGAACACAAATGTGACACCTGAAGTCCAAGAAATATTTAAAGGTGATCGTGTCAAAAGAGATTGGGTATCATAGAAGCGTGATTTTCTAACAATTAAATCTGTGCTAAAACACCCCAACACCCATGCGTTGCAGCTCATCACACTGCAGTTGTGGTGTGACACTTTTGAAAAAATAAATTAAATAAATTATATATATATTTACATATATATACAGTATATCACAAAAGTGAGTACACCCCTCACATTTTTGTAAATATTTTATTATATCTTTTCATGTGACAACACTGAAGAAATGACACTTTGCTACAATATGAAAGTAGTGAGTGTACAGCTTGTATAACAGTGTAAATTTGCTGTCCCCTCAAAATAACTCAACACACAACCATTAATGTCTAAACCGCTGGCAACAAAAGTGAGTACACCCCTAAGTGAAAATGTCCCAATTGGGCCCAAAGTGTCAATATTTTGTGTGGCCACCATTATTTTCCAGCACTGCCTTAACCTTCTTGGGCATGGAGTTCACCAGAGCTTCACAGGTTGCCACTGGAGTCCTCTTCCACTCCTCCATGATGACATCACAGAGCTGGTGGATGTTAGAGACCTTGCGCTCCTTCACCTTCTATTTGAGGATGCCCCACAGATGCTCAATAGGGTTTAGGTCTGGAGACATGCTTGGCCAATCGTCACCTTTAACCTCAGCTTCTTTAGCAAGACAGTCGTTGTCTTGGAAGTGTGTTTGGGGTCATTATCATGTCGGAATACTTCCCTGCAGCCCAGTCTCCGAAGGGAGGGGATCATGTCACAGTACATGTTGTCATTCATGGTTCCCTCAATGAACTGTAGCTCCTCAGTGCCGGCCAGTGTGTGTGTGTGTGTGTGTGTATATATATATATATATATATATATATATATATATAGTCCAATATGATGCAGCTTTCTTTTCAAGTTGTGCTGCTTTTTATGTTACACCCTCCTACACAGGCTGTTAAGTAAATTTAGTTAGGACTGCTGTAGCTACAGGCAGGGCCATCTTTAATATTGATTGGACCTTGGGCAAACATTTTCTTGCGCCCCCCCTTTCCATGTAAGTTCACTCTCCACCTGCTCTGAGACATACAATAAATAGCAGCTAGACTCAGTTCGAATCAAATCAGGCAGCAATTGTGATTGATCGCCAGAGGTTACAATGTATTATTACCACACACTGACTGGCTGCTAGAGGTTACATCACACATTATGGCTCACTGATTATTTGCTAGAGGTTACAGCACATGACTTCTGCCTGTTAATTGGTTGCTAGAGATTACTGTACATCAATACTGCTTATTGATTGGTTTCCAGAGGTTACTGGACATCCTTACCACTCATTAACTTGTTGCTAGATGTTAGTGCACACCCTTACCGCTCAATGATTGGTTGCAAGAGGTTAGTGCACATCATTACTGCTTACTGATAGGTTGCTAAAGGATACAGCACATCATCTCCTCACTGCCTGCACACCATGGGCTGGGGAGGTGAGGGGACCCAGGGACCCATCAGTAGACAGAAAACTCCTAGGGATCCTAGGACTCCTGGGATCAGTGGCAATGCTGGGGGGGGGGGGATGCGATCAGTGACAATGCTGGGGGGTTGATGGGATCAGTGGCAGTGGTGGGGGGAAGGGATTAGTTAGGAGGCAGTACACTGTGGCAAATTCTGAATCATGTGAGCAAAGCTGGAAATCTTTGGCAAGTATATAGTGGGGGATTCTACAATGACCACCAATGTGAGGGGGAATTTGCACTGACCACCATGCAACGGGCGATTTTACGCCACCCACCAATATAAAAAGGGATTTATACATTGACACCAATGTAATAGGAGCGTTTACACCAACCACCAGTGTAAGGGGGAATATACAATGACCTCCGTGTAAGGGGGAATTTACACTGACAACCATTGTCGAGGAGATTTGTGCTGACCACCAATGTAAGGTGACACTTCTACACTGACCACCAGTGTAAAGGAGGCTTTACACTGACCACCAGTGTAAGGGCAATTCTGCACTTACCACCAATGTAAAGGGAAATGTGCACTGATCACCAATGTAATGAAGAATGTAAACTGACCACCAATGTAAGGGGGACCTTCACACTGGGCACTAGTGTGAATGAAAGGATTGTACACCAAGCCCCAATGTAATGAGAAGATTTACACTGACCACCAATGTAACAAAGACTTTTAGCCATCGTTCACATTTCTTTGTGTCGGGAACGCATGCAGAATCTCTTTCCTGACACCACAGAAACGTGCTTCGCTTTAGCAGATACACAGCAGTGCAATTAATTGTTAATGACACCCTCACGCACCTGCTTAGATGTGCCTATTTAAATCCACCAAAATTCACAGTGCTGTGGCACCATGTTATTTTGAAGAAGGGTTCCACCTCCAATTTGCTTACCTTTGCAGAACAGGCTGATGTTGGGCTTAATGACCACAGCTGTAGGTAGGACTTTCAAGCATGACCCTTTACCTCCCCAGTGGGCAGCATTCAGCAGAAGTGATGGTGGATACGACCTCAGGGGGCATGATATACATATGAATGCCACCTCTATTTACATATCAGTGCCGCGGTCCACCGCTATTTACATATTAATGCCGCCGCTATTTACAAATCATTGTCGATTATTTACATGTAAACACAGGGTCTGCAGGTGAGTCATCTGACAAATGGGCAGAGCTGGACAGCATTAGTAACAGAACTTTACATTGAGACAAGGGAATTTAAACTGGGATAGTTGGCAGGTATGAGGCAGCTGCTTTGGGCCTCACAACAATGGTGGGGCCCAAGGCAGCTTCCCCTTTTGCCCTGCATTAAAGACAGCCCTGGCTACAGGAGCTGGGATTGTTTGCTTGAGGCTCCACATTGCCTCCCCCTGACTCTAGGAGAAACTTCTGGAGATCAGGGTTGGTGGATTCAAATACCCAGCCTGAATATTTAGTAGGGCCTATCCAATCCCTGGGGAGGCATGCCCAGATGGTGTATGGGTTCCTGTTAAATAGGCTGAAGCCCAAAGGATATGTGCTTCCCCTGGGTGGGAATAGGTCTGTGATCTTCAGGGGCTGCTTGCCCTGGGGCAGTCCTGGCCTGGACGCTGGACTGTTTTCTTGGGGCTGCATCCATGGCCTGTGTACTTTCTAGAACCCCATGAGTAGAGCCTTTTCACTTGTACTGAAGTTTTCATGGTCCCCATCTATGAAACACAGGGGGTTATTTACGAAAGGCAAATCCACTTTGCTCTGCAAGTGCACTTGGAAATGCAGTCGCTCTAAATCTAAAGGGTAGATCTAAAATGAGTGGAAGCTCTGCTGATTTTATCATCCAATCATGTGTGAGCTAAAATGCTGTTTTTTATTTTCCTTGCATGTCCCCCTCGGATCTACAGCGACTTTACTTCAAAGTGCACTTTTAGTGCACTTTCAAGTGCACTTGCAGTGCAAAGTGGATTTTCCTTTAGTAAATAACCCCCTCAGACTAATCCAGTCTGATATTACTTGTTCTACACTTTGCTGCATGGTCCCCAGCTGTGTGCAGATAAACTGCTCTAGCTTGATACCACTGCTTATGCGACTACTGTTACTACTGCTAAGATAGAGCTGTCCTCCATTAACAACCTGTTTTGTTTGGAGTATTCTGCATCACTCCCTGAACCCCCTCCAAAGTTCTATCAGCAATAAGTTTACGCAAAAAGGCACCCCTAGACTGTTTATTGAACCTGAATGGATGAAATGCTGTTTGTGCCAGGCTGCCTTGCACTGATTAACTTCTTCACGCCTAAGAGTAAAACACATGTAAATGCCTAAAAACAATTTTGCAATTTTGACACGTGTTAGTTAAACTGTACATATATCGTAGCAACTACTTTGTGTATTGTAATTATCATAAAATCAGGCCCAAAATAGTAAAAACAAAAAAAAAGTAGCTGTATTTTTATTGCTATTTATCACCAAAGAAAAACCCAAAATAAATTCTCCTGCTCTTGATGATTGCAGTGATACCTCATATGTGTATGTTAGTTGTTGTACAGCCCAGAAACAATGGTGCGCATTTTGCTTTTTTTTTTTTTTTTTTTTTATCCTGTTTACAACACGCTGATTTTTTAAAAAATGACATTGACCCTAACACTAAACCTTGATCTTTTTTTTTCTTTATTTCTAATTTATGTTTGATTTTTTTCTTTTCACACTTTGGTTAATTTACATTTTCCGCTCCTGCAAGAAGAGGAAGATACAATGTATCTTTCTCTTCATTCGGAAGAGGAAGTAAACACAGGTGGGCTCACAGTGACTGATCACTGTGATAGTCAATCAGAGGCTATCACAGCGATCAGGTGACTCGGAACTGAGAGTCCCAGGTCCTGACTATTAGTAGAAGACCCTGGCCTCTTGGTGAGACCCCGGACTTTGTGCTGGGAGCGCACTGTGCATCGGTTCTCCCAGCACAAAGGGAGATCCGCATATATGCGGCCCCACGGAAAAAAGGCCGTTTCCGTGAGGCCGCATATGTGTGCGGTCGGCTGGAAGGGGTTAAAGAGAGAACCTGTGTACATCTACAGCGGCTCCTGGGGGGGGCGGGGGTAGCTCTACATTTATATGCACTTTTGCTTTCTCTGAAGACATCTTTTGGCAGGATGCCCCCATGTCTGTTTGCTTTTCATATTGCCTTTTTGGAGGTCTGCATTGGGGATGAGCTGGTGGTTCGGTCTAAATCTAGAGTGAGATCAAACATTGGCAATTCAGCGGGAGCTGAGCATCATATATAGAAGTTATATTTCTACTTTTTGTCAATGTCGCTTTGTTGTAGCACATCCTACAGTAAGAATGACAAAAAAATGGCGCACAGTTCCCCCCAAAACGCATACCAGACCCTTTTAAGTCTGGTGTGGATTTTAAGGGGGTACGTATCGCAAATCCAAACCTAGTTTCAGACCGTAGGTTCATCCCGAATAACTAGTACTGCAGAGCCATGGCCATAGTTGGTCAATGATGTTACCACCATCCCCGGCCCTTCCCTTATAGAGCTGATGACAGCTAGGGGAATTGTTATTTGGCTAGTGGTACCGACAGGTCTGTCATGTTCGCCTGGGCATCTTAAAGTGCCCCCTTAAAATCCATACCAGACTCGGCAGGTCTGGTATGTATTTTGGGGGGACTCAATGCAATTTGTTTTCATTCTTGCTGTAGGATGTGCTACAGCAAAGGTGACATTTACAAAAGAGAAAAAATAAATTGTCAGTTTAACATTTGACGTTGTCAGTCTGACATTCATTGTCAGCTTCATTCTTAAAAAAAAAAAAAAAAAAAGCATTCAAATCCCCCCTAAGGTCCCCTTAAGTACATGAATGTAAATTAATATCCGCGCTCAGTAAAAAATCAAACAAAACAGCTGCACTTTTTATTTTTACATTCCCCTTAAATACATAGCCGTCTCTTGGAGGGACCTGTGTGCTTTTATTTTTTATTTTTTTAAATTTTTTAAAGAAACTGCCAATGACATGTCTTTTTCTGGCAAGTCTAAACACTTCTTTTTTTCCCTTGATCAGTACTTCAGCACATTCTGTACGTCACAGAGATGGGCCCCTTCACAGGCTTAGGACACCCCCTTGCAGTGGCGGTGCGTCCATTACGGGCACCGCCCCCTCTCTCCAGCCACCCCCTCTATGACTAATGGATAGATTCATGCATTGCATGAATCTATCCATGGCTGCCGCCACCCCCTATTCAGGCGTCCGCCGGGCGCCTGAATTACAGCGGCGGGGGTGTATTTTTGAAGCACCTGATTAGAGCCATAGGCTCTATTAGGCTTCAAAAAAGGTGAACTCGGAGTGCAAAGCATTGCGCTCGGAGTCCACCCAGGTGTGTTAGAAAAGGGAATATTAATATGTTTTTCTAACACTGAACTGCCTCTCCGCCAATCAGGAAGTGCAGGTCTGTTACCCGTCACCTGATTGGCTAAAAGGACAGATGCTGCGACTGGACGCCTATCGAGAGGAGGGGAGGAGACACATGGAGGACACCGCCGCTGCAAGGTCCCACAGCTCGCCGCCGTCACCCGCTGCCTGACCCACCACAGAGATAAGGTAAGTGCCAGGCAGATGGCGAGCGGGCGGGGGTCACAGTGGCGGCATTTGATGTGCACAGTGGCAGCATTTGATGGGCACAGTGGCGGCGTTTGATGGGCACAGTGGCGGCGTTTTTGATGGGCACAGTGGCGGCGTTTGATGGGCACAGTGGCGGCATTTGATGTGCACAGTGGTTACGTTTGATGGGCACAGTGGCGGCATTTGATGTGCACAGTGGCTACGTTTGATGGGCACAGTGGCTGCATTTGATGGCACAGTGGCTGCGTTTGATGGGCACAGTGGCTGCGTTTGATGGGCACAGTGGCTGCGTTTGATGGGCACAGTGGCTGCATTTGATGGCACAGTGGCTGCGTTTGATGGGCACAGTGGCTGCGTTTGATGTTTTTTTTTTTGCAGAATTTTTCAGATTGTGCCCTCCCAAAAATTTAGAGAACCAGCCGCCACTGCCCCCTTGAACATGTTATTTAAAGGGACTGGCATTTTTAAGGTTTCACTTTAAAGATTTTTAAAAAAATCACTGCTCCTGGCCAAACATAATTGCAAAAAAATGTTTTTGCATTGGTACAGGTTCCCCAGGACAGTAAGTAACACCCCATGCTATATTTTGACTCCCCTTGCCTATTGGCCTAGAAAATGGGCATTTTAAATTTGACAGATTCAGCTGCAATTGATTTCAGTGGGATTCTGGTTGGGCATGTGAACTTCTTTGATGTTCGCTGAACCCTGCTCGAACCAAACCTAGGGCAGATCATATCGTTCCTACTGGGTATCTGTTGGAGTTTTATGGTAGTGAGCATTACATTCATGCCCCAAGCGCCACCATTTTGAATTTGTCTTTGCCTGTATTGGTTTTCCACTGTACTACGCATTACGTTTACTGGATTTTCACTGACACCATGTGCTCATCATCTTCTGAGCTCCATCATTTTGGAATTGTTTCCTTCTTGTGTGATGGCTCTGACTCAGTGCTACACTCCCCCAGTTTAGGAGAATTCTGAGGTTTGATTACATTGCTTTTTGTGATGATTGATTTGCTACTGCCTTTATTGTCTTTTGTCTATTTTTATGATATTTTTGTGATGCATTCATTCCACACCAGTGGCAGCATCACTGAGGGATGGTGGTAGAAGGTGTTATTGGAATTTAAACTTGCTTGTGTCACGGTCTAAGTTTCCTTGAGATAGGCAGACTGCGTCCTGCCGAAATGTTGACCATAATAAACAAACATATTACTGAACCATCCTCCTGTTGCAAGTCCCATTGAGTGCATGTGACTTACTCTTGGAATTCCATACAGTATATATATTTGTTAGATTAGATTTATTTGGTAACCTTCTTCAAGATTTGCAAACCACACCCTGTGTTATGACTGCCCAGACAATTATCAGAACTGGCAGTTCTGTAGGGTTTATAGATACAAGTAGATTTTTTATATTCTTCTATTAGAAACATATACAGTATATTGCTGTGGAATGTATGTGCTTGGTTCTAGTTAGAATAATATTTATTTCTGTGATAGTAAATCTCTAAGGTAACAGCTTGTTCTATTTTCAAAGTGAACATAGATGATATTTCCTAATAAGCATTATGAAATTTAGGAAAGGGCGGTTTGAGGAATGCGTGGTATGTCTGTCTCCAAAAAAACGAACAAACAGGACAGGCTAAATGTTAAATAAAAATAAAAAGCTTAACATACTGAGAAGCATAGACCACATATCGCACTGTGTCACTATTTGCTTAATATTTAAAAAAATATTTTTTATTAATTATTGTCAAGATGAAATAATATGGTTTTTAAAGTTCTTCCTTTTTAACACATGATAAAGTGTTTTCGTTTTTTCTGTTCAGGCAAAAAATGTAATATGAACATATCCAACTAGCTGGTGAAGTGTTATGCTGCGTACACACGACCGTTTTTCCCGTCAGAATAAACTCTGAAGGTTTTTCCGAAACTGTCTTGTATACACACGATCACACCAAAGTCCGATTATCAAGAACGCGGTGACGTACAGCACGTACGACGGGACTAGAAAAAGGAAGTTCAATAGCCAGTAGCCAATAGCTTCCGTCTCGTACTTGCTTCAGAGCATGCATAATTTTTGGTCCGTCGGAACAGCATACAGACGAGTGGTTTTCCCGATAGGAACTGGTTCCGTCGGAAATATTTGGAACATGTTCTATTTCTAGGTCCGTCAGAATTTTCGGAAAAAAAAGTCCGATGAGGCATACACATGATCGGAATATATGATGAAAAGCTTCCACTCGTGTGTACGTGGCATTAGGTACCTTTTTTTCACAGTTTATTCTTACCTTCTTATGAAAAGGAGATGAGTATGACAGCCAGAGTTTTTTTTTTAAAGCACTTGGTGCCATATATACAGTGTGTATATATAAATTTATATATATATATATATATATATATATATATATATATATATATATATATACACTGTATATATGGCACCAAGTGCTTTAAAAAAAAAAAAAACCCTGGCTGTCATCTCCTTTTCATAAGAAGGTAGGCTCTACCTTAAGCTAAAACAACCCCAATGTTACAATATATATATACAGTGGGGACGGAAAGTATTCAGACCCCTTTAAATTTATCACTCATTGTTATATTGCAGCCATTTGCTAAAATCATGTACACACAGCACCCCATATTGACAGAAAAACACAGAATTGTTGACATTTTTGCAGATTTATTAAAAAAGAAAAACTGAAATATCACATGGTCCTAAGTATTCAGACCCTTTGCTGTAACACTCATATATTTAACTCAGGTGCTGTCCATTTCTTCTGATCATCCTTGAGATGGTTCTACACCTTCATTTGAGTCCAGCTGTGTTTAATTATACTGATTGGACTTGATTAGGAAAGCCACACACCTGTCTATATAAGACCTTACAGCTCACAGTTCATGTCAGAGCAAATGAGAATCATGAGGTCAAAGGAACTACCTGAAGAGCTCAGAGACAGAATTGTGGCAAGGCACAGATCTGGCCAAGGTTACAAAAAAATTCTGCTGCACTTAAGGTTCCTAAGAGCACAGTGGCCTCCATAATCCTTAAATGGAAGATGTTTGGGATGACCAGAACCCTTCTTAGAGCTGGCCATCTGGCCAAACTGAGCTATCGGGGGAGAAGAGCCTTGGTGAGAGAGGTAAAGAAGAACCCAAAGATCACTGTGACTGAGCTCCAGAGATGCAGTCGGGAGATGGGAGAAAGTTGTAGAAAGTCAATCATCACTGCAGCCCTTCACCATTCGGGGCTTTATGGCAGAGTGGCAGGATGGAAGCCTCTCCTCGGTGCAAGACACATGAAAGCCCGTATGGAGTTTGCTAAAAAAACACCTGAAGGACTCCAAGATGGTGAGAAATAAGATTCTCTGGTCTGATGAGACCAAGATAGAACTTTTTGGCCTTAATTCTAAGCGGTATGTGTGGAGAAAACCAGGCACTGCTCATTACCTGTCCAATACAGTCCCAACAGTGAAGCATGGTGGTGGCAGCATCATGCTGTGGGGGTGTTTTTCAGCTGCAGGGACAGGACGACTGGTTGCAATTGAGGGAAAGATGAATGCGGCCAAGTACAGGCATATACTGGATGAAAACCTTCTCGAGTGCTCAGGACCTCAGACTGGGCCGAAGGTTTACCTTCCAACAAGACAATGACCCTAAGAACACAGCTAAAATAACGAAGAAGTGGCTTCACAACAACTCCGTGACTGTTCTTGAATGGCCCAGCCAGAGCCCTGACTTAAACCCAATTGAGCATCTCTGGAGAGACCTAAAAATGGCTGTCCACCAACATTTACCATCCCCCCTGACAGAACTGGAGAGGATCTGCGAGGAGGAATGGCAGAGGATCCCCAAATCCAGGTGTGAAAAACTTGTTGCATCTTTCCCAAAAAGACTCATGGCTGTATTAGATCAAAAGGGTGCTTCTACTGAATACTGAGCAAAGGGTCTGAATACTTAGGACCATGTGATATTTCAGTTTTTCTTTTTTAATAAATCTGCAAAAATGTCAACAATTCTGTGTTTTTCTGTCAATATGGGGTGCTGTGTGTACATTAATGAGGGGAAAAAAAATGAACTTAAATGATTTTAGCAAATGGCTGCAGTATAACAAAGAGTGAAAAATTTAAGGGGGTCTGAATACGTCCCCACTGTATTTATGGGACAGATGCCATATTTTGGGGTTCGTTTTACAGCCACCTGCTGGCCCTCCTGGCCGACAGGTATGTGTTAAGGAGCTACCTCGTGGTCCTCTGTCCGGGAGGCCCACGATACAGCGGCGCAGGGGTGGATCCAGAGGCTTGTCTGGAGCCTGCCACCGCGGCCGAGGAATGGTCCTGAGCTGTCGGTCCTGTGTGACGAAGCTGGACAACCAAGGAGATCCCAGGGGAGGACCTGTCTTGGAGAGATCACGCAGAGTGCTGGTCTATAGAGGGGCCTGGTGACTCGGTTGGAGGACGTATCCAAAAGTAACTATACAGCATAGTGTTGCCGGCTGGGCTTAAAGGTTCAAGCACTGTGACTGACTTTCACTACAGTAGATCTATACATCCTGTGGCAGAGGATTGTACAGATTTTATTCCCAAACAAGTCTGTGGCAGAGACTTTGATTCGTGCTGCGTACTGGCTGCTAGACAGGTGAGAGAGGCCTATCCAGACGAGCAAGTAGTGTGTCCCACGAGGGGAGCGCATTCAAATAGTATTTGAATTATACCAAGACCTTTTGCCAAGAGAACCCTTTCAGAGAATATTTGAGTTTCTCCTGTGAGTTTCCTTTCTACCTCTTTCCTGCTACTTCCTAAGTCGTTTGTTTAATAAAGCATTGAAAACGTACTCCAGTGTTGGTGCGTGTGTCGTCCAGAAGTAAACTCAACGGAACCCTAGACCCGGTGCCGGTGAAACAGAGGGAACAGAGTGAAGGGAACAGACCCGCTTAAACCAGCAGCTCCACCGTTGAGTTAGTGCTGCATATAATATATATATATATATATATATATATATATTTATATATATACATACGTGACAAAATCTATCACAGATTGTTATGACCTTATCCAAAATTGCTCAGAGCAAGGAGAACATAGAAGTTCATTCTTCACTTTCTCAGGGGCCATTCTGAAGTGAAAAAAGCATGTATATAATATATTTTTTTGAAAGCATTCTTACTTTACAGCATTTTTTCACACCTGCCTAAAACTTTTTCACAGCACTTTGTGTGTGTTCGTGTATATATATATATTTTTTTATATATATATATATATATGTGTAGCAATAACTCTCGGTGGAGCTGCTGGTTTAAAGCGGCTGTCACCTTCACTCTCGATACCTCTGTTTCACCGGCACCGGGTCTAGGGTTCCGCTGAGTTTACCTCTGGGCGATGTAAGCACTGAACACTTGAGTATATTTTTCAATGCTTTAATGAACAAATAAAGGAAGTAACAGGAAAGAGGCAGAAGGAAAGCTGCAGGGAAGCTCAAATACCTTTCCGTAGTATTCTTCAGAACATTCTTTGCAATTGAACACTTGTAGTTGAATAGTCTCCCCTTTGTAGGATTTAATCTTTGCCCGCCTGGATAGGCCTCTCTCACTTGCCTAGCAGCCAGTACGTAGCATGAACAAAAGTCTCTGCCACAGACTTGTTTGGAACAAAACCCGTACGACCCTCTGCCACAGGATGTATTGGTTTGCGATGAATGTCAGACACAGTACTTGAACCTTTAAGCCAACCCGGCAGTACTATGCAGTAAGACTACTTCAGGATACATCCTCCAACCGAGTTGGGCCAGCTGAAAGAGTCTATAGCTGAGACAACTGGGAGAGAGTCCTGGGGACTAGAGAAAACCGTGAGTCTTGGAAGAGTGGAACAAACCTGGGGATTTCCTAGAGGCCAGGAGTGGGCCTGCGCAGTATGGTACTGCGACCGAGGCTGAGTGTGCCTTAAAAGCCAGATGGCTCTGCATTTTCCATTGTGTATATTTTGCTGGAGAAGTCTTCTTACGTGGGAAATTTTGTGTTGGACTTTTATTTTGTTTTCTTCTGTTTTAATAAAATTGGGCTACCAGGCCCTTAAACACAGCGCTGTCTGACATGTACCTCACTAAACAATGCATCTACCACTGAGCTAACGATTCCCAAGGTCACAATATATATACACAGTATATATACAATACATGTATATACCATATGAATATAAATAACCCTGGAGTTGGGCTATAACCTCCATTGCAGCACAAGCGGGCGAATAACACACCACAAATCTAATATTAGGACAATGAATGGACCACAGGAAAGTCATAACTGGGTTCACTTTTCTCTCTTCATGCCACAGTCACAGCATAGCACATGTGCACTACAGCAGAGTCTGGTTGGCTATTGAAATTGGCCATTCATTCATTCTCTTGTATGCTACCTCTTTGGGTCCTGGGATGCCTAGTTGCTTTTAAATGGAAATGTACAGCGTCCCCTTCCTTGATGGAACTTCACACAAGAATTGAGGTTGTTAAGAAGATGTAATATTTAACAACCTCCCTTAATACCTCTCTGAATAGGCAAAATCAAGTCTGGGAACTTTGGGAATACCTAGAACCCCCCCACTGATTCCTTGTCGCATCTGGTTCTTGTTTACCCTCAACCACATAGAGAAAGCTGAACACGGCTCTGGCTGGCAACCCGGGCATCTGGGCATCTTGATTTTCCCTCTACTCTTGCTTTCTTCCTTTTCCCTCTCTTTTTTTTTTCAATACCCTTTTTCCCTTTGGATATTTATTACAGGTAGCCATGTTTGGCGATGTACACTGGGGCAATTATTTTTGTTAAATAGGCCATGGTTTTTCCCCCTGGCTTATAAGGTGATCTGTGTAGCTGCTATTTACTGCTGTTTAGCCTTAATTCATTCCAATGGCAAGAATAAACTGATATTCTGGCCAATGAAATGAATTAACCCCCAAGCGCTTGATGCACCTACAGTAAATGTACAAGATTTTTCTGCCAAAATACTGCTGTCAGGAGGAAACGAGTCTAGAAGAGTTAGCAACACATCCAGTGTAAATGAGGCCTATGAGTTTATATATATATATATACTATATTGGCAAAAGTTTTGGGACGCCTGCCTTTAAACGCAAATGGCATCCCAGTCTTAGTCCATAGGGTTCAATATTGAGTTGGCCCACTCTTTGCAGCTATAACAGCTTCAACTCTTCTGGGAAGGCTGTCCACAAGGTCTAGAAGTGTGTCTATGGGAATGTTTGACCATTCTTGCAGAAGTCCATGTAAAGGTAGGCGGTCTAATACTTTTGGTAATATAGTGTAACTTATATCAAAGTTCAGATATAGAATTAATTTGGAAATGTATGTGAGAACCTATCTTCCTTATTTGCTGTTTTATTGGTACGTTTGCCAACACAAGTGAATGATTTAGCTAAGCAGCAACCGTAGACTGCAAATGACTAGCACCCCCTAGTGTTTGTGGACAGTTTCCAGTCATTGCTTTGGAGAACAACAAATCGGACTGTTAACATGCCATTAAATCTGTTTTATACCATCTATCCTTGTCTTGTTCTGCATCAAAGTTTTATCCTCACCATTGTAGGAATATCTTGTAACTGTGTGTTTTTATAGTATATCTAATTGTACTATAAACACTTAAAAAAGCTGCAAAATAAGCCTTTTCAAGGTTAGTACTGCTTCTTCACTGCTCCTTGGAATGCAAAGTATGTAAAGTATGTGCTTTCCTATGGACCCAATGTAATTGAGGGTTACTTTAGTTTCTCTTTCTTCATATACTGTATATAATAAGGATCCGCTTGAATTGGTTCTTAATGCTATGGGTTGCCAGCGCACCTTGGATCTGGTAGCCGGCTCTGGTTTCCTAAGAAACCACAGCCAGCTCCCTACTGTGTATGCATGAGTTTGCACAGTGCTTTATGAATGGTCCTGCCGCTTACTGGGAAATGTGACGTATCCCGACAGGGCAAGGGACGCCATCCTCACCTAGGTGAGGATTGAACAAGTGGGAGTGGGTACCAATAAAAATCCAGTTCAATGCAGAGGGTTTCTCAACCAGGTTGGGATATACTTTGAGATGCTTCCCCAGGCATTCCTCACGGACAGAAGCAAAGTAGGCTTCATTATTTCTTTGCTTTCTGATAGAGCCCTAGCAAACCCATTGTCCTGAGTTACCCAGAGTTTGCGGCTTCCTTTTAAAAGGGTATTTACCATTCCTGCATGCTCCACTTTTGCTGCCAAGAGCCTCTTGTCCATCAAACAGAGTACGAGAACTGTTGCCGATTACGCCTTTGAATTCCATACTCTGGCAGCAGAGGTCGCTTGGAACAATAAGGCCCTTGTGGCTGCTTTTTCTCATGGTCTCAGATAACATCAAAGATGAGATAGCAGCCCGAGACATACCTACATATCTGGAGAAGTTAAACACGTTTGCCATTCTCATTGACTCAAGACTCTGAGAGACCTTCCTTTAAGGAGCGCTTGCGGAAGCCTCCTGTGCGTTTGGCTCCGAGCTTTGCGGTCCCTCACTCACCTCCCATGCTTCCTGGTACCGAGTCTACCAGTGAAGTAGAACCCATGCAGTTGGGCTTCACACGTCTCTCTGAAGATGAGAGGGCCTTTAGGAGGAGGGAGAGATTGTGCTTTTATTGTGGCCAGGCAGGTCAATTCTTGAAGTCCTGTCCTACTCATCCAGGAAACGCTTGCATCTGAGGTCCTGTAGGGGACAGATTTTAGGTGGCATTGTTACGTCCCCAGTTAACTTGAAGGATAAGCCTCTAGTTTTGGTTACCCTTTTGTGGTCTGAGTCGTCTATCAATACACAGGCTCTAATCGACTCTGGGGCCACAGGCCTGTTCATAGACAGTGTCTTCGTGTCTAAGCACTCGATTTCGCTGCAGCTTCGTGCCACTCCACTTGCCATTGAGGCTATTGATGGGAGACCTCTACAGCCTGCCCATGTGACTCATGAGACTGCACCGTTGACCATGGCCCTAGGGGCTCTTCAGCATGAGATAATCCAATTTTAATAATTTCCTCTGCTCATTATCCGGTGGTTATTGGTTATCCTCGGTTACAGAGACGCAACCCCTATTTTGATTGGCTTCTTGCTGAGGTTCTTTCCTGGTCGCCACAATGCAGTAAGACATGTTTTCGGAAAGTGGCTAATGTCTTGTGCACCTCTTCCCTCTCCTCTTTGCCAGAGGAGTCCTGCGAATTTAGCAATGTCTTTAACTATGGTCAAGCCAGTAGTTTGCCTCCACACCGGTCGTATGATTGCGCAATTGACCTTCAACCTGGTGCTATGCCTCCCCGTGGCCAGGTTTACCCTTTGTCTGTCTCGGGGGATAAGACTATGGAGGAATATGGTACTGACGCACTTTCTCGAGGGTTCATTCGCAAATCCTCATCTCCTGCTGTTGCTGGCTTTTTCTTTGTGAGAAAGAAGAGGGGTGAACTGAAACCTTGCATCGATTATAGGTGTCTCAATCGCATCACGATTAAGAATGCCTACCCGATTCTTACCCAGTACTAAGAATGTAAGGGCTGATGCGTTGTCGTGACAATTTTCCTCTGCTTCCAAGATTGAGTCTGCCTGTAATACCTCCCGATCGCATTCTGGCTACTGTACGCACTAGTCTCACCTCACCTTTGGGTGACAGAATTCGTGCCGCTCAGATCCAGTCTCCTTCCAAGAAACCTGGTGACCGCTGCTTTGTCCCTGAGAATCTCTGCACTGCTTTGCTCCATACTTACCAGCAGCTAGCCACCCAAGGAAGAATCAACTCATTTGGGCTATTTATCAACAGTTCTGGCGGCCTAGTCTCTGCAGTAAAGACACCACGACACCTTCCAGTGGGCCTTCTAAAACCCATACCCAATGGAGAGAGGCCTTGGACCCACCTGTCTATGGATTTTATTGTGGAGTTACCCACCCGGGCAACAATTATTTTTATGGTGGTTGACCGGTTCTTGAAAAGGTCACATTGTATTCCACTAAAGAAGTTGCCCACATCCAAAGAACTGGCATCCATTTTTGCTTGGGAGATCTTTCGGTTACACGGGCTACCCAAGGTTATCATCTCTGCCAGGGGTACCCAGTTTGTCTCCAGGTTTTGACGAGCCTTTTGTGCAAAGTTAGGTATTCAGCTTTCCTTCTCTGCATATCACCGGGTCCAATGGGGCTACAGAACAAGGCTGTCAAAACCAGGTCCCCCTCCCCCCAAAAAAGTGCCAAAACCTAAATAGTAGGGGGGGGGGGCAGGCAAGCGGAACTACCACTTTTGGGTGAAGTTCTGCTTTAAGGCCTGCTCACATCTATCCTTTTCTGCTGTCATGCATTTTCCTTGCATTTTAGTTTATGTTCATTATGTTTTACATGCATTGTGCATTTTTGGTTTTAGCCGGTGAAGATGATTTTTCTGTAGTGACATCATGAGGGATTGTGCTGATTTATGGAATTGAGGAAGCATGGCTGATTTGACACTGCTGTTAGCAGCCCTTGCAGTAACTGTCGCAGTGTTCATTGAAAATGAGAAGGAGATGAAGAGGTACAGATTCTGGATTCATGTTGTACAGGGACTGTGAAATTTAGCAACTTGCAGTCAGGGCCGTCTTTAATATTGATTGGACCCTGGGCAAACATTTCCTTGCCCCCCCCCCCAAAATCAGTTCACTGCAGCAGATCAGGCAGCGATTGCGATTGGTTGCCAGAGGTTACAGCATATCATTACCGCTCACTGATTAGTTGCTAGAGGTTACAGCACATCATTTCTGCTTGCTAAATGGTTGATAGAGGTTACTGTACATCATTACTGCTTACTGCTTGCTAGTGGTTACTGCACATCATTACTGCTGACTAGTTGCTAGAGGTTACCGTACATTATTACTGATAATTGGTTTCTAGCGGTTACTGAAAACCATTCTTGGTCACTGATTGGTTGCTAAAGATTAAAGCAGATCATTAATGTTCACGGATTGGTTGCTAGAGGTTACTGCACTTTATTATCTCTGCATCCAATTGTGGGTGTGGCCAAACTTCACTAATATTGAGGCATTGTTACATACTAGGAGTTCAGGAGTGAACTATATATAGAAGAGTGTGATACATACAGAGTGCAGGGTTGAGGGGTGCGCTACGTGCAGAGTTGAGACTTGCGCTATATGCAGGGGTGAGGGGTGCACTATGTGCAGAGTGCAGGTTAAGGAGTGCGCTATGTAGAGAGTGCAGGGTTGAGGTGTGTGGGCTATATACAGAGTGCAAGGTTGAGGCGTGTGTGCTACATAAAGTTTCCTTTTACATACCAGGAGTTCAGAAGTGAACTGTATACAGAAGAGTGCGCTATGTACAGAGTGCAAGGTTGAGGGTTGCGCTACATGCAGGGTTGAGAGGTGCGCTATGTGCAGAGTGCAGGATTGAGGGGTGCGCTATGTGCAGTGTGCAGGGTTCAGGAGTGCGTTATCTGTAGAGTGCAGGGTTCAGAGGTGAGCTATGTGCAGAGTGCAGTATTGAGGGGTGCGTTATGTGCAGAGTGCAGGATTGAGGTGTGCACTATGTTCAGAGTACAGGGTTCAGGGGTGCATTATCTGCAGAGTGCAGGGTCCAGGGGTGCGTTATCTGCAGAGTGCAGGGTTCACGGGTGCGCTATGTGCAGAGTGCAGGGTACAGTAGATGCCCCGCTCCTCTGCTCTCACAGACATCGATGTGTGGAGCAGGGAGGGGGGTCTGAACGGCCGCACGAAGAGGACCGCTGTCACTTGTAAATACAGAAGCAGCGCTCCTCTCCCGCATTACAGTAGCGAGCAGCCAGTGTGATCAGCGCCGGAGGTGGCGGAACTCCGGCGGGTGGCGGGCAGCTGTTTGGGCCCCCCCCACAATGACTGGGCCCAGGGCAGCTGCCCCGTTTGCCCTGTGTTAAAGACGGCCCTGCTTGCAGTGTAAAAAACAAAAAAAAAACATGTAATGTATAAATAATTATAGAAATATATTGATTTGGATGAGGAGGACTTGGGTGGCCTGTACCAGCCATTATGTCTGTGCTCTCTGCTAGAGATAGGTTTATACACAAATTTCTCCATAGAGCCTATTTCACCCTGCAACGGCTGGCACTCGATTTGACTGATCCTTCATGCATATGCTGCCTATCATCTGTAGGCCCCTTCCTACACAAGGTGTGGACATGCCCCTCCATCAGACCTTTGTAGACGGCAGTGGTAGCTGAACTCAATAGACTGTGTAACGTAACCCTCGGATTGGACCCAAAGGTGCTCCTGCTAGGTATTTTAGACAGTGTGGATTTGGGTTGTTATGTTGAGATATTTATTTTCTTCTAAAGTGGAAGTAACCTCATCCTTCCCCAAACTGTTCCAAAAAGTTTGATAAGATATGGCCCACCTGGATAGACTCCTGGGACTACAGCTAATCAGCTAGAACTATACTGCCTATCAGCTCTTTTATTATATTAGTGGATATTGTGTCATTCCTTTGCTGCAGTTGTTTCCCTTCCCCCTCCTTCCCCATACTTCACGTCCCCTTTACCCTGTGCATTTTTCTCCTCCATCCTCTCTTCACTCTTACCTCTCCACCTTTCCGCAGGTTTCCAGAATGTTCAGATGTCACTCATAGTCTTCCATGCGGATTTTTCTATACTTGCATATCAATTTTTTTTTCATATGGTCTACTGCAGAGTGACATTTTTTTATATTGGTAGGAATACGGTACTTATTAAGCACGTTTGTGTGTATACCTTTTACCAATGTACAGTGCATCCGGAAAGTATTAATAGCGCCTCACTTTTTCCACATTTTGTTATGTTACAGCCTTATTCCAAAATGGATTAAATTCATTATTTTCCTCAAAATTAAACAAACAATACCCCATAATGACAACGTGAAAAAAGTTTGTTTGAAATCTTTGTAAATTCATTGAAAATAAAAAAGGAAAAAAAATCACATATACATAAGTATTCACAGCCTTTGCTCGTTACTTTGTTGAAGCACCTTTGGCACTAATTACAGCCTCAAGTCTTTTTGAGTATGATGCTACAAGCTTGGCACACCTATTTTAAACCTATCAGTTTCTCCCATTCTTATTTGCAGGACCTCTTAAGCTCCATCAAGCCTTTTTCAGATCTCTCCAGAGATGTTCAATCGGGTTCAAGTCTGGGATCTGGCTGGGCAACTCAAGGAGATTCACAGAGTTGTCCCATAGTCACTCCTTTGTTATCTTGGCTGTGTGCTTAGGGTTGTTGTCCTGTTGAAAGAAAGAATCTTCGCCCCAGTCTGAGGTCCAGAGTGCTCTGGAGCAGGTTTTCATCAAGGATGTCTCTGTACATTGCTGCATTCATCTTTCTCTTGATCCTGACTAGTCTCCCAGTTCCTGCTGCTGAAAAACATCCTCACAGCATAATGCTGCCACCACCATGCTTCACCTTAGAGATGGTATTGGCCAGGTGATGAGCGTTGCCTGGTTTCCTCCAGACATGACGCTTGCCATTCAGGCCAAAGAGTTCAATCTTTGTTTCCTTCAGGTGCCTGTTGGCTAACTCAAGGCAAAGAATTCGCTAAAGCAGGGGTAGGCATCCACGGCCCTCCAGCTGTTTTGAAACTACAAGTCCCATGATACATTGCAAGACCCTGACAATCACAGGCATGACTCCTAGAGGCAGAGGCATGATGGAATTTGTAGTTCCAACACAGCTGGAGGGCCAAGGTTGCCTACCCCTGCTCTAAAGGATCTGAAAAAAACAATTGTTGCTCTACATAAAGATGGCCTAGGCTAAAAGAAGATTGCCAAGACCCTGAAACTGAGCTGCAGCATGGTGGCCAAGACCATACAGTGGTTTAACAGGACAGGTTTCACTCAGAACAGGCCTCGCCATGGTCGACCAAAGAAGTTCAGTGCATGTGCTCAGCGTCATATCCAGAGGTTGTCTTTGGGAAATAGATGTATGACTGCTGCCAGCATTGCTGCAGAGGTTGAAGGGGTAGAGAATCAGCCTGTCAGTGCTCAGACCATACGCCGCACACTGCATCAATTTGGTCTGTATGACTGTCGTCCCAGAAAGAAGCCTCTTCTAAAGATGATGCACAAGAAAGCCTGCAAACAGTTGAAGACAAGCAGACTAAGGACATGAATTGCTGGAACCAGACCTAAACCTTATTGAGCATCTGTGGGACATCCTCAAACAGAACGTGGAGGAGAGCAAGGCCTCTAACATCAACCAGCTCTGTGATGTTGTCATGGAGTGGAAGAAGACTCCAGTGGCAACCTTTGAAGCTCTGGTGAACACCATGCCCAAGAGGGTTAAGGCAGTGCTGGAAAATAATGGTGGCCACACAAAATATTGACACTTTGGGCCCAATTTAGACAGTTTCACTGTTTAGACATTATTGGCTGTGTGTTGAGTTAGTTTGAGAGGACAGCAAATTTACACTGTTATACAAGCTGTACATTCACCACTTTACATTGTAGAAAAGTGTAATTTCTTCAGTGTTGTCACATGAAAAGATATAATAAAATATTTACAAAAATATGAGGGGTGTACTCACTGTGATTTGTTTTTCATTCTCAATTCCTTGGATATCTTTTTATATCCATTTCCTGTTTTATACAGTTCAGCTACCTTTTCCCGCAGATCCTTTGACAATTCTTTTGCTTTCCCCATGACTCATAATCCAGAAACATCACTGCAGCACTGGATGAAAAATGCAAGGGTCTGCCAGGAGTCCAGAAACTTATTGACCTTTCATACACGCACTCACTAATTACAAGCAAACAGATCACAGGTGAGGATGATTACCTTTAATAGCCATTCAAACCCCTTTGTGTCAACTTGTGTGCATGTTATCAGGTCAAAATCACCAGGGTATGTAAACTTTTGTCATTATGATTTAAAAAGAGTAAACACAGTTGATTGATAATAAATGGCTTCAGCCAAACACTAACCATGAGTGAAAGAAAGGTTTTTGTGTTATCATTCATTTCCTCTGAAAAATGGCCAAGAAATCAGGAAATCATAAATTCTGCCACGGTATGTAAACTTATGAGCACAACTGTGTATGTGTGTGTGTATATATATATATATATATATATATATATATATATATATATATATATATATATATATATACCTTGGACTGGTAAGTGCATGTTTATTAAAAGTCAGCAGCTACAGTATTTGTAGCTGCTGACTTTTATTTATTTTTTTCCAGGGTGACGTACCCATTTAAAGGGTAACTTCACCTTGTCACAAACTAAATGTAAAGCTGAACTAACTCCAAATATCCTGGCCACCTTTCTGAACCCCATTGCACATAGCAGTAGTGATGCTCCAGGCTGCTGATGTAGTTACCCATAAACTGTAAACCACAATACTCAACCTCAAAGTGAGTATCCATCACAATGCTCACAATGGCAAGCATTCATTGGTCAGTGCTATTATTATTATATATAATTTTTTTTTTGAGCATGAGTGCACACACAAATACACACAAGCACACACCCACACATTTACATATTCAGTATATATGTATGAACAGACAGATTGTTTAGCCTGGTTTTCTTTTTCATACATCATGGGACACAGGCTAATATTCATCACCTACTGATTTTACGCCATCGCTAGGTGAATGGACACTGGTAGACAAAGTCTTAGACAGGAAGTGATCCCCTATATAACCCCTCCCATACAGGAAGTGCATCAGTTTTTTTTCCAGTGCCTGCAAGGTGGATGGGCACGTTTTTTTGAGCTCTCTGAGCTCCAGGTCTCTAGTCCCACAAACGGTTCTTAAATGAATCAAGGGATTGACCAATCGGATCCATTTGACACAGGCTCTATATGCTTAGATAAATGGTACCCAAACCTTGCAAGGAAGACTCAAGATCATGCAAGGTTTTGCCTGTAATGCGACCTCCGGGCGCTGAACCCTGCGAAGTGGAATCCTGGACACCACAGCGCTAAGGCATTCCTGCAGGGTGCTGTACAAGTCCAAGGGAGTGGACCCTAAACATGAAAAGGGTACCCAGTCCTTGAAGGTCCTCAAGTGACAGGAACCCACCGTGATGGGTGAAGATTGAGCTCTTAGTTTCTAAGCTGCCCTGCGCCTGGACGGGTAAGTGAAACCCCCTTATTTACTTATTGTGGGGTGTTCCAGTGATTGTAACAATTAGTCAAGCTAGCTAGAGGCTGGACACCTGTGTGCGGTGACCATACGGGGGAGTTTTGAGCTATCTGTGGGTGTTTGCAAAGTGTACCTTTTTTGCTTGTGTCTGGCTGTTTTTTACCTATATGATGGCGCACGATGGTGGTTCGCCATGGCGCACGTGCATTTGCAAGAGCACTGCTGTGCTTAGCAGTTTGTTTGGCGGCCATGGCTCACGCGGCTTCACCATAAGCGTTGTGCGCACTCGGAGCCACGCATGCGCCGTAGCCTAATCCGGGCGCACAAAGATTTGCGTCAAATGCGAATACAGCTGCGCCCGTTCACCGGGACCGCGCACATGCGTGCATGCGCAGCATGTCCGGCGCACAGCCGGCTTATTTAAGCTGTGTATGCCAAGCATGCGGTGCTTCCAGAAAGCAGCTGTGGGACACAGAGCAGGCTCTGAACCAGGCATTTTCAGTGGTTCATTTCTCCTTACCTGGGTCACGTGAGTCACCAGGTGTTGCTTGGCAGGCTAAGGTGCTATTAAAGGATCTCCCTTCTGAGGTGTGTTAATACTACACCCAGCTACTCCCTTGTGGCTTGTAAATGTCTTCAAAAAAGATGAGCGGGACTAACACTACAGGGAAGGGCACACCTATATCGTCAGTAGCTCCTAATGAACCTAGTCATATCCCTAGTGTTGTATCCCCTGCAAGACGAGGCTTCCAGGCATTCTGAGCCAATGCGCCTATCTGGTATGGTGCCTACAGTCAACGCTGCTGCTTTACCCTTTATCACCAAGGATGAACTGTCCTCGGCCCTAGCTGGGTTAGAGCACAGGATTGCTGGCATGATTGCCTCCATCCCACAGGGTGGCAAGAAGCATGACAGATCCCCCTCCCCCGAGCTTCCTAGTTTGTTTGGAGCAGGAATGGGTTGAGGTTGGGGAAGAGCTGAAAGCTTAGGATTCTGTGGAGGGCCTGGCGGATGAGTCTGCTTCTGAACAATCTGGACAAGAAGATATCCAATTGGTGTCTGCCTCTCAGTCGCAGAGGCTTTTAATCTAGACTGGTTCATTCTGCCTTTTGCCTCTTTAGTTGCCTCTTGCAGAGGTTACTGTGCCCCCCTGGTCCTCTTTGGGGTCCCTGAGGCCTCTTCAGGCCACACAGGCTTTCCCCTTACACCCACTGTTGGAACATGCTGATTGGGAACATCCTGACAGGATTTTTGTTCCTCCTAAGAGGTTTTCCCTTTTATATCCCATGGATGAAAAGTTAATTAAGAAGTGGAGCATGCCAGCCGTAGATGCAGCAGTCTCTTCCTTAAACAAGAACTTAAAGGAGTTGTAAACCTTCGCGTTTTTTCCCCTAATGCATCCTATGCATTAAGGTGAAAAAACACCTGGCAGTGAACGACCCCCCAGCCTCCCCATTTTACTTACCTGAGCCCTGGAACTTGATCCAGCGGGGACGTGCTGTCTCTCTGCCCAGGGTTCTCGGCTCTTGATTGGATAGATTGATAGCAGCGCTGTCATTGGCGTCTGCTGCTGTCAATCAAATCCAATGACGCGGGAGGCGGGCCAAGTCCTGCATTCGGCCTCTATTTACGCTGAATGCTGGACTTGGGAGCACTCCTGCAAGGTAACCCCCTCGGTGAAGCGCTTCTCCAAGGGGGTTATAAGATGTGAGAAGGAGCCGCCGGGGGGACCCCAGAGGAGCAGGTTCGGGGACACTCTGTGCAAAAGGAGCTGCACAGTAGAGGTAAGTATGATATGTTTGTTATTTAAATTAAAAAAAAAAAGTACCCTTATGCCGCGTACACATGAGCGGACTTTGCGGCAGACTTTGCCCGGCGGACAGGATTTCGTCGGACAATTTGATCGTGTGAGGGCTCCAGCGGACTTTGGTTTCTCAAAAGTTGGACGGACTTAGATTTGAAACATGACTCGAAAAGTCCGCTTGTCTGTATGCTAGTTTGATGGACAAAAAGCCACGCTAGGGCAGCTATTGGCTACTGGCTATGAACTTCCTTATTTTAGTCCGGTCGTACGTCATCACGTACGAATTCGACGAACTTTGGTTGATTGTGTGTAGGCAAGTCCGTTCATTCAGAAAATCCGTTGTAAAGTCCGTCAAAGTCCGCCGGGCAAAGTCTGCCGTAAAGTCTGCTCGTGTGTACGCGGCATTACAATCACTTTAACTTGTTCGGTGGATATTGCACAGGGCTTCAAAGACCCTGTTGACAAGAAACTGGAGTCATTATTAAAGGCTTCCTTTTCTTTGGCCAGTTCAGCTATTTAGCCAGCTGTTGCAGCAATTGGTATCTGCCAGTCCGTAAAGGATCAGGTCAGACGGCCTGACAGGTCTAACTAGGAGGATGATCTTGCTGAAAATAAGACAGATATTCCTCAAGCGCTGTGTTTTGCTGTTGATGCCTTAAAGGATTCAATACAGCAGGTTTCTCGTTTGGCTCTCTTGTCTGTACATATGCACAGACTTTTGTGGCTTAAGAACTGGTCAACCGAGCTTCCTTGTAACAAGTTATTGGCAGGTTTCCCCACTCATGGGGAACGTTTGGTGATGATTTGGACAAATATATCCCAAAAAATTCCCGGAGGGAGGAGCTCTCTACTTCCTGTAAAGAGAAGCACCAGGCGTCCCCTGTTTAAAACCTCAGGGACTGCTTCCTCAGGTGTCTCAGCGCCAAGGTAGTTCCGCCGCCAACAGGGGCAAGCTGCAAGGCCAGGGCCAGAAAAAGCCCTGGGTCCAAAGCTCTTCTAAACCCGGCTCCAAGCCCTCCTTTTAAAGGGGAAGCCCCCACTCTATCGGGTGAGGGGAAGGCTGCTGCACTTTGCGGACATTTGGGGAACAGTGGTTCAGGACGAGTGGGTCACCTCGACTAAATCCCGCAGTTACAAGCTGGAGTTATGGGAGGTTCCCCCTCAGAAGTTTCTGAGATCCAGCGTTCCCTCGGATTCTACAAAAAGAAACTTACTGTTTCGCGCACTACATCATTTAGTGTATCAAGGAGTGATTGTACAGGTTCCTGTATCCGAAAGGGGCACGGGGTTTTATTCAAACCTGTTTACAGTTCAAAAACCAAACGGGGACACAAGGCTTATTTTGGATCTAAGATCCCTGAACCAGTATCTACTAATCCAGTCCTTTCGGACTCTGTCTGCTCAGTTGTAGCCTCGCTCCAGATGGGAGACTTTCTAGCCTGCATCGATATAAAGGAAGCGTATTTATACGTACCTATCTTTCAGCCTCATCAGAGGTTCCTGCGATTTGCAGTAGAGGAACGTCATTTTCAGTTTGTGGCTCTACCCTTCAGGCTTGCCACAGCTCCCCGGGTGTTCACAAAGGTCCTAGCACCAGTACTGGGTCTTTTAAGGGCCCAAGGAATCTTGGTGCTCGGGTATCTGGATGACCTGCTCAGAGATCACTCACTACAGGCTCTAGAACAGAGCATAACTTGCACAGTGCGGTATTTGGAAATCTTAGGCTGGGTCATAATTACCGAAAAGTCGGTCTTGAGACCAGCTCAAAGTCTGAAGTATTTACGTCCTAGATAGGGTCCAAGCAAGGGTATTTTTGACACCCGTTAAGATCTGTGCCTTATAGGATCATGCGCGTAAGATAAGGGGTACCAGACAACCCTCTATTCGGCTCTGTATGAGTCTTCTAGGAATGATGGTATCTTCCTTCGAGGCAGTGCCCTATGCCCAGTTCCATTCCAGGCCTATACAACAAGACATCTTGTTGGCTTGGAAAAGGGGAAGGCAAGCCCTGGATTATCCAATGTTCCTATCTTCTCGGGCATGCTTAAGCCTAAACTGGTTGTTGCAGGATCAGAACCTGCAAAAGGGAAGATTCTGCCTCCAGGTAACTTGGAGAGTACTGACCACAGATGCCAGTCTCTCAGGCTCGGGGGCAACCCTAGGGGGGGCTCACCGCTCAGGGGAAATGGTCAAGGACAGAACAGATCCTGCCCATCAACGTCCTGGAGTTATAGGCAGTATGTCTGGCCCTACGGTCCTGGACGGTGAAGCTTCAGGACTGGCCTATTATCAGGGTTCAGTTTGACAATGCCACTGCAGTGGCCTATATAAACCACCAAGGCGGTACCAGGAGTCGTTCAGCTCTGAAGGAGGTGAACCACATACTAGCCTGGGCAGAGAGACATGTGCCAATTCTATCGGCAGTCCATATCCCGGGAGAGAACTGAAAGGCAGATTATCTCAGCTGCCAGCAGATATGCCCGGGGGAATGGTCCTTACACCCAGGGGTGTTCCAGGAAATTTGTCAGCGTTGGGGATGGCCAGAGGTCAACCCATTGGCATCCAGGTTCAACAACAAGCTACAGCAGTTTGTGTCCCAAACAAGGGATCCTCTGGCAATCGGAGCAGATGCTCTGGTAGTTCCATGGAGCCAGTACTCCCTGGTTTATGCTTTTCCCCGATCCCTCTCCTTCCACATTTGTTGCGCAGGATTTAGAGAGAGGGGGTTCCAGTCATTCTGGTGGCACCAGCCTGGCCCAGAAGGCCCTGGTTCCCGGAGATTGTGAGACTGACAATAGACGGGCCATGGACGCTTCCACATCGCCCCGATCTAATGTCTCAAGGTCCTATATTCTACCCCAATTTACAGTCTCTAAATTTGATGTCATAGCTATTGAAGCCAGGGTGTTAAAGGACCGTGGCATCTCGGGACCAGTGGTGTCTACCATAGTAAATGCTAGAAAAGCTGATTGGGAGAATTCTCTCTTTTCTACAGTCAGCTGTGGAAATCAGATTGGCTTTGAGTACAATCAGAGGTCAGATTTCGGCCCTGTCAGAATTCTTCCAAAGGCCTTTAGCCTCCCATTCACTGGTCCGAACCTTTATGCAGGGGGCAACTCGTTTGCTTCCCCCCATTAGGTCACCTATGTGTCCTTGGGACTTGAACTTGGTGCTGTCTGTGTTACAGAAACAACCATTTTTAGCCTATCAAGGAAATTCCATTAGACTTGCTGTCAAGCAAGCTAGTCTTCCTGATGGCCATCACCTCGGCTAGAAAGGTGTTGGAGTTGGCGGCCCTTTCGTGTAGGGAACCATACTTGATCCTTCACCATGACAGGGTCGTGTTACGACCTGTTCCATCCTTTTTGCCAAAAGTGGTGTCAACCTTGCATTTGAATCAGGACATTATTTTGCCTTCTTTTTTCTCTCAGCCTGGTTCGGCGGAAGAGAGACGACTGCATTCCCTGGATGTTGTCCGGATAGTCAAGGTTTATTTGTCTAGATCTGTGGAGATCCTTTTTTGTTTTACCAAAAGGACCCAAGAAGGGGCAGGCAGCTTCCAAACTTCAAATTGCCAATTGGGTCCGTCAATTGGTCCTTCAGGCCTATGGTCTGAAACATAAAGCTCCTCCCTTCAGGGTGAGAGCTCATTTTACCAGAGGTGTAGGTATAGGCATCTGTGGCTCAGATTTGTAAGGCTGCTCCCTGGTCTTCAGTGCATATGTAGCACCCTCTACCTGAAAGTAGGTGCTAGACTAGTATTTTTCTATAGCTCAGGGTCCAAGTATAGGTAAATTTAGCCAGGACTGTGCTTTAGGCTGGGCCTGGTTGTTTTGATTTGGGACTGGCAGTGTTTGGTGTAGTGGGAGGTGTGGCCACCTGTGCTCTGACTCAGAAGTGCCTCCCCTACTTTCAGAAGGATTGTTCTGGAAGAGAGGTTGGATCTGAGGTTTGAATGGCAGGCAGCTCATGTGAGGAGCTCTGACCAATTACCTTTTGGTATAGGCAGGGGGCAGGCCTCCCATATAAGCTGAGGTCACATGCTGCCAGGGAGGAGTTCTGAAGTGCAGGAAAAGACAGCATGGAGTATTGAGTTGCTGTGCCGGGCGTCCCCACGTGGGGATGCGCCGAGCGCGGAGGAGGGATGGAGGAACCGCTAGGAGGGAGTCCTAGATAAAGATCTTCATCTCTAAGAAGTATCAAGCTGCTGTGACCGGGGAACACAGGACTTGCATGCTGGAGAAGATCAGTACGGAGGAAGTAGCAGTCAAGTAGAGGAGAGTAGATCATCGTTCTATGACTGGGGACACAGAGCTATCCTTTTGGAGAAAGGTCAGTGTGAGAGAAACAAGAGAGGAGAAGCTATCAAGAGTAGTGCAGAATGCTGTGGCCGGGGAACGCAGCATGGATAGTTATGGACTGGCTGGGAGCAGTAGTCCGCTCATTACCATGTGTCAGGCCATTGTGGGGAGGTACCGTGTATCTCTGGTCTGGTTAAGCACAATGGTAATACCATCTATAAGACTGTGTGTCTGATTCATTGGGCCATCGGGGAGAAGCTGTGTAGGCTTCTGGCTCATTGATTCGCAGAGGCAATACCATTACGGTCTGCAAGCTTGAATTATTCAGAGTGATTCTTTCTTGTTCCAATGGAAGTGAAGAAATAGTATGTCAGTAGTTTTGCAGTGAAGGTTTTGTACAAGAAAAGAAGGAGCAGTAGTCTGCAGAGACGTTATTTAAAGGAAGAAGACTGGGGAAGCTAGGTGTGCATCCAGTTGTGCAAGGCCAAGGCCACTGAATAACGTCTTACAATATGCTAAATGCTATGGGTATCTCATATCATCCCCTCTCCCATCCAAGTTGTGTCCTGCAGGAAACGTATCAAAACTGCGCAAATTCATTGTCTTAACTGATAGATGGGGGTCTGGCAGCAGGGTGATTGGCGGATTGCTAAATAACCAAGTGGTGAACATACTGCTACACTTACATTCACAAAATTTTATCAGGTGGCTGTTCGAGCAGCCGAGGATTCAGCTTTCGGCTTTGTGTACAGCGGGCTGCCGTATAAGGTCTGATGGCTATTTTTGGCAGGGTGTCTCCCCCCCCTCAAGGCTATTGCTCTGGGACGTCCCATTAGGTAATGAATATTGGCCTAACTCTGTGTCCCATGATGTATGAAAAAGAAAATAGGATTTTTTGGTCATACTTACCTGTAAAATTATTTTCTTTGAGTACATCATGGGACATAGAGATCCCTCCCCTCTTTTTGAGGATTCAGTGCTAGCTACAAAACTGATGTACTTCCTATATGGGAGGGGTTATATAGGGGATCACTTCCTGTCTAAGACTTTGTCTACCAGTGTCCATTCACCTAGAGATGGCGTACAACCAGTAGGTAATGAATATTAGCCTAACTCTGTGTCCCATGATGTACTCAAAGAAAAGGATTTTACAGGTAAGTATGACGAAAAAATCCTATTTTTTGATGCTTTTTTCAGTGGTGGATTGTTTTGTATATTTTTTTCATGTTTTATGGCTGTGATTGTCATGAGCAAAAATATGCATGTAATCTTTTATTTTAAAGTTTTCTTTGGAAACCCTTTTTACCTGCAGGAGCATACTTTCTGTCTATGTAAACTAGATTAGTGATTATAGTCTTGACAGGTCTACTTTAAAGTCTATCTCAGGGAAAAACAGAAGCTCCTCTCGCACCTTCCTCCTACACCGTTGCAGCTTAAATGAACCATAAGTTTAGTAGCTCTTTTTTTACTTGGGCCGGCCACACACGGTTCCTGCTGAACTGGCTGTGATTCGAAACATTAGTAAGCAGGTTGAATGTACCAAATTGATCGATCGATCAACTTGGGTTCAACCAGCCTGCTGGATTTGCTTGCCATTATCAATAATCACTGTCTTCTCCCGGCAGGGACGGCTTCCCCAGCCCATCCTCCCCCCCCCGCCAGGACAAAACAATTGCTCAGCAAGAAGGATTCCCTTGTCAGCACTGTCTGTGTTGATGGGGGAATAGTGCGAATTTCTTTCCTGCAACCCACGGTTGCAGGAAAGAAATTTGCACCATCCATGGCCTGCCTTACTTAAAGTCCATGTCTCCTCTGACACAACTGATGATCCAGCTCTGCAGTCTGTCTCCTCGTTATGCTGAGAGTACGGTTTTAATGTAATTTCCAGGATTTACTGACTTTATTTAATTTACAAAGGATTCTACAAGTACTTTTAAATGCTGAAAATAATGTGCGGGTCTTTAATGGGGCTGCACCTGAGGTCCCCTGCATCTAGCGAATTGTCTTCCACTGTTCTAAAGTCTTGTACTGTACTATTCTTGGCGCAGCATCCTCCAGCTCTGTCTGTCTAGTTGTTAGAGATTTTCTCTTAGATATATATATATATATATATATATATATATATATATATATATATATATATATATATATACATACACAGTATCTCACAAAAGTGAGTACACCCCTCACATTTTTAAAAAATTTTTTATATCTTGTCATGTGACAACACTGAAGAAATGACACTTTGCTACAATGTAAAGTAGTGAGTGTACAGCTTGTATAACAGTGTAAATTTGCTGTCCCCTCAATAACTCAACACACAGCCATTAATGTCTAAACCGCTGGCAACAAAAGTGAGTACACCCCTAAGTGAAAATGTTTAAATTGGGCCCACAATGAAGAGGCTTGCTTCTGGGACAACAGCCATGCAGACCAATTTGATGCAGTGTGTGGCGTATGGTCTGAGCACTGACAGGCTGACCCCCCCACCACTTCAACCTCTGCAGCAATGCTGGCAGCACTCATACGTATATTTCCCAAAGACAACCTCTGGATATGATGCTGAGCACGTGCACTCAACTTCTTTGGTCGACCATGGCAAGGCCTGTTCTGAGTGGAACCTGTCCTGTTAAACTGCTGTATGGTCTTGGCCACCATGCTGCAGCTCAGTTTCAGGGTGTTAGCAATCTTCTTATAGCCTAGGCCATCTTTATGTAGAGCAACGATTCTTTTTTTCAGATCCTCAGAGAGTTTTTTGCCATGAGGTTGAACTTCCAGTGACCAGTATGAGAGAGCGCGATAAAACTAAATTTAACACACCTGCTTCCCATTCACACCTGAGACCTTGTAACACTAACGAGTCACATGACACCGGGGAGGGAAAATGGCTAATTGGGCCCAATTTGAACATTTTCACTTAGGGGTGTACTCACTTTTGTTGCCAGTTGTTTAGACATTAATGGCTGTGTGTTGAGTTATTTTGAGGGGACAGCAAATTTACACTGTTATACAAGCTGTACACTCGCTACTTTACATTCTAGCAAAGTGTCATTTCTTCAGTGTTGTCACATAAAAAGATAGAATAAAATATTTACAAAAATGTGAGGTGTGTTCTCACTTTTGTGAGATGCTGTATATTTACTAAAATTCACTAAAATGGGAAAGTTGTTTTGCCTGGAAGTGCTCCTGAAATATAATAGGTTTAATATTCTGTTATCAGAGCTATGCAGCAATAAAAGGTCATGTAACTGGAGTGTCATGTGAACTGTGCACCTGGAAAGATATATTCCCGTTCACTCCAACATTAGTCTTCCGTACATCTGGGCCTACTTCCTGTGCTAAACATATTGTCAGATTGTCTCATCAGTCCAGAAATGGCAGCCAGCCACACATGTATCAGTGGTGAAGTTGCTAGGACAGATATAGAGTGGGTCAAACACGTTTTCCACTTTTGTGCAGTAATTAACTCTAGCATATGTTATTACTCCTCTTCATTGGTTTGTCAGAAAACAGGAAATTTTTCCAATGATAAGAGCAGAGGATGATGGCTCAGCAGTTAGTGCTGAAAACCTGTTCACTCCTCTGCCTAAAAGCCTTGCAGACAGGATGTGTTGTAGATATTTGTGTTCTTACATAATATTTCAGATCTTGTTTTTCTTATTTTATCACATAACCAGTTACTTGCAGGAATAGGTCACAAAGTGAGAGAAAAAGTAGGGCACTCATGGCTTTCTTCAAGACCAGGTGTTCTACGTCTCCTCACACCCACCATATTGAAGCCTTGTGATGTTGGCCAGGGGGGTAGGGGGTCAGGCTGGCTTGGGGGGGGGACCTGTGCTTCCCTCACTGTGAAAGTTTGATCGATGGTTATACTGAATAAATGGTAGAACCAAAGGCACTGAGGTTGAATCACTCTAAAGGCAGTTTAACACTGCAGCACAGTGTACCCCGTTTTTCATGCACTTTACCCAAAGACTTAATACAATATTGGTGCAATTTCTGAAAGCACATCAAAGATGCAGCATGCAGGACTTTTGGTGCGCTTTCAGTAAAAGGCACCAAAAACATGCAAACTAATAAAAGTCTATGGGAAACTGTGGGTAACCCACACGAAAACCTCGGTTACACTGCACTTCACAATCGCTGCGGCCAAACAGCAGAGTGGCAGTGTTGAACCCCCCTAATGGTGCTCTAGACAGCATTAAAGAAATGACAGAGCTTTTAAAGTGGTTGTAAGGTCTCAAGGTTCTTTTACCTTAATGCACATACATCAAACACAAGGCCATGGGCCAAATCCGGCCTGCCAGACCATTTCATGTAGCCCTTGAACCCAGGGTCGGCCCTACCATGGGGCCTGATGGGCCCATGGGTCCTGAGCGGCACTTTCAGGGGGGGCGACAAATTGCTGCCCGCCAGCCAGCTCGTTCCGCCCGCTCTGCATCCCAATGTGAGGGAGTCCGGCACCGAGGTGACAGGAGCGTGCGGGCAGAGCACTCGCTGCCCAGGGGGGAGTAGTCGGCGGGCGGGTCAGTGGCTGAGTAAGCAGGCTTGCTGGCCAATCGGGGGGGGAGCAGAGAAATGACATCATCTCTCACCACCTGCCCTGCATCACTGCAGTTCCGCCCTCACTGTGCAGCCACGGGGAGCAGAGAGATTACATCATCTCTCTGCTGCCTGGCTTCACTCTGGGACACAGCAAGTGACAATCCACAATGTGTGGCAGGTGACGTCGTGGCAAGTGACAATTCGCTGCGTGTGGCAGGTGATGTCATAGCAAGTGACAATCCGCAATGTGTGGCAGTTGACGTGGCAAGTGATAATCCGCAACGTGTGGCAGGTGAAGTCGTGGCAAGTGACAATCCGCAACATGTGGCAAATGACAATCCGCAACATGTGGCAAGTGACAATCCGCAACATGTGGCAGGTGATGTGTCAAATGACAGTCCGCAAGGTGTGGCAGGTGACGTGGCAAGGGACAATCCACATCTGAAGGCAGGTTATGGTGGCAAGTGGCATGCTCAGGGCTCCCACTGATTCTACAATATGGTGAATTGAACTATTTAATTTTATATAACAATGTAGTAATATAAATAATGTACCTCAATCATTCTTTTTTTGCGATACGGCACTGTGTCGCTTTAACTGACAATTGCACGGTTGTGCGACACTGTACCCAAACAAAATTGATGTTTTTTTTTCCCCCCCACAAATAGAGCTTTCTTTTGGTGGTATTTGATCACTTCTGCGGTTTTTATTTTTTGCGGTATAAACAAAAAAAGCGTCAATTTTGAAGAAAACACAATTTTTTACTTTTTTGCTATAATAATATAGAGCCCTGGCAGGTCCTTTTATACACCTATATACATGTATAGAGCCATGACAGGTCCTCTTTATTCTCCTATATACAGGTATAAAGCCATGACAGGTCCTCTTTATTCTCCTATATACATGTATAGAGCCATGACAGGTCCCCTTTATACTCCCATATACATGTATAGAGCCATGACAGGTCCTCTTTATACTCATATATACATGTATAGAGCCATGGCAGGTCCTATTTATACTCCTACATACATGTATAGAGCGATGACATGTCATGTTTATATTCCTTTACATGTATAGAACCATGACAGGTTCTCTTTCTACCCCTATATACACGTATAGTGCCATGACGGTCCTCTTTAATCTCCTATATACATGTATAGAGCCATGACATGTCCTCTTTATACTCCTATACATGTAAACAACCATAACAGGTCCTCTTTATACTCCTATATATGTATAGTGCCATGATCAGTCCCCATTATACTCCTAAATACATGTATGGAGCCATGACACGTTATTTTGCACTCCTATACACATGTATAGAGCCCTGACAGGTCCTTTTATACTCCTATATACATGTATAGAGCCATGACAGGTCCTCTTTATTCTCCTATATACAGGTATAAAGCCATGACAGGTCCTCTTTATTCTCCTATATACATGTATAGAGCCGTGACAGGTCCCCTTTATACTCCTATATACATGTATAGAGCCATGACAGGTCCTCTTTATATTCCTATATACAGGTAACACGGGCGGTTTTAACCCTTTGGCCACTATCGGGGGTTAAATGCGCCCCACTATTGGTCCTCTTTATACTCCTTTATACATGTATAGAGCCATAACAGGTCCTCTTTATTCTCCTATATACATGTATAGAGCTATGACAGGTCCTCTTTATTCCCTATATACATGTATAGAGCCATGGCAGGTCCTCTTTATACTCCTTTATAAACGTATAGAGCCATGACAGGTCCTCTTCATATTCCTATATACACGTATAGTGCCATGACAGGTCCTCTTTATACTCCTATACATGTATGGAGTCTCCTTGTCTCCTTCAGAACCTGCACTCTCTGCTTACCAGCTCTGCCCCCAGCTTCTTCCTGGCAGTAGCACAAGGTAAGGGGTGCACTGTGATGTAAGGATGGGTGGGGGACTTTCGATATCTGATGTAAGGGTGGGTGGGTGAGTGGGGTGCTCTGGACATCTGGTCCTACAGAGACAACTGGTACTTTAGGGGCAGCCATACTGCTGATGCGGCCCGTAATGAAATAGAGTTTTGCACCCCTACCTTACTTAATGCATTCTCAGGACAGCACAGTGGCTAAGTGATTAGCACTTCTGTCTAGCAGCACTAGGGTCATCGATTCAAATCTACTACCCGCACGGAGTTTGCATGCTCTCCCTGTGCCTGTGTTGTGTTTAAAAAAAAACCTTGTTACACTCACCCCCGAAGGGGCTGCTGTGAAGGTACCCAGGTTCTCCCAAATAGTACAGACGCTGCTAGTCACGCAAGCACAGTCATATGCACACCGACGCCTAAGACCCCTTTCACACTAAGGCAGTTTTCAGGTGTTATAGCGCCTGTAAAGCGCCTGAAAACTGCCTCTCATGCCTCCCCAGTGTGAAAGCCCAAGTGCGTTCACACTGGGGCGGTGCACTTGCGGGACTGGAAAAAAAGTCCTGCAAGCAGCATCTTTAGGGTGGTTTGGGAGCGCTGTATACAGCGCTCCCAAACCGCCCCTGCCCATTGGAATGAATGGGCAGCGCTTCCAAAGCGCTGTAACACGGGTGGTTTTAACCCTTTGGCCACTAGCGGGGTTAAATGAGCCCCACTAGTGGTCGAAAAGCGTAGCTAAAACTACGATAAAGCGCCACTAAAGCGAGCGGCTCTTTACCGTCAACGTGGCCACGGCTGCAGTGTGAAAGCATCCTAAGGCTCAGTCTTGGGGATGTGTTTTTAGAATAATTGCTGAACAACTTCAACAGGAGAGGGGTTTAGGGTCACAGAATACTCCAAAATGATCAGTAACAAGGATAGGAGGACAAACTTCTCTCATCTTCCAATAGCAACTTTTCTGGAAGTACATAGCAGGGAATGCCCAGTATATCTAGGACCTTACCATGGCAGTTCATATAGCAACCTCTGATTCTCAATTCCCTTTTACCACTTGCACAACTAATAGCCCCCAGCAAGGTCTTTTCTCACAGTGTCCCAGGAGCTTTCCCAGCATCCACAGGTAGATCCTTAGTGAGGGAGATAACCTTCTCCAGAACCAGAACTTTAGTGTAGTGCCCTCCAACAAATGTAATCCTCAGGCAATCTTCGCCAGGCATTCAGCCCAGCAGCCACTGAGACCTTGACTGTAGCTGTTTTTCCATATCCCGGGGGAAACAGCCCCCCAGGAAAACTGAAACCCTCCCTGGATTGAAAAGAACAATCTGTTCAAGCCTCCTGCATATTTATCACATCCCCAGCCACCTTCTGGTCCCCTCCTTCCAGGAATTGGCTGAGGCATAATAAATATTCAACTCATCATTTAAATCTTCCAGCCATATGTCCCGGAAGCTTCTTTCAGAGGCAGGTGGAACTAATCAAGCTACAATCACTGCTCCATTCGCTGCAGTGGAGCAAAAAACTAAATTTACCTAGCATTCTAACCCGAGGAGCCTAGTCTCCTTTGGAATGTTGGCTTACCAGTGTGTGGTCCTACTGCACACTCTGCTTTGCTGTGGTTACTGGTAATTGGACTACTTTACCAGTTCACATAAACAATTCCCAGCCAAAAAGAAACACCTTGATGTAGAGCTCTGACTTTCATGATTTCTATAGAAAAACAAATCTTTAAACTTGAAATAGCAGATGTTGATACAAAGAAACAGTCATTTTTATGACATTGGTCAGCCCAAATACAGATGGTATTTCCTGTCACACTGCCACATAAATTCATGTGATCAAACCCAAGTCAATGTGATTTTGTAATATAGTCTATTTAGCCTCAGAGCTAAGAGCATATGGTACAGACAGGTTTACATAGAGAGTCAACTCATGCTAATCTCCTCCAAGAGTGTTGTTGAGTAATGCAGATGCACATTGCAAGAACAATGGTTGTTACATTGTTTAAAACCATAAGCCAACTTTTAATCATATCTTACATAACAGATAAAGGATCCCTATAGTAAAGGTCCGTACACACGATGAGAATATCGGGCGAATGATCTTTCCTTTTTTTTTTTGCATGCTAGTTTCATATCAAAAATGAAGGGTGCTCAACTTTTTGTACTGTATTGTACTGTAATGTATGCTAATGTAGCAGTATGGACTACAAACATAAAGCACCGTACCTTCTACCATTACTGGGTATTGCCTGTCCCTCTATTGCTCAATGTATCTAGTGATATCATATTTGTGTGCCCATTAAAAGGATTGTGGAATGAATGGTTCCCCCGTCAGATAATTGCTTTGTACGATTGTGTGCCAGGACTACATAGTTCTTTGCTGTCATCTGAAGATTGCTGGGAGTAGCTATAAAAGCAACCAAATCCCGCGCGACACTCTCTTCCTCCTGGGCCTGACGCACGATGGACCTCTCTGTGCAACAGTGAGTCCCTAGACCCACTCTCCCTTCCTAGGGTAGCATGTAGGCTGTCCAGGTTCCATCTTCTAAAGCAGGGGTCTCAAAGTACCGGCCCGCGGGCCATTTGCGGCCCGCGGACCGGTTAAAAATGGCCCGCAGGCAGGGCTGATAAAGGACTAGAGGTCGACCGATATTTGGCCATTAGGTCGATATATAGCACTGGCCGCTGCTCTTCCTTCCTTCTCCACACTCAGCTTGATGCTTGTGTGAAACTGACACGTAACAGGAGGAGAGAGACAGAGGGATCTGTCAGATTTGAGGTTGATGTCGGGGGTGGGCGGGACCCGGCCGGGGTGGGCGGGACCCGGCCAATATCAAACACCAGCCAATGGGATCTGGGCGGGCAGCTACGTGTATGTGGCCCGCCCCTTTTCTTAAGCAGCCCAATCATTGGCTGGTGTTTGACAGCTGCTGGCCCCGCCCACCTCGGCCGGGTCCCGCCCACCCCGACATCAACCTCAATTCTGACAGATCCCTCTGTCTCTCTCCTCTGTGCTACGTGTCAGCTTCACACAAGCATCAAGCGCTGAGTGTGGACAGCTCCTTGTCAGTTTCACACACTGTTACACTCCGCTCAGTGTGAAACCTGCCAGTGGCACCTGCCTGTGCCAATCAGTGCCATCTGTCAGTGCCATCTGTCAGTGCCAGCTGCCAGTGCCACTGCCAATCAGTGCCACCTGCCAGTGCCAACCAGTCTGCCATTGCCACCTGCCACCTCCAACCAGTACCACCTGCCAGTGCCACCTGCCACCGCCAATCAGTGCCACCACCAACCAGTGCCTGCCAGTGCCACCGCCAACCAGTGCCCCTGCCAATCAAAGCCACCTGCCAGTGCCACCTTCCGCCACCTGCAAGTGCCACGCCAATCAGTGCCACCTGCCAGTGCCAACCAGTGCTTGCCAGTGCCACCTGCCACCACCTGCCAGTGCCACGCCAATCAGTGCCACCTGCCAGTGCCACGCCAATCAGTGCCACCTGCCAGTGCCACGCCAATCAGTGCCACCTGTCAGTGCCAATAGTGCCATCTGCCAGTTCCAAACCAGTGCCACCTGCCAGTTTCAAACCAGTGCCACTTGCCAATGCCTGCCAGTGCCACCTTCCAGTGCCAACCAGTGCCACTGCCAATAAGTGCCACCTGCCAGTGCCATTGCCAATCAGTGCCACCTGCCAGTGCCATCTGTCAGTGCCAATCAATGCACCCTCCAAACAGTGCAACGTGCCACCTGCCAGTGCCACCTGCCAGTGACAGACAGTGCCACCTGCCAGTGCCACCTGCCTAAGCCAACCAGTGCCATCTGTACTGAGGACATCAAGTGTTTGGTAGAGTGACAGGAGCAAGCAGGGAGGAGTGGAGTGGGTGAGGTTTTTTTTTTTTCAAATCGGCCTAAAATATCGGCCACAAAAATCGTCATCATATATCGGCCATCGGCTTTACCTCTCCATCTCTTCTGTCCTCTCCGCTGCACGCTGCTGCAGCCCAGAGAGAGAACAGAGCTGAGAATGGAGCGGAGGAAGGATCCGCTCATCGATCCGCCCACCTAGGCATTGACGATCGACCAGAGCTCCAAACCAGGGTCCTGCTGCCACCTCAGGGCGGGAGATTGTGTTCTCTGGGTCCCCTGTCACTAGGCCTGTATGGAAGCCAGGAGGAGAGGATTTGGGAGGCAGATGATCCTGACTGCCAGGAGAGGTGAGTGAGCCATCACACTGAGGCAAAGTCCTTAGTGGGGTGACTGGGGTAGAAATTTGTGCAGTGTGGGGGGTATTTTATGCAGTGTGGAGGGTGATTGTGCAGTGTGGGGGGTAATTGTGTAGTGTGGGGGTATTTTATGGAGTGTGGGGGGTATTTTATGGAGTGTGGGGGGTATTTTATGGAGTGTGGGGGGTATTTTATGGAGTGTGGGGCTATTTGTGCAGTGTGTGGCTATTTGTGCAGTGTGGGAGGGGTAATGCTGGGTAGTTAATAATGCGTTTGCTGACACCAATGCTGGGTTAATAATGCGCTTACGGACACCAGTACTGGGTATAATGCGTTTGCTGACACCAGTGCTGGGTATAGTATAGTATATTATTGCTGGTATAGTTCATTGCTTTTGAAGTTTTAAAAGTTTGCATGCGGCCCCCCATGGGATATGAAAACTTGTCATGTGGCCCTCAGGCAATTTGAGTTTGAGACCCCTGTTCTAAAGTGTGACAGTATAAGCAGTTAACAGAAACATTCACTAGGGGGTGACATTATATCTAAAGGAAGTATACATATATGTATACAGTATTGTCGTTAAACTCTGTCGTGTGCCTTTGGGGGGAATTCTGCTGAGTTAACGCCGCTGTTTAAAGCTCAGGAGATTGATTACCTCCTCTTTGTAACAACTTCTACTTTTATTTGGTGCAAGTAAAATATCTTTAGAACCTAATTACTTTGAGTTGTTTGATTATTGCCACTCAGTGCTGCAAGGATGTCTGAACCCAGAGTGTCAGGTGGGTTGGAATGTTCACTTGGTCATGGCTGTGCAGATGAGCAAGTAATTCTCAGCAGTCCTCTAGGGGGCCGTGCTACACTTTCATTTCCGAGCATGCGTAGTCTTGTTCTTCCATTTTTTTTCAGACAAAATCTGTACTGATTAAACGAAAATCCAACAGTCTAGTATTGTATTAAAAACATTTCCTGGTTTGTCCCTTCGTATAATTTTGGATGAACTATCGTAATTGGCTCTCGAAATCTGTGTACTAACAATCATACGATCAATTTGAAATGTATTTTTCGTCCTATTTTCTGATTGTGTAAGGCTTAAGTATTTCCTGAGAGAAATAAGTTGGTTTCTATTGCTGACCTTCTTCTAATTGTCTGCCTGTCATGCCGACCCTCTGTCTTCAGTACATTCTGAGTCATTACCCTCGAAGAAGTATCAGAAAATCAGAGTGAAGTTTGTCATTTATGACACAAAGTATTGAAGGAAGTGGGTGAGCATCGTATTCAGGAAACTAACATTAGCCGAATGGGGAGTCAGCAATGGCAGCCTCTGTATTTCTTTCCAAAATGGTTTACACTCCCCACATTATAGGGTATCCAAAGCTCAAACTTTTTGTGATGAAGTAGAACTTTTGTCATAGTTTCGTTCTGTCTATGTTCTTATTAGAACAATTCACATTCTTGGCTTGTCGTGGTGACCCCTGTCCCCAGAACTGGAAAAAAATCCCAAATTTTGATTCCCATTATCTTGTATGGGAATGCAAAACACGTTTGAAGCCCGTCGACACAGATCCTTTCAGAGGAGCACAAGAAAGCCTGGTATGTGCAGCTCCGATAGCCAGAAAGTAGTACTATATAGAAAAAACTTTTTTTTTTTCATTTTGGTTAGAGTAAGGGAGGGTTTATTTTTGCTCTTTTTGTCTCAATGGGGAGATTTACCTTCACTTCCTGTCCCACAGGCAAAACAGGAAGTGATAGAAAATACCTGCACATTAAGGGAATTCCTTGGGGACCCCCAGGTCACCAAAACTAGTGTCCCCATTAGAAGATTTCCTCTCTGTTACTTTTCTGGGGAAACCCAAAATCTGGGATTTTCTTTTACTTTCACTTTCAATGAGTATGGTAAGCAGGACAAATTGAGAGGGTGAATCTCCCTAAGGGGGAACAACAGTTAAAACTGACAGGTGTTCTAATCCATCTCCACTCTATCCAAAACGAAAAAAAATAAGTTTCATCTTTTAACCTCTTCACGCCTGTGCTATAGCTGAAAGATGGCTACAGCGTGGGTTTACCCACTTGCCGACTGGGCCATAGCCGAGTGATGGCTACAGCGCGGTCGGCTAATTCTGGGAGGGCGTGCAATGACGTCCTCCCAGAATCGCGCTTCCTGCGTACCCCCTGGGGCGCGCACCCAGGAATGTCCGTGTCGGGTTCTCTGGACCTGGCGCGTCACGGTACAGACAGTGGCCCATTACCACGTGATTGCTCCGTCCAATGACGGAGCAATCACTTGTCAACAAACCAGAGCATGTCTAGTTCAGCTTCTCCCTCTTCTCACACTGATCGGTACAGTGTGTGTGAGGAGAGGAGGGAGCAGGTGTGGCAGCGCTTGTGGGCTGGATCTGAAGTGCCCACAGCACTAATCTGTGCCTATCCATGCCCTCCATGGCTCATCCATGCCCATCCATGGCTCATGCATGCCTATCCATGCCCATCCTTGGCTCATCCATGCCCATCTATGGCTCATGCATGCCCATCCATGGCTCATGCATGCTCATCCATGCCCATCCATGGCTCATGCATGCTCATCCCTGCCCATCCATGGATCATCCATGGCTCAATTATGCCCATCCATGGCTCAATTATGCCCATCCATGGCTCATTCATGCCTCATCCATTGCGCATTCTTGCTCATCCATGCCTCATTCGTGTTCATCCATGCCTTATTTGTGCTCATCCATGCCTTATTCATGCTCAACCATGTCACATCAGTGCTCATCCATGCCACATCAGTGATCATCCATGCCACATTAGTGCTCATCCATGCCACATCAGTGATCATCCGTGCCACATCCATGCCACATCAGTGCTCATCCGTGCCACACCAGTACTCATCCGTGCCACATCCATGCCACATCAGTACTCATCCGTGCCACACCAGTACTCATTCCTACCACATCCATTCCACATCAGTGCTCATCCGTGCCACATCCATGCCACTACAGTGCCCATCAGTGCCTCACAAAAGTGTAAAAGTTAGTCAACCGGATGGTGTTCCCTGCATATTGTGCCTCTGTATGTGGCAGGCTGTGGAAAAGTCTCACACATGTGGTATCGCCATATTTAGGAGGAGTAGCAGAATGTATTTTGGGGTGTAATTTGTGATATGTGCATGCTATGTGTTAGAAATAACTTATACATGGACAACTTTGTGTAAACAAAAAAAATGCGTTTTCATTTTCTTTCCATATTTTCCATAAAATTGTGGAAAAAAATGACATGTTCAAAAGACTCATTATGCCTCATAGATTATACATTGGGGTGTTTACTTTCCAAAATGGGGTCATTTTTTTGGGCGTTTCCATTGTCCTGGTGCTCCAGGGCCTTCAAAAGTGTAAGAGGTTGTCAAGAAAATCTCCTAACTGCTGATACATAATAATATTGTTATGTTCAAACGAAAATAAAAAAAACACAATCCTGTGCAAAACCTGCAATTCAAAGTGACATTTCTGTGCAAAAAAATCCAACCTATATGACTGGTGTATATTGTTGCTGTAAAACTGGGTTCAGAAATATGCATATACTGTCCCTAAACCCTGGTGTATAAAAAAAAAAGTCCAATAAAGTGACAATGTGCTCCTTCAAATTGTTCTGTGCTTCTTGGAAAACAGTGCCCCATAAGAAACGCACTCACCGCAATTATTCACCCCACAAGGAGGTATTTCACCTTCACAGTATGAGCCACTGTGCAGCCTGTGGAGTGGGAGGAAACTTCCTGTCCTGTGTTCTCCAAGTGCCTCCTTGTCTGCGATGTAAGTGGTCTCCTCACTGTTAACCTCTTAGATGTTTCCCACATGTAGAGAGGAAAGAGACTCCATAGTGTGATACCGTACAAATATCCAAAAATGTATTAATAATACTGATAGGTACTCACATTTAATAAAAATCATTAAAAGCGAAAACAGTGTTTAAAAACAGGAAACCGGAGTGATCTGCGCTCCACGGCTCAAAACCGGAAGTGATGCAATGATGCTGTATAGTCCCGCCCTACGTGTTTCGTCAATGGGACGTCATCTGGAGCGGACTATTTGCAAAATTTTTTAACAGAAACGAAGAAAAATGCATTTATTAATTTTTACAAAATTTTCAGTCTTTTTTCATTTATAGCGCAAAAAATTTAAAACCCAGTGGTAATTAACCACTTGCCACCCGCCATATAGTAATATGACAGCGGCAAAGGGGTTTAGTTATCCTGATCGGACATCATATGACAAAATAATGATAAAAATTTAGTTTGGGTACAGTGTTGTATGACCGCGCAATCGTCATTCAAAGTGCGACGGCGCTGAAAATTGTCCTGGGCAGGAAGGGGCGAAAGTGCCTGGTATTGAAGTGGTTAAATACCAACAAAAGAAAGCTCTATTTGTGTGAGAAAAAGGACAAATTTCATATGGGTACAGTGTTGCATGAATGAGTAATTGTCATTCAAAATGTGAGTGCTGAAAGTTGGTCTGGTTAGTAAGGAGGTTAAGGCTATGTTTCCACTACTGCGTCCCCAAAGTCGCGCGATTTTGCCGCGATTTTTTACCGCGATTTTACCGCGACTTTTTACCGCGATTTGAAGCAATGCCTGTATCTATGGACCTCAAGTCGCATCAAAGTGGGACCAAAGTAGTGCAGGGACTACTTTGAAGTCGCTGCGACTTGAAGTCGCACAGATATGAACGGTACTCATTGGAAATCATGGGAAACAATTTGTCATGCGACTTTTCAGTCCCAAGTCGCATGAAAAGTCGCACTAGTGGAAACAGAGCCTTAAGTGCCCAGTGGGCAAGTGGTTAAATTGCCAGGAGGGCGTCTATGTACGTCCTGCGCGCCCCCTGTGGGGCACGGGCAGCACAGTCTGTGATCACCGAGTCAATGGGATTCGGCTGATCACAGATCGGAGTAAAAGGCACTTTACCTTGTGATCAGCTGTCAGCCAATGACAACTGATCACATAATGTAAACAGAAGCCAGCAATCAACTTTTTTTTCCCCTCACACCGATTAACGGCTTGTGTAAACGGGACTTAGGTCGTGCACAGTGACAGTCACTGCTGCTAAGCAGTGCCCACCAGTGCCACCTACCAGTGGCACCTATCAGTGCACATCAGTGCCTCATCGGTGCCACCTATCACTGCTGCCTATTAATGTCACCTACCAGTGCCGCCTATCAGTGCCACCTATCAGTTCAGCCTCATCAGTGCCTCCCGATCAGTGCCCACCAGTGCCGCCTCATCAGTGCCCATCAGTGCCGCCTCATCAGTGCCCACCAGTGCCGCCTCATCAGTGCCCATCAGTGCAGCCTCATCAGTGCCTCCCGATCAGTGCCGTCTTATCAGTGCCCATCAGTGCCGCCTTATCAGTGCAGCCTATCAGTGCAGCCTCATCAGCGCACATCAATGAAGGAGAAAAAATCACCTGTTTTCAAAACTTTATAACAAACTATGAAAACATTTTTTGTTTTGTTTTTTAAAAAATTTTGGTCTTTTTTTTGTTTGTTTAGCAAAAAATAAAAACCCCAGCGGTGATTATCTACCACCAAAAGAAAGCACTATTTGTGTGAAAACTTTTAGCATGACCGCGCAATTGTCATTCAAAGAGTGACAGCGCTGAAAGTTAAAAATTGGCCTGGGCAGGAAGGGGGTATATGTGCCCAGTAAGCAAGTGGTTAAGTAAGCCTGTCAACCTGTTACTTTGTCCCACATTGGTTAAAAAAATAGTTGAATTCTAGTCTCTAAAAGCTACGTTTAAAGTATAACTAAAGGCAAAACTTTTTTTTTTTTTTAGATAGAGTTGAGATGGATTAGAACACTTGTCAGGTTTTTATCATTGTAAGTGACCTTTATTAGCAAAAGTGAAACACAAATCACAAAGTTTTGGGTTGTCACCAGAACCGTAATAGAGGGGAAATCTTCCAATTGGGACACTAGTTCTGGTGACAAGGGATATCCTCACTTTGGAGGGATTTCCTCTCACTTCCTGTTTTGCCCATGAGACAGGAAGTGAAGGGAAATCTCCCCAATTGGACACAGATGGTAAAACAAAAATATGATGGGTTATAATCCTGCCTTACTTTATCCAAAATGAAAAAAAAAAAAGGTTTGCCTATTAGTTCTGCTTTAAAACGAACCGAATTCCTAATAATAATTAACATGGGTTCTGCACATTTATGTCTCCCTGCACCTCCACAGTGCTGAGATTCCAGCTCCTATTCACAATATATCTTGTTTGTTCTCATTTTATAGTGAAATGTTTATTGATATTCTTATTTAATATGTAATAAACACTAGGGATGAGTCACAGATGTAGCAGTGTGAATATTACTGTGACAAGAGCCAGAAGGTCTGGCAGTATCTAATGTCTAGTGAGAGCTGTTCATCGTTAACCATCTTTATTTACTAACAGAAAATTAAACTGCAACTTGTAGATTCTCTTCACTTGGACCGTATATACGCTTTGTGTTTGTTCACTTGGACCGTATATACGCTTTGTGTTTGTTATGTGCTTGTATATGGTTAATCAATATGGTGTGAACCCAGCCGTAAGAGGAATAAATAAAATCCACCAGCCTGGAGTGGAGATCATTTTCATAATCAATAGCAAACTTATTAATCACATCCACTGGGTCCAAATTAACAAACAATGCAAATACAAACTAAATAAAATAAAATCATATAAAAATACAATGTAAAATAAATAGTAATAGGCAGCTTCCTTTTTAAATATAAAAAAAACACATCAAATCCCCTAAGAAGCACCCACATTATGATGGGCGCGCCTTTATGTGAGGGGATTTGATGAATATCAAATGTATCGATAATATTTTTTGGAATTCTTCTATTAGTAAACAAAATGTATTAAGAATTGAAAAAATATTATCTTTTTTATGTGTCTGTATGTCCATTGTCTGTGTTCCACACTCCACTTTAGTAGTGTGGGATCCTATTAATCGATATCGTTGAAGATGTCATCAAATTTTTCAGTATACTGGGTATATACTTTTATCTTTCAACTTTGAACTGAATAAACTGTTTTGTAATTTTTTATCAGCCTTTATTATTGCCCCTTGCTGCCTCAGTAGCCTCTTTCTCCCTGGGTAATCTTACCTGGGGTCCCCCCCCCTTCTTTTGTTGGCTAGGGATTGAGCCTGCAGGTGTGCCATAATAGGAAGCAGCTTCCTGCGGTGGCTCACAGAGAGAAGGAGAAGCCAGGAGCGTCACTGGGGGACCTCAGAAGAGGAGGATTGGTCTTTTCTGTGCAAAACCACTGCGCAGAGCAGGTAAGTATAACATGTTTCTTATTTTTAAAAAAAATCTATTTTAACACAAGATAAAAAAGTTAGCCTATAGATCTTGAATTTAAAGTGAACTTGTGCAGAAATTGATAATAGCACTTACAGAATAGTTTAGGCACCTTCATATGTAATTGTAATTCTGATGACACTTTCTTCAGAACATTCCATAGTCCCAAATACTGGGGAGCTCTCGCATACAAACATCAACCCCTCCGGTGGTCAGCACATTAGGCCATCTCCTTCTGCCTCTATAGCCTTGCTGTAACACCTGAGAAGATATCAGGCAAGTAGATCTTTCAACCAGGGAGATAGCTGCATGTGTGTGTGCCTTTAAAGAGAGAGTAAACCCATCAATTTAATAGGTTCAAAAAACTGTTACATTCCCGGCATGCTGGAAATTCTAACTGTCACTTTGGTTGTGCTCTCAACCAAACTGTCAAACCATCCAATGGCTGGTGTCATAACTGATCACATGTGCAGCATCATGGCAGTTGAAGATTAAACAGAAACATAAAAACAACGGGTTCCCCTGTATGGACTTTCCCGGCACTTGCACAGAAGTAAAGAATATAAGGGTATAGATTAGTGTGAAATATATAAAAAATAGTTTTTATTTACTGAAAAAATACATTCTAAAAACAATGTGGATATCCTAGATAGCATAGTAATAATACATAATAAACATAGTAAACATCATACAGTAAGCAATGATGGGGTGTACAGAGAAACTCTTTTCAAGTCCGACGCGTTTCGGGGTACTTAATGTTTGTTCAGTCCTTCTTCAGGGGCATATTTGAAAAGAGGCATTCATCTGGATTGATTGAAAAAATGGTGCATGAATCAGAAAGTTGTAAAGGAATACCACTGGATATCTATTCAAAGGTTTAAATGATCATTTGCTCACCTACCTGAGAGGGTATCATTGGTTACTTCTGGAAAAGAGACTTTTTAAAAGGCCACATGAAAAGGCAAGGTGGGATGGTGGGCAGTTGTAGTGTAGAGGATATAGGTGCTGTTCTTGGGCGGTGGAAGCTAGTTGTTAGTAAGCAATAATTTCCACAGGGGAGTGTGTGTAACTGGTCACCTGTCCCGCCCAGCCCGGGCTCGCATACGCCAGAGCGATATGCTGGGGTCGAGAGAAGCACCCCTAAAATCAAAAAAATTTTTTTAGGTACCGTAAGTATACATAAGGACCGTTGTAAATACCATGAAGAAAAATTAAATAACAGGCTAATGTGAAAGGAGCTTAGAAGAAAAAAAAAAAAAAAAATTGCAAATAATGCATATCCTTAGTATATAAGCAATATTGTGCAAGCTCGTTGCATAGATAATTATAAAGGCTAATAAACTCATGATATATATGAATTGTCAATGGTTGTATATTTCCAGAGTTGGGAATTTTAAATGGTGTTATTCAATATAACAGAAAATGTTGCTGCCCATCAGAAACATAGCAAGGGATAATATAGGGGTGAATAACAAATAATGAATATAAGCAAGTGAATCTGTTGCTGGATTAAAGCCGTATATGCTGTGTCTATCAGTTCAAAGAACGCAGGTATTACGGACTGATGAGCTGAAAGATGATGTCAGCACATAGGGATATAACTATACAGATATAGCAGTGAAAGAAAGCATCGAGAAGATAAAGTAGTAATCCCAATAATAGGGGTTTGAGAGTAGTAAGACGATACCTTGAGTCGATTTGTTTGTAGATTAGGGCCAACCATGCATCCCAGCATCCGGCGTGCAGAGCGCCTTGGCTGGGAGTGAGTGGGGCCGGTTTAAATCATGGACGGGCTCCAATCAGCTGGCGTCTGAATGACGCACAGCTGTGTTACGGAGCTCGTAGAATGGGAAGGTTCATTAAGACCCCCCGAGGCGAGGATGCGCGGCGCCGCCCCTACCGCGCATGCGTGAACGTCATGACGTTGGGGCGACGTCGCGCACACCCGCCCCACCGACACGGAAATGCCCGTCCGGGGAACTGGGCATGCTCGCCGGAGTGGCAATATGGAGGTAGTGGGCGTGGATGGAAGAGCGCCCTGGTACCTCCTATAGCGCCGCCCTAGGAAAGGTTAACCTGGGCGGCTTTTCCGTGCCGGGCAACCGCTCGGGCCACACGCACCCCGGGAGGGGCAGGGAGAGGGGGACCAAGAACAAAGATAAAAGGCATATAGGTATAAACTCCTGGGAAAAGAGGATATTCATTGCAGAATCACCGCCCTGGAACAGGGCAGTTGTATTAAATATGCAATCATAAAAGAAGTATTAAAGAATGGTAAATAATAATGAGGAACAGCACAAAGGAATTCTAAATCCATAAGGATAGAGTACACTCGTAGGTTAACCAGTACCTAATCAAAGTGGTCACTTTGGGAGGGAGGGGGACCAGGGGCTGAGAAGCAAGAGGGGGAATAGTAAGTATTTGGGAGAAGCAGACATGATATGATATAATGTTAATTGGCATTGCAGAAATCTGTACATTGAGTCCATTGTAATTCAAACACAATAAGCATGATGGTCATTACATGTTGTTAATTTCTGATACATGAACAGGATAGGATTATTGAAGAAAAAGGAGTATGAATCTGACCTTAATAGGGAGGAGATCTGACCCTGGTTAGAAGTACATCAATTAGCGGATCAGGGTGTACAACAGTACATAGCATATGTTATGTTGACATGATCGATGGTTCATGAGGGGAACCCCCCGAGCTGATTGTATGAGTCAGATAGGCGACCGGAGGAAAAATCATAGGGGTGTGATTAATAATACATTAAATTGTTTAAGTATGCCTTATATCGATGGACAACTGTCCAGTAGAGACAGAAGGGGGGAGAGCTAAGGGATATTGCCCCACACCTGAAGATCACAAGGCTGTAGGCCAAAAAAATAAAAGCATGTGGGTCCGATAATACGGCATGCCTATAAAGTTAAAAAAAAAAAAAAAATGAGAGGAGGTCGCATATATGACAGAACGCACAGCTCAGTTTACATATTAAAGGCAGCAAGAGAAACAACAACAAAATAATATTACCAACAGTTGAGAAAGTGAAAAGGGAAGAAGGAATAGTTCCCACAGTACAGGAAAAGAGGAGAAGAGAGGCGAAAGACATGTAGTTCACCTCTGTTGTTAAATTGTAAACTCCAGGGGGGAGGAGAGGGGGGGCAGATGCTGGTGTTACTAATTATGGTGTTATTTTTCCATTCCACCGGAGTTGAAGCCTTCTAGGAATGGTTTAAAACAGACGGCCTCGTTGAGGCCTGGGGACACAGTGTCCTTCAGTAGGTGGATCCATTTTAATTCTCTCTGGAGTAAAATTTTATTCCAGTCACCCCCTCTGGGGCTAGGGTGTATACGGTCTAAAATCAAAAATTTTACGTTGGGGAACTTGCCTCCATGAACCAATGCTACGTGTCGGCCCAGAGGGAGATCAGGGTCGGCCGTTTTCATGGATAAAATGTGTCTGTATGCTCTTCTCCAAAACTCCAGTTTGGTCTTTCCTATGTAAAAACAGCCACAGTTGCACTGGAGTAGATACACCACTCCAGTGGTTCTGCAGTTAGCGAAATGTTTGGGAAAAAATGTTTTCCCATTTGGGAGAGTGGGATTTTTTTGGGTCAACATGTATGAACAGTAATGGCACGAACCGCAAGCGAATGTGCCTCTGTATTTACAGTGTGTTTTCGTTGATTTAAATTCGCTACTTACGATCTTGTCACCAATGGAAGTAGCTCTCCTGAATGTAAAGTGGGGTTTTTCTGGCACCAGGTGGCCGAGACCGGGGTCAAGGGCCAGCAAGTGCCAGTATTTTTCGACTATTCTTCTAATTTGGTGATGTTGCTGATTGTATGTGGTGATGATGCTTAATTGGTGTGTGTCTTTTTGTTGTTTGGTTGTTTGGAGGAGCGTTTGCCTAGATCTACTAGTTGCTTTTTTGAAAGCCTTTTTTAAGGATCTATGGGAGTAGCCACGTACCAATAGTCTGTCTCGTAGGGCACAAGAAAAATTAAATAACAGGCTAATGTGAAAGGAGCTTAGAAGAAAAAAAAAAAAAATTGCAAATAATGCATATCCTTAGTATATAAGCAATATTGTTCAAGCTCGTTGCATAGAGAGTATAATTATAAAGGCTAATAAGCTCATGATATATATGAATTGTCAATGGTTGTATATTTCCAGAGTTGGGAATTTTAAATGATGTTATTCAATATAACAGAAAATGTTGCTGCCCATCAGAAACATAGCAAGGGATAATATAGGGGTGAATAACAAATAATGAATATAAGCAAGTGAATCTGTTGCTGGATTAAAGCCGTATATGCTGTGTCTATCAGTTCAAAGAACGCAGGTATTACGGACTGATGAGCTGAAAGATGATGTCAGCACATAGGGATATAACTATACAGATATAGCAGTGAAAGAAAGCATCGAGAAGATAAAGTAGTAATCCCAATAATAGGGGTTTGAGAGTAGTAAGACGATACCTTGAGTCGATTTGTTTGTAGATTAGGGCCAACCATGCATCCCAGCATCCGGCGTGCAGAGCGCCTTGGCTGGGAGTGAGTGGGGCCGGTTTAAATCATGGACGGGCTCCAATCAGCTGGCGTCTGAATGACGCACAGCTGTGTTACGGAGCTCGTAGAATGGGAAGCTTCATTAAGACCCCCCGAGGCGAGGATGCGCGGCGCCGCCCCTACCGCGCACGCGTGAACGTCATGACGTTGGGGCGACGTCGCGCACACCCGCCCCACCGACACGGAAATGCCCGTCCGGCGAACTGGGCATGCTCGCCGGAGTGGCAATATGGAGGTAGTGGGCGTGGATGGAAGAGCGCCCTGGTACCTCCTATAGTGCCGCCCTAGGAAAGGTTAACCTGGGCAGCTTTTCCGTGCCGGGCAACCGCTCGGGCCACACGCACCCCGGGAGGGGCAGGGAGAGGGGGACCAAGAACAAAGATAAAAGGCATATAGGTATAAACTCCTGGGAAAAGAGGATATTCATTGCAGAATCACCGCTCTGGAACAGGGCAGTTGTATTAAATATGCAATCATAAAAGAAGTATTAAAGAATGGTAAATAATAATGAGGAACAGCACAAAGGAATTCTAAATCCATAAGGATAGAGTACACTCGTAGGTTAACCAGTACCTAATCAAAGTGGTCACTTTGGGAGGGAGGGGGACCAGGGGCTGGGAAGCAAGAGAGGGAATAGTAAGTATTTGGGAGAGGCAGACATGATATGATATAATGTTAATTGGCATTGCAGAAATCTGTACATTGAGTTCATTGTAATTCAAACACAATAAGCATGACGGTCATTACATGTTGTTAATTTCTGATACATGAACAGGATTGCCTTTCAACAAAACTCAACTATCCTTTTTAGACATCGAAATTTATAAGGATGAACAAGGTAAACTTTCCAGCAAACTTTTTAGAAAGAGTACTGCAGGCAACACCATACTGCATGCCGCCAGTTTCCACCCCCAACCCCTGATCGACTCCATACCTTATTCGCAGTACATCAGGATTAAACGCAACTGTACAGATAATGAAACGTTTCTAAAAGAAGCCGCTGCCCTACGAGACAGACTATTGGTACGTGGCTACTCCCATAGATCCTTAAAAAAGGCTTTCAAAAAAGCAACTAGTAGATCTAGGCAAACGCTCCTCCAAACAACCAAACAACAAAAAGACACACACCAATTAAGCATCATCACCACATACAATCAGCAACATCACCAAATTAGAAGAATAGTCGAAAAATACTGGCACTTGCTGGCCCTTGACCCCGGTCTCGGCCACCTGGTGCCAGAAAAACCCCACTTTACATTCAGGAGAGCTACTTCCATTGGTGACAAGATCGTAAGTAGCGAATTTAAATCAACGAAAACACACTGTAAATACAGAGGCACATTCGCTTGCGGTTCGTGCCATTACTGTGGATACATGTTGACCCAAAAAAATCCCACTCTCCCAAATGGGAAAACATTTTTTCCCAAACATTTCGCTAACTGCAGAACCACTGAAGTGGTGTATCTACTCCAGTGCAACTGTGGCTGTTTTTACATAGGAAAGACCAAACTGGAGTTTTGGAGAATAGCATACAGACACATTTTATCCATGAAAACGGCCGACCCTGATCTCCCTCTGGGCCGACACGTAGCATTGGTTCATGGAGGCAATTTCCCCAACGTAAAATTTTTTATTTTAGACCGTATACACCCTAGCCGGAAAAGGGGGTGACTAGAATAAAATTTTACTCCAGAGAGAATTAAAATGGATCCACCTACTGAAGGACACTGTGTCCCCAGGCCTCAACGAGGCCGTCTGTTTTAAACCATTCCTAGAAGGCTTCAACTCCGGTGGAATGGAAAAATAACACCATAATTAGTAACACCAGTATCTGCCCCCCCCCCCTCCTCCCCCCTGGAGTTTACAATTTAACAACAGAGGTGAACTACATGTCTTTCGCCTCTCTTCTCCTCTTTTCCTGTACTGTGGGAACTATTCCTTCTTCCCTTTTCACTTTCTCAACTGTTGGTAATATTATTTTGTTGTTGTTTCTCTTGCTGCCTTTAATATGTAAACTGAGCTGTGCGTTCTGTTATATATGCGACCTCCTCAAATTTTTTTTTTTTTTTTTTAACTTTATAGGCATGCCGTATTATCGGACCCACATGCTTTTATTTTTTTGGCCTACAGCCTTGTGATCTTCAGGTGTGGGGCAATATCCCTTAGCTTTCCCCCCTTCTGTCTCTACTGGACAGTTGTCCATCGATATAAGGCATACTTAAACAATTTAATGTATTATTAATCACACCCCTATGATTTTTCCTCCGGTCGCCTATCTGACTCATACAATCAGCTCGGGGGTTCCCCTCATGAACCATCGATCATGTCAACATAACATATGCTATGTACTGTTGTACACCCTGATCCACTAATTGATGTACTTCTAACCAGGGTCAGATCTCCTCCCTATTAAGGTCAGATTCATACTCCTTTTTCTTCAATAATCCTATCCTGTTCATGTATCAGAAATTAACAACATGTAATGACCGTCATGCTTATTGTGTTTGAATTACAATGGACTCAATGTACAGATTTCTGCAATGCCAATTAACATTATATCATATCATGTCTGCTTCTCCCAAATACTTACTATTCCCTCTCTTGCTTCCCAGCCCCTGGTCCCCCTCCCCAGGGCCAGATTAAGAGCAACATGGGCCTGGTGCTAAGGATTTTGGTGGGCCTTTTTATGAAAATAAATAAAATGAAAACGGAAACAATTTTTTGTTGAATTAAATTAAAGAGGGGGGGGGTGATAGCGAGATAGGGGGGCTGAAAAAGAGGGGATGAGAGGGAGTGGAAAAGAGAGAGAAAGGCATTGAATGAGAGAGATGAGGATGAGAGAGAGGAGGTGAGAAAAAGGGGAATAGAGAGAGGGTGAAAGAGAGAGAGGGGGATAGGAAAGAGGGGGTTGAAGGGGGCGAGAGAGAAAGAATGGGGGATGAAGGGGGTAAGAGAGAGGGGGGTGAGAGTGAGGGGGGTGAGTCTGTGGGGGGCACAGCATAGTACATTACACGGGGGGGACTAGCACAGTACATTACATGGTGGATACATGGATACAGAACATTTAATGGTGGGCGAAGCACAGTACATTACATGGCTGGCACAGCACATTACATGGCGGGCACAGCACATTACACTGTTGGCACTGCCCAACACAGCAGATTACAAGGTAGGCACAGTACATTATATGGTGGGCACAGCACATGACATGGTTGGTACTGCACAACACAGCACATGCACACGGTGGGCACAGGACCTTATATGGCGGGCACAGCACATGACATGGCGGGCACAGCTGAGCACATTACATGGTGGGCACTGCACGTTACAAGTGGGCACTGCACAGCACATTATATGGTGGGTACAGCATATTATATGGTGGGTACTGCACATGGCATGGTGGGCACTGCACAGCACATGATATGGTGGGCACTGCATGAAACAGCACAGCACATTACATTGTGAGCACAGCACATTAATTGGTGGACACCGCACATGACATGGTGGGCCCTGCATAGCGCATTCCATTGTGGGTACTGCACGGCACATGCCATGGTGGACAATGTACAGCACATTACATGGTAAGCACTGCATGGCGCAGCACATGACATGGTGGGCACAACACAGCACGACAGGGTGGGCACTGCACAGTAATTTACATGGTGGGCACTGCACATGACACGGTTGGCACTGCATGGCACAGCACATTACATGGTGGGTACAGCGCATTACATGGTGGGCACTGCATGGCACATGACATGACATGGTGGGCACAGCACATTACATGGGGGGGCACTGCAATTCACATGACATGGTGGGCACAGCACATTACATGGGTTCACTGCAATGCACATGACATGACATGGTGGGCACAGCACATTACATGGGGGCACTGCAATGCACATGACATGACACGGTGGGCACAGCACATTACATGGGGGGGGCACTGCAATGCACATGACATGGTGGGCACATTACATGGGGGGAAGCAGCAGTCTTTCCCCTAGCACAATAAAACACCTCCCTAACAAATGTACTGACCTTATGTCAACAGCAGCATGGGAGATGTCCTTCCTCCCGGGCTCCTGCTTGTTAGAAGTTGAACATCAGCGCCCCTCCCCCAGACACTGAGGATCTGTGTGAGTGAACAGATCCTGTGATAGGAGTCAGGAGGCATCGACAGAGACAGGACTTGGCTGCACTGACTTGTCTCCTCCATGTGTGCACAGAGGGCTCCTCTTCCTTCAGGAAGGCACACAGATATTCATAAGCCACTGCCATGGGCCTATATTGAGGGAGGGGCCTGGAGCTGCAGCTCCACCAGCCCCTATGTTAATCCGGCCCTGCCCCTCTCTCCCAAAGTGACCACTTTGATTAGGTACTGGTTAACCTACGAGTGTACTCTATCCTTATGGATTTAGAATTCCTTTGTGCTGTTCCTCATTATTATTTACCATTCTTTAATACTTCTTTTATGATTGCATATTTAATACAACTGCCCTGTTCCAGGGCGGTGATTCTGCAATGAATATCCTCTTTTCCCAGGAGTCTATACCTATATGCCTTTTATCTTTGTTCTTGGTCCCCCTCTCCCTGCCCCTCCCGGGGTGCGTGTGGCCCGAGCGGTTGCCCGGCACGGAAAAGCCGCCCAGGTTAACCTTTCCTAGGGCGGCGCTATAGGAGGTACCAGGGCGCTCTTCCATCCACGCCCACTACCTCCATATTGCCACTCCGGCGAGCATGCCCAGTTCGCCAGAAGGGCATTTCCGTGTCGGTGGGGCGGGTGTGCGCGACGTCGCCCCAACGTCATGACGTTCACGCGTGCGCGGTAGGGGCGGCGCCGCGCATCCTTGCCTCGGGGGGTCTTAATGAAGCTTCCCATTCTACAAGCTCCGTAACACAGCTGTGCGTCATTCAGACGCCAGCTGATTGGAGCCCGTCCATGATTTAAACCAGCCCCACTCACTCCCAGCCAAGGCGCTCTGCACGCCGGATGCTGGGATGCGTGGTTGGCCCTAATCTACAAACAAATCGACTCAAGGTATCGTCTTACTACTCTCAAACCCCTATTATTGGGATTACTACTTTATCTTCTCGATGCTTTCTTTCACTGCTATATCTGTATAGTTATATCCCTATGTGCTGACATCATCTTTCAGCTCATCAGTCCGTAATACCTGCGTTCTTTGAACTGATAGACACAGCATATACGGCTTTAATCCAGCAACAGATTCACTTGCTTATATTCATTATTTGTTATTCACCCCTATATTATCCCTTGCTATGTTTCTGATGGGCAGCAACATTTTCTGTTATATTGAATAACATCATTTAAAATTCCCAACTCTGGAAATATACAACCATTGACAATTCATATATATCATGAGCTTATTAGCCTTTATAATTATACTCTCTATGCAACGAGCTTGCACAATATTGCTTATATACTAAGGATATGCATTATTTGCAATTTTTTTTTTTTTTCTTCTAAGCTCCTTTCACATTAGCCTGTTATTTAATTTTTCTTCATGGTATTTACAACGGTCCTTATGTATACTTACGGTACCTAAAAAAATTTTTTTGATTTTAGGGGTGCTTCTCTCGACCCCAGCATATCGCTCTGGCGTATGCGAGCCCGGGCTGGGCGGGACAGGTGACCAGTTACACACACTCCCCTGTGGAAATTATTGCTTACTAACAACTAGCTTCCACCGCCCAAGAACAGCACCTATATCCTCTACACTACAACTGCCCACCATCCCACCTTGCCTTTTCATGTGGCCTTTTAAAAAGTCTCTTTTCCAGAAGTAACCAATGATACCCTCTCAGGTAGGTGATCAATTGATCATTTAAACCTTTGAATAGATAATATATCCAGTGGTAATCCTTTACAACTTTCTGATTCATGCACCATTTTTTCAATCAATCCAGATGAATTCCTCTTTTCAAATATGCCCCTGAAGAAGGACTGAACAAACATTAAGTACCCTGAAACGCGTCGGGCTTGAAAAGAGTTTCTCTGTACACCCCATCATTGCTTACTGTATGATGTTTACTATGTTAATTATGTATTATTACTATGCTATCTAGGATATCCACATTGTTTTTAGAATGTATTTTTTCAGTAAATAAAAACTATTTTTTATATATTTCACACTAATCTATACCCTTATATTCTTTACTTCTGTGCAAGTGCCGGGAAAGTCCATACAGGGGAACCCGTTGTTTTTATGTTTCTGATTATTGGATGTGGCACGGCTTTTTTCCTTATTCCTAGGCGAGTTGGTCGCTCTTTCTGTTGAAGATTAAACAGAGGCCAAAATGGCAGCTTCCTTGGCTGAAAACGATAGGAGGGTTCACGTCCACTTTAAATGTGTGCTATGCGAAGTTAGGATCTCCCCTGCTGAGCTTTTGTGTTCTGACAGGGGGATGGCCCCCCCGCTAGAACACTCCAATCAGCGCTCTCTGCCATTGGCTGAGAGTGCTGATTGGGAGTTGGTTGGCTTCTGTCGGTCAGGGTGGCAAACACATGGGCCGAATGTTGGGTGTTTTTTTTTTTTTTTTTTACGGCTGATGTCTCTGGATATTCAGCCCGTGTGTATGGGGCTTTTGCGCTGCAAAAGGTCTGAATGGAAATTAAAGCCTGGTACACACCATAAGTGTGGGTTGAACGAAAAAAACTGTCAGCTCTGGTCAGAGCCACTGTACTAACTATGCAAAATTTGTATAGCGATCTCCCCTGCTGAGCTGTGGTGTTCTGACAGGGGGATGGCCCCGCGCCAAAACACTCCAATCGGCGCTCTCCGCCATTGGCTTAGAGTGCTGATCGGGAGTTTGCTGGCTGCTGGTCTTCCAGCATGCTCATCCGTCAGAAGCCGTCCAACCAGCAGGGTGACATACACACGGGCGTGACATGTCGGATGTTTTTTTCTTTTTTAACTGGCCCATGTGTACGGGCTTAAGACAATGAAGTGGACTTCAGTAGGCAGTAGGTTTCGATTTTCCTTAGTCCCTAATACTGGAGAACTTTCACATACAAACATCAACCCCTGTGGTCAACATTTTCACCCATCTCCTTCCACCTCTTGAGTCTTGCTGTACGACCTTCACTGTGATGGTCGTCCTCATTAAACAATAGTAAACCTGAGGAGAAGATATCAGGCAAGCAAAACTTTTCCACCAGGCCGATGCTATAGCTGCATGTGTGTGCACCTTAGTGTTTTAAGGCCCTTGCTTCACTCTGCAAAAGGTCTCAATAAACATACATGAAGGAACTTCAGTAAGTCCAGTTTGTTTCATCATTTGTACAAGTTTAATTTAAGTATTAAAGCTTAACCTAATCGTAATACTTACAATATTTCAAAAACCTAACTGGACCTTTCGTTTGCTAAATCATTGTGTATCCTGACAATTGCCATGTTTATCTTTTCATCAAATCCTTTTCTCTTTTCTTTTTCATTATCCTTGACATGTCTGCTGATGTCCATCAGACCCTTTCAGCCACATCCTGTCTGCATGCATTCCCTCCGGTGTCAGCTGCACCTCAATGTTTAGGGCCAGCTTCCTGGTAATTACAAAAGTGGACCACGCCTGAGCAATGTGTTGGCGCATGGCCCCCTACAGTCTCCATCAGGGGTATATAAAGGGTAATTCACAATGCAGGATGATTGGGAAACAGATTTTGGAATTATATTAAAGCGGAGAGACTTACCTTTACTTCAACGGTCTTCGTCCCATGCCGAGGCCAGCATCTTCTGGATGCCGGTCATATTCATCGGCCAGTGCGGGATGACATCACTGCTGTGCACACACAGGAGTCAGTCATCCCAGCAGGCAAGATCCGTGCCGGCGATGTAAGCTGATCTGCGCGTGCGCAGCTCAGTTTACATGCCAGAGAAGATGGTGAGCAGGTAGGTAGATGATTTTTCTTGCTCAAGAGACATTGCATGTCTCTTCTGCAATAGAGAGCCTGCCTGCTCACAGTTTGTGACAGCAGAACTTTAGTAATTAGGTTTACATCTATTCGAAAGACCTCCCCTCCTAATTGTTGACCCTACTGTAGCCCATAAAATAAACCCTTCAACCCATGGCCCTAAGCCCCTAGACCAGTGGTTCTCAACTCCGGTCCTCAGGACCCACTAACAGGCCAGGTTTGCAAGATAACTGAAATACGTCACAGGTGATATCATTTGCTGCTCAGTGATTGCAGTATTCTAGTCTGCATCTCCCCCAAGGTAATACTTAAAATCTGGCCTGTTGGTGGGTCCTGAGGACTGGAGTTGAGAACCACTGCCCTAGACAGTATCAAAATATAGACATCCATATCGAATTATATTGTCATATAATTGCCCCTTGTGATAACCTTGTAGATGAACTTCTGGTTGTTTTTTCTGTGGGTGTCATTTCGTTTCACTTCTCTTGCACTCTGTTAAACTCCACAAGTCACCCGACATAACAGTCTATGTGTAAGCACTTTCAAACAACTTCCTCCCTATGCTATTTTCACTTGTTCCGACTATATCTAAACTTTTAAACCATATATTATGAAGTTTTAAAGCATTCTGTTTTACCAAAAATTTAAACAGGAATCCAACCAACAAAAAAAATTCATTGAACTTCAGCTAGCCCTATAGCCTGGAGCTGGAGTAGAGTTGGTCATCATTTTTCAGTTAATCTCTGGCGGTGGAACTAAGCTTCTAGAAGCTCCCCGGTTGAGATTCTAATTCCAGTTTTAGCTATTTAGAATATATTAGAAATTTTCTCCACAAATAATTGAAATAAAACATACATTGTTCTAATAAAATACCTTTATTTTCAGTGGAAAATTGGTGTCTCCAAAATGGAAGAATTTCAAAGGCTTAAGACTACTGTGGAGAGACAAGATCCGTCTGAACAATGCTATCTGGAGAGCCTGGTACTTGCAATGTGAGGAAATATATATATAAATATATCTGAAATAAAGTTTATATCCTAAGGCTGGGTTCACATATGAGCACGCAGAGGCTCCCAGCAGGAGTCCGGTGTGGCTCCGTTCACCGTTTCAGGTCTGAATTCAGCACAAATTTTTGGCTGAATTCGGACCTGAAATGGACCAAAATACGCACAGGGTTCCTGTGCAAATCGCACCGGAGCGGCTGTGGAGATGTGTGAACCGGCTCCATAGAGAGCCGGTCACAATCTCCTGCTGTGCCAGCATCCAAACCCATATCCAATTTGCACTAGTGTGAACCCAGCCTCAAAGTCTAAGCTTGTGGGATCCACACATTTGCTGCTGGAAATAATAACTGTCCTAAAGCTAGACTATATATACTTTTGCTGATTGTGTTTTTTGAACTTTGTTTTTTAACACAACCAGACGTCTAGTATTGGCGTCCGCATAACAGATATGTACGGCGGCAAAAGGGTGGGCTTCAACACCCACAGGCCACACATATGTCACTGGGCAGCCGGTATTTCTGTGCTGAGAGCGTGCTCACTGCGCACTCCCAGCACGGGGTCTGAGCCGTCGAAGACAGCTCTATGTACCCACTAATGATCAGTAGCAGTAACGATAAGGGTCCAGTTCCCAATCTTGTGACCAATCACAGTGGTCATATGATCGCCGATCCTGTCCCCCATCCTCCTTATTAAAGGGACGCTAAGGCTGGGTGGGACGGGGTTGAAGCCCAACCTCAGCCAAACCGTTTTTATTTTGATTTAGATGGACCTGGGAAAGGTTAACTCTCTGTTAACTTTCTATTGCTGGCTGCGTCATTCTTGAGATTTCCTCTTACCTCCCCTCATGACAGAATATGATGGGAAACCTCTTCAGCATTGACACAGACAAAAACACATTTGTAGAGAACTTTTGACAATACTTTTATTACTGTTGTTTCTTTCCTGCCCTATTACCAGCTGCTAGCCTATTTCTTGTCTTGGTGTCACAGGGACAAGAAGTGAGGAAATATCTCCAATGGGGTCACAGACAGAAATAAAAACCTGACGTTTTCTTACCTTTTCCTCACCCTATCAAAAATGAAAAAAATGGCTATATTGATGCTTTACACTGTATCCCTGCTGGGATGATTCACCCATATTATTGGTCTGGTTACAATGGTCTAGGAGAGGATTTCCCCTTGATTTGGAAAGTTGACCTCCTACTTTTTGCTGTGTCTCTGAGACAGGAAGGCAAGGGAAATCTTCAGATTGAGAAGCAGACAGAAAAAAAACTGGCAGAGATCTTAACCATTCCCTACTCTAAAACTAAAGGAAAAAGTTGTTCGGTTTACATACATTAAGGCCTGATTCACATTTATGTGACCCGCATAACCAGTGACCAGTTCTCAATGAAGCAGTTACACACAAGTCCGGGGAATCCGGTTCAGGTGCAAATTCAGGCAAAAATTCGTATTTGAATCGCACCTGAACCGGTGAACAGACAGGCACCGGACTCCGTGCTGGGAACCACAGCCAAAGATATGTGAACCCTATCTTAAAGATTTGCACACATTGAACTTACACTGGGGACAGGAACACAAAGTTGTGGTATAAAATGATGGCATAAAACAAGTCAGATGCCATGAACAAAAATGATAATTCAGTCGGCAGGTTTGTATGTTAGGAAATTTTGACAAATTTTACATTTACAGTATATCAGCAAATTAGACAACCTGGAAATATCTCATGACAATATAGTTTTACCCCTTTACCACAATTACTGTTTTTCTGGTATTCCTCTAGGGATCATATATATATATATATATATATCTATATCTATCTATATCTAGATATAGATATATCTATATCTTTATATAGATATAGATATATCTATATCTATATCTAGAGATATCTATATATGTATATATAGATATAGATATATCTATATATATAGCTATATCTATAGCTATATATATAGATATATCTATATATATATAGATATACATATTAGAGAGAGAGAGACATATATATTTATTTATTTTTTTACCATTTATATTCTATGACATCCTTATCTGTTTTAAAGTGTTGCAAGTAAAGCTTTGATCACATTCAAATACAGATGCTAAGTATTCTGCTGGAATTCTGAGTTGTAAACATTACATGTAGCTGACAGGGCTTGTGTTTGCAGATGTGGAGAAAAGGAAGACCCCTGTCTGTGGCTTTGTAACACCTTTGGATGGATTAGAAGGAGAAGATCACCGTAAGCCAGAGGTAATATTGAATAAGTATTCCCAAACACACTTAGAGCCCATTCACACAGGGGCAACACGACTTCCAGCGTGACTTTGGGAGGCAACTTGGACACGACTTGAGTATGAATCACAGCACGATTTGGGGCAACTTACAACAAAACTTGAAGTCGCCTCCAGGACAGGGAACTTTACAAGTGGCCAATCAGAGCTTATTAGCTGTGTGTGAGAAGGAGGGGGGTGGCTGTTTAGTGGAGTAAATTACTTTGTTTCCTTTCTGCTTCCTGTAAACTTGCCTCAGTATGAAAAGTGATCCGACTTGGAGGCAACTTCCATTGAAATCAGTGGGTACAAGTAGCCTTCTAGTCGGATTGAGGTAGTACAGAAACCTTTTCTGAAGTCGGAGCGACTGCAGTAGTGTGCATTAAGACGGATCCATTCACTTACATTGATTTTTTTCATGTAGCGTGATTGGGGCGACTTGGGGCGACTTGAAGTTGGATCTAAAGTTGCCCCGTGTGAATGGGCTCTTACTGCAGGTTCCTTGCCCTCTCACATACAGAAAACCTATGTATCAATGTGTAAGGACTAAGACTAAGACAGAATCAAATTTACGCACTACAGTGAACCAAGAATTGGACCTGCACCATTTATGCTAGTGCAGCACAGCACGCAGTAGTATGTTACCAGATGTTGCATGGTGCTTCAACATAAAAGGGGTTTTGTAGGTACATCGGGGTACTATTCCCAATGAATGGCACCGTAGTACACCAACTAAATAACATGTATTTTCGCAGCACAGTGTTGTGAATAGGCCCTAAGTGATACTTATACTTAGAAATGCGTGCAACACAACTACAGTGCTTTTATTTTGAAGGTGACTGCTATTTTTTTCTAAATTATGTGTGTGTGTGTGTGTGCCTATCCATCTTCACAGAGATGTGTTCGAGAACAGTTGTCTACAAGAGATGGTGGCGGGGAATGGCCGTCCCCCTAGGGTAGCACTTGAAACATTATGACTCCCAACTCATTTGGCGGGACTAGCGTTCCCCAATTTCTACTTGTATTACTTGGTATCCAAGCTGGTTCCCATCCATGATTGGCTGAATTTGATTTCTGCTAATGCCCGTACCACTACAGGAAGGGCTATTGCCTCCCCTCTAGAAACCATTCACAATGTTGTCTATAGGGGCTGTGTTCCGGATCGTCCAGGCACATCAATTCTACGTAACAACATAAGGCTGGTGGGTCTCCCAGAGAAATCTGAGGGAGCAAACCCAACAGAATTTGTGGAAACATGGAATTGGGAGATGAGGAGATGATTGGAAAAGAATACCTTTCTATGTTTTTCTCAGTTGAAAGAGCACATCGAGTACCAAGTAGGCCATTGCCTGCAGGAGCCCCCCCAACGTCCATTCCTAATACGACTTCTTAACCAACGAGATAGAGATCACATTCTTAAAAGAGCTAGAAATTTGAAGGAAGTCATGTTTAACGGAACTAAAATTATGTTCTTCCCGGACTTTTCTCCTGAATTTCAAAAACAGTGGGCTAAATTCCAAGCTGTAAAAAAGAGACTGCAGTCTCTGCAGCTGTCTTACTTAATGCAATATCCTGATAAATTAAGAATAGAGGCAAAAGATGCGGTATATTTTTTTGAAAACCCACTGGCAGCTGTCGAATGGCTGGATAGGCACTACGTATAGTGCAGTGGGTGGGTGTAGTATGGGGACGGGGGACTCTCTCCCTCCACTTCCCCCCCCTCCCCTTATCTTTTTTATTTCTATTTCTATTTTTGGGAGTTGGCCAGGACTTTTTTTTTTTTTTGGGGGGGGGAGGAGGAGAGAGTCCAGTGTTAATCACTGAATGGATTCTCAATACATTTTTCCTGAGGGAAACGTTTGGTTGTTAGTTTTTAATTCTCGTATTTATGGTTATGTGTTAGGTTGTGGGTTTTTTTTTAGGTTTTTTGTTAGAGGATGGTAAAAACTTATTAGGTGTGCACTTTGTGGTTTTTTAATACAGAGCCATCTAGAGGAAGGCTAATATATATATATATATATATATATATATATATATATATATATATACCCCATAATCATTGTAGGTACTTAAAGAGCTATTGAACTTTACGTCTGATAAAATGGAAGTTCCTTGGTTAATAATAGGAGATTTTAACAATTATCTTGACTCCTCTTTAGATAGATTTAGCTTGGATACAATTCCAGGAAATTCAGTATGTGCTCCTTTTTCTGGATTTGTCCGGTAGATGGACCTTATGGATGTCTGGAGAATGCATCATCCTAAAGAGAGAGTGTTCTCTTGCTTCTCTAGTACCCATGGGACTCTGTCTAAAATAGATATGGCACTGGTTACACCTACGATGTTACCTGTCATATCTGAAGTTACATATGCAGCTAGAGGTTTATGCGATCATTCTCCAATGGTCCTTAAGTTGACTTTAAATTTAACCCACACTAGCACTTTATGGAACTATTGGCACTATTAATAAGCCCACTGTATCTTCACAGATCTATTGGGACTCATTAAAGGCTTATATGAGAGGCCTGTTTATTTCACAAATATCTAGGATAAAAAAAAGTCTAGGGCCTGGGAAGATACAGTGATTGAGGACGTCTTAAAGGCGGAACTTCAATATATAGGAAACCCTACTAAAGAAACACAGCAGATATGGATACAAAAACAGATATACTCCGGTATCTCTTGTAAAAAAGCAGAGCAGAGACGTTTTTTTCTTCAGCGACCCTATTTTGAGGATGGGGAAAATACGGGTCACCTCTTATCTGCAATCGTAAAAACCACAATTGTCAGAAATAGTGGAATGACAAATTTCTCCTACTGAAACTGTTGAAACAACTTTGGAGATCTTAACTGCTTTTGTTGATTTCTATAAAAACTTGAATAGCAGAAAAGTATCCTATACGGAGACTGATCTGAAACTTCTATGAATGAAGCAATTATTGTAGTGTTGTCAAAACCCGATAAAATCCCTAGTAATCCGGAATCATATCGCCCAAGTTCATTACTTACCTCAAACATGAAATTATTGGCAAAAGTATTAGCCACTAGGTTGACGAAAATCATTCCTAAGTGCATAAAGATCAATCAGGCATTATCCCAAATAGATCCACGGCAGTGAATATAAGGCGTTTATTTCTTAATTTACAGGTTCCAACAGAAAACTTTGGTAATAGAGCTATATTGTCGCTTGATGTGGCTAAAGCTTTTGATAGCATAGATGGGACTTTTTGTGGTATTGTTTAGAAAAATTTGGTTTTGGACCCCAGTTTATAAGATGGATACAACTATATACTGCCCCAGTGGCACGGGTGCAGGTAAATGGACATATATCAGCACCTTTCTCATTGCAACGAGGAACAAGACAGGGATGCCCATTATCACCTTTGTTGTTTGCTTTAGTTTTAGAACCACTGGCTGCTTCTATTCACCAATCAAAGAATATTACTGGGTTTTGTAGATCTATGGGAGAGGACAAAATCACGTTAATACACTGATGATACACTTTTATTCCTGGGAGATACCTCGCCCACATTGGAGGCAGTAATGTCTTTAATTAAAACATATGGCTCCTTTTGTGGCTTTAAGATAAATTGGGACAAGTCAGTACTCCTACCAGTGGACCCCTTGGCAGTGGCGTCTCCAGCTTTCAAATTTAGGGGGGGCACATGGGGGGACAGGGACAAAATTAGGGGGGCAACTATAAAATGTATATATATATATATATATATATATATATATATATATATATATATATCCTGGGGCCCTTTACTACGACCCCACAACAGGCCCTTTCACATGTTCTGCAGTGAGCTCCCTTCCTACTGTATTGGGGTCCCCCAGGGTGGCAGAAAACAAGAGATATATGTCACCAGCATATCAAGAAAATATAAGGATCCAAAGCAGTGGGAGAACTATCAGGGTTGCAAAGGTTGTCTTGCCTCCGGGCCCTGGTGTTCTGCCACTGTGGGGTTCCCCAGCCTCCTCTTGCTGTCCTGCCCCTGCTATTGACAGCTCTGGTCTGGCATCTCTTGGAATTTACAGGCTGGTCCTCCTGTCCTAAGGACGGGAGAAATCAGTCTGTTTTTTCAGTAACTGAAAGTCCTGGTGGAGTCCTTCCTGCAACTCGCTCTTCTCCCTGCCAATGAGGATGCAGGTGAAGGAGCAGATCAGGCGGCCGTGGTTGTGTGAACGCTCGCATTATGCAGTGTCAGCGAGCAGGGGAGGGGGGAGGAATCACCCGCAGGAGCTGACTGGGGACTCTCTCCCTCTTAGAGATTGATTTTTTGTAAAAAAAAAAAAAAAAAAATTTTTTTTTTTTGGGGGGGCACATGGTGGGGCACAGCATAATGTTGGGGGGGGGGGGGGGTCGGGGCCCCTTCTGGCCCCCCCCAGGGTCGCCATTGCCCCTTGGTGACCAATCTGCCAATCGTTGCATCCCAGATTGATGTAGTTTCTAGATTTAAATATTTAGGGGTACATATAACATCACAAGTGAGTACATATGTGGAGAGGAATCTGTCCCCACTACTTAAGCGACTTGAGCAAGTGGGAAAAATCTGGAGTAAATTACATTTGACAATAATAGGTGGAGCCAATTTAATAAAGATGATTTGGATGCCACAATTATTATATCTGCTCCACAATTGCCCCATTTGGTTACCACAGAAATTCTTTAAACAAAATAGATACTCTGTTTAGAGATCTTATATGGAGATATAAACAGCCTTCGGATCAGCTTGGAAACCTTGCAGCTGCCTAAGGATGAAGGAGGTTTGACTGTGCCTAATGCTAGACTTTATTATCTGGCATCTCAACTTCAGCAATTAAATAGATAGAACACTATAGATTGTGAGGATCCTATACAACAAATTATTTTTTCCCAAATGCCAATAAATCCATTAGTGCAGTTAATAGTTTCCTATCAATTTTTTAACAAATGTTGATATCCTACATTCTACTTGGTACATAGGACTTGGACCACCATTCAACAAGAAACTCAGTATGAGGGTTACACACAATATATGCCCATATGGATTAATCCACAACTGCCTGAAGTGGCGAAACTTAAAAATTTTGAGTTATGGAAAAAGACAGGCATTCTTTTTCTTTGCCAACTCCACGATAGCGAGGTTTTGATATCATTTGATAAACTGGCAGAGAAATATAATTTGCTTAATAAATTATTTTTTAATATCTACAGCTACGGCATGCCCTACAGTCTCAAGCAAAGACATTTATTTTAAAATCACTAATCTTAACTATGGCAGTTACTACTAGACATGCTAAACAGGGACTAATGGGAAAGATATACTCTTCTTTTAAAACGATAAGAATCAACTCACAAGAAGGTAGCTATGGACAGTGGCGAAGAGACGTAGAGACACGTAGTGATGAGGAATGCGGGCAAGCCTTGAAAAATGTATTTAAGGTATCCTTATCCTTCGCACAATGTATGAATCAATTATTCATTATTCACAGAGTTCGCTATACTCTGTTAAAACTATATTCTTGGGGTAAAGCAACCACATTTATTTGCCCAGAATGTATAAATGGTACTGGTACACTCATACACATGCTGTGGCGATGCCCCAAATTGCACCGCTATTGGGAATCCATATTTGATATTTTGAATTCCATGTGCTCTACACAGGTACAGCCTGATCCAAAAGTAGCATTGTTAGGAATTATGCCAGTAGATACTTTCCCAGAGGAGGTACAAGTGATGTGGCTGAGAACTATGTACATGGCACGGAAACTTATATTGCAAAAATGGATATCAAACTCCCCACCAAAGACAAATCAATGGTTTAAAGCAATTAATCTTAATTTAAGACGAGAGGAACTCTCCTATAAACATAGGAGATGCCCTAAGAAATTTGAAAAGATCTGCCATTGGTGGTTAGTGTCTGATTTGGTTGAGAAATTCCGATGACGAACATAAAGTGGGGAATTCTTTTTTTTTGGGGGAGTGTCTTGAATGTTAGGATGTTTGAGGCTTATTCTTTGTTTATATACACAAGTCGGGTGGGGTAATGTGATGTAATTGACACTACTGCCTATTCTTTTTTTTGTTGTAAATAGTGAAAAAATTTAATAAATGTTTTGATTGAAAAAAAAAAAAGTAAAATGAAATGATGATATAATCGCCTTTATTACTGCTGTATCTGATCTACTCCACATTTTCAAAGCCTTATCATAACATATATTCTTACCAGTAGCAGCTAATCAAAACCATATAATTTACTGCTTTTTATAAAGTAATAAAATTAATATGGAGTCAGCAAATATTATTCAGGATGCAAATTTGTTCTCTAATGCCACGTACACACGACCGGACTTTCCGTCAGAATAGAGTCCGACGGTCTTTCCGACGTATTTCCGACGGAGTTGCGCTGTAGCGGACTTGCCTACACACGATCACACCAAAGTCCGATCGTTTAGAACGTGATGACGTACGACGGGACTAGAAATTAGGAAGTTCAGTAGCCAGTAGCCAGTAGCTGCCCTTACGTCGTTTTTGGTCCGTCGGAATAGCATACAGACGAGCGGTTTTCCCGATAGGAACTGATTCCGTCGGAAAGATTTGAAACATGTTCTATTTCTAGGTCCGTCAGAATTTTGGAAAGAAAACACATGATCGGAATGTCCAACAGAAAGATTCCGTCAGACCTTTTCTGCCGGAAAGTCCGGTCGTGTGTACACGGCATAAAAAACTATTAATGCTCAGTCTAGATATCCATAAGGCTTTTGACAGCGTGTCATGGAGCTATATGTCTCTCCTACTACAGCGTTCTGGCTTTCAGGGTGAGTTTTTACAGGCGTTTCAGGCCCTTTACCACAACCCCAGAACACTTATTAGAATCCCTGGATGTAACTCTAACTTTTTCCAGCTCGGTAGGGGTACCAGACAAGGGTGTCCATTTTTTCCTCTAATATTTGCCCTAGTCATTGAACCCCTGGCCACAGCTATCCTCAATTACCCGGATATGCTAAGGATCCCTTACATTTCAAACTCTGTATTGTTTATATGAAGAGGGCAGGAACAATCAACTTTAGCACCACATCCCATAAGAAAGTACACAAAGGAAAAGGGAGATGGGGTAAAGAAACCCCGGGACTTTAAAGGTGCTTAGACCAAATGGTAGTTGAAGTAAAAAAATATGTATACAAAATCTATCCATACAAAAGTTTTTTATTCAATTTATTACATGTTAACAAAAAAATTTAAAAGTCTCTCAATATCCATATCTGATTTAACAGAGACAATGGAAGAAAAGCCACTTAATAAATACCACTTGACATGTTTCACTCATTTTGAGCTTCATCAGGAGTTCTGGTAAGAATTGTGGTATACTGAAAATGAGAGACATAGATGAAATATCGCATTTACAATATTTAAACTATTAAAATCACATGGATAGAATTATTAATGTATACACAGATAACATGTCTAATCAAAAATGTAAAAAAATTATTATTAAGACAACAATTAATCATCAAAGAACAAGGTAAATCTGGCTAAACAGACAGAAATACATTTCATCAAAGAGTGATAATAATGATAGAGATAGTCTTACCAGGCTGAATAATTTGTTAAAGTAGAGAATTTAAATTTGATGAACGCGGTGAATAGCATTCAGGATATAGGTAGGTCTCACTTGCACAGGCTCCTATCAATATTGGTCACAGAGGGGCTAAGCATAAATGTATCCTTGCTGGAGAACTGGATAAAATATAAAAGTATATATATGTATATAATGAATAATTACAATATGGTCTACAGGGCGCTGAAAGTCAAACACCCAACCAAACAGAAAATTACCTTATGTTGAATCAAGAGTTATTTGCTGGAGGCTAACAAAGCCTTGTTGCAAAATTGAGGCAGCAGTTTGAAATCTCCCTGGTGTGGAGATTCAATGCTGGCTGATTTGAACAAATCGAAAATAATAGTGTCAGGATGTAAGTGCATATAAATGCAGCTGCAAAGAGAGTGAAAAAAATCTATGTCAATAAGTGTAAAATCCACACCAATGAATCGCTTTTGTACCGAGCAGAGTCAGTGTGTGTGGAAACACTTACCTATATGAAAGTTTGGCCAGGCATGCAGTGGAGGGGAGAGAGTGACACAGCCTCCCCTTCAGCGGGAGAGCCTCCGACAGAGGGTAGCGGCAACTTGCCGCATACTTATAGTCCCTCCATCCCGGCGGCGTCTGACGTCACCGCCGGGATGCGGACGTATGGTGAGGAGGTCCATAGGTGGGTACATAGATGGGGGCGGGAGTAGAGGTATTGCGGCGTGACGTAGAACACGTCAATACCCGCACTACGCATGCGCCAAGGAACATGACGCAGACCGCGTCAGTACCTGCAGCGTGCATGCGCCAGAGGAGCAGGTAATATAAAAATGGAGGTTTCAACCTTGCCGAAGGGCCGGCATCGCCATTTTGGAAGAGGGGAAAAAAGAAATAGGTGGAGTGTATGGTAATCCCCTGTATCAAAAAAGACTAGAGTGGTGTCATCTTGAAGATCTTAGTGTAATATTGTCAAATCTTGATGATATGGTACAGTTCTGATATGAATTTGAAAAAAGAAACAAAAACTAAAAAAAATAAAAGAAAATGTAGAAAAATAAATGAAATAAACATGATCATAATGATAGTAATGAAAATGAGATTAAATGGGGATAAAATTATATAGATAAAAAATGAAAATTTCAATTGAAAATAAAAAAATAAAAAAATTAATAAATAATTGAATAAATATATGTATAATAATAAATGTAAACATACATAAAGAAGAAGAAAGCCCCATCCATATGGTGACTCCTCATGGGACTAACACCTCTAGGGCTCCCATAGGTGGGTGATTGATTACTCACACATCCGATGGGTGCCCCTGGCGTCCGTGTGAACCAAAGAAAAGGAACCTGAGCAAGCGAGACCCATAGCTCTATTAAATGATCAACCTAAATCTTGGTAATAATGGATAATAAATCCAAAAATGCCTGGAAAGAAAATCAATTCAAGTATAGGGAAACATGAACATACACAAACAATGCATATCTATATCATGTGTTAGCAACAATGGAGTCATGATCTGTATGCATATATACAGGGGATGTGTATATTTAGTTAGAAAAAGGAAAAGAAAGGAGAGAAGGAATGAGAAAAAAAATTAAGCAAGTATCTATATGATTAGAGAAAAGATTTAAAACTAAAGGCATCGTTGAGGCCGGGATGTTTTAAGGCTGATAATTTGTGTATCCAATGAGCCTCTGGTTGTAGAAGTAGCTTGTCATAGTTACCTCCTCTATCTCCAGGAGGGATATGCTCAAGAGCAAAAAAGTGCATTTTACTGCTGTCAAACTTATGATGCAATCCTATATGCCGGCTTATCGGAGTTTCCATTCTCTTCTTCTGTATCAGGGATCTGTATGTATGCAGATGATGTGTTATTATGTCTCACAAACCCAACAGTCACATTACCAAATCTACTTAAGATCCTAACACAATTCGCCGAATTATCAGGCCTTTCAGTGAATCTATCTAAATTGCCCTTCCAGTCAACCATCCCCCTGCCGAGCTGGAGAATATGAAACTGTCGTTTCCTTTTGTTTGGGCGAATTTGTCCTTATCTTACCTTGGAATAGTACTCCCTGGAGATTATAAGTTTTTTTTTTAGAGTAATTTTCCCCCTTTACTAAATAAACTTAGACAATTACTCAAAACCTGGTCGGCATATGGCATTTCCTTTTTGGGAAGAACGACCACTAGAAAGATGACTATACTCCCTAAACTATTTTATTTATTCTGGGCCTTACCCCTTCTGATCTCTAAATCCTATCTTCTTAAAATTCAAGCGGAATTTAATAAATTTATTTGGAAAAATAAACCCCCAAGATTTGCTAGAACGGTATTATCCCGGGCTCATAAGTCAGGAGGTCTGGGTGTCCCTCAGGTGTGGCTATATTATGTGGCAAGCAGATTTTACCAACTCGCCCAATGAAATATTGCAGACTCACATGTCCCCTGGCTTAGATTTGAACAAGCATCGGTCTCCTCGTACTACTTCCCGGGCTTATTATGGTCCTCTAAACTCCCTGTTTCGGAGATGTGCGCTAATGATACAGTTGTAACACACTCATTGAAATTATGGGACTTATATAGACTCAGGTTTGGACTAATTTCTAAGACCTCTCCGTGGGCTTCTTTTCTGGGTGATACAAGATTTTCTACAGCATTTGAGGACCCAACAGAATTCCAATGGTGGATAGATCAGAACCTAGACTGGGCCAAAAAAACTGACCCCCCCGGGAATTTTATCATTATCTCCATATTCAGCATTTTTTATTTTTTTGACACATTATTCCTTTTCCCCATCAGACTCCCACACCTCCTTCGAATTCCTCTGTGGGAGTGCCCCCAGACAGAAGGGCTTGCTCTCTGGACCTTTTTAGATCAATGATGGCAATAGGCGACAACCCCAAATTAAAATACAGTGGGGACGGAAAGTATTCAGACCCCCTTAAATTTTTCACTCGTTGTTATATTGCATCCATTTGCTAAAATCATTTAAGTTCATTTTTTTTCTCATTAATGTACACACAGCACCCCATATTGACAGAAAAACACAGAATTGTTGACATTTTTGTAGATTTATTAAAAAAGAAAAACTGAAATATCACATGGTCCTAAGTATTCAGACCTTTTGCTCAGTATTTAGTAGAAGCACCCTTTTGGGGATCCTCTGCCATTCCTCCTTGCAAATCCTCTCCACTTCTGTCAGTTTGGATGGTAAACGTTGGTGGACAGCCATTTTTAGGTCTCTCCAGAGATGCTCAATTGGGCTTAAGTCAGGGCTCTGGCTGGGCCATTCAAGAACAGTCACGGAGTTGTTGTGAAGCCACTCCTTCGTTATTTTAGCTGTGTGCTTAAATTGTCTTGTTGGAAGGTAAACCTTTGGCCCAGTCTGAGGTCCTGAGCACTCTGAAGAAGGTTTTCATCCAAGATATCCCTGTACTTGGCCGCATTCATCTTTCCCTCGATTGCAACCAGTCATCCTGTCCCTGCAGCTGAAAAACACCCCCACAGCATGATGCTGCCACCACTATGCTTCACTGTTGGGACTGTATTGGACAGCTGATGAGCAGTGCCTGGTTTTCTCCACACATACCGCTTAGAATTAAGGCCAAAAAGTTCCATCTTGGTCTCATTAGACCAGAGAATCTTATTTCTCACCATCTTGGAGTCCTTCAGGTGGTTTTTAACAAACTCCATGCGGGCTTTCATGTGTCTTGCACTGAGGAGAGGCTTCCGTCCTGGTTGACTTTCTACAACTTTCTCCCATCTCCCGACTGCATCTCTGGAGCTCAGCCACAGTGATCTTTGGATTCTTTTTTACCTCTCTCACCAAGACTCTTCTCCACCGATAGCTCAGTTTGGCCGGACGGCCAGCTCTAGGAAGGGTTCTGGTCGTCCCAAACGTCTTCCATTTAAGGATTATGGAGGCCACTGTGCTCTGTGCCTTGCCACAATTCTGTTTCTGAGCTCTTCAGGCAGTTCCTTTGACCTAATGATTCTGTCACGTACCTGGTGATGGAGCCTGATATGCAGAGGACGGCCTCTCTTACAACTCTGACTTGGAGCCCCTGATAGAGCTGACAGGAAGCACCGAGATGCAGAGTCGCACGAGTGCCTGGCGGGATCACTGAACCTGGAGCTGGATCGGAGCACTCAGCCAGGCTGTAGAGGTGTCTGTAGGAATCCCAGAGCAGTGGTAGGCAGGTAGCTGGAGTGAGTAGACAACCGGTCCCCACAGGCAGAAGTGCAGGTGCAGCAGAAGGGATGGTGGCACCCTCGAGGCTGAAGAGAAGGCAGGTACAGGCAAGCCGGGTCATACACAAACGGGCATGTCAGGAACAGGGGCTGAAGCGGAAGCGGAATCAGATTACAGGCCGGGTCGTCAGCAGACTGGCAGCGAAGTGGCAGAAGGAGCAGGCAGATGCAGAGTAGAGGACAAGCCGGGGTCGGATGCAGGCAGGAAACAGGAACGTCAGGAAGCAAGCCGGGTCACAACAGGAACGGAAGTCAGGTAGGTAATTGCAGGATACACAGGGAACGCTGTAGAGCAGACAGCACTAAGTCTGGAAACTGACTGAGTTTAAGTAGCCTGTTTGGGTGTCAAAAGCTGTCACAGGGTGTGTGTGCACCAATGGAATTCTGACAGGGGCAGAGGTAACAGGTCATCTTCTTCGGCAGCCATCTTGGGTGCTGGCATGCCCTTTCTGACAGGCAGAGGTAACAGGTCGTCTTCTTCGGCAGCCATCTTGGGTGCTGGCATGCCCTTCCTGACACTGCCCCCCCCAAAGGGCAGCCTCCGGATGCCCAACTTGGCCCACTTGTCAGGATGGGAGTTCTTAAAAGCTTGAACTAAATTTTGGCATGGATATTACCTTCAGGTTCCCAGGAGTTGTCCTCTGGCCCATACCCTTTCCATTTTTATCAGGAACTGGATCTGATTTCTTCTCTTCCTGCAGTCTAAGATTGTTTCCACCTCAAACTCTTCCTCCCCGTCAATAATTACAGGTTCAGGCGGGCCAGAACTTCGTCCTGGGAAGGGGTCAGGAATAGCAGGTTTCAACAAGGTTATGTGGAACACAGGGTGGATTCTAAATGACTCAGGCAACTCTAATTCATACGCAACCTAATTGATCCGTCTCCTTACCGGAAATGGTCCTATAAATTTAGGGCCCAGTTTCTTTGAGGGACAGGCCAGTTTCAAATTAGTAGTTGCTAGCCACACTTGGTCACCAGGGTACAAGATCAATTCTCCCCTTCTTTTCCTGTTAAAAACTTCCTTATTGTATGCCTGTGTCTTGGCCATTGTTTCCTGTAGCAGTTTGTTATTGGCGTTGAAGAAATGTATAGTTTCGGAAACAGCTGGTACAGGGGAATCTGGAATTGTATTAGACAAAAAAGAAGGGTGGAAACCGTAGTTTGCAAAAAATGGAGATTGCTTTGTAGCAGAGTGTACTGAATTGTTATAAGAAAACTCGGCCAGGGGAAGCAGAGAAGCCCAATCGTCTTGAGAAAATGAGGAGAAACATCTCAGGTACTGTTCGAGGGTTTGATTAGTCCTCTCTGTCTGCCCATTCGTTTGTGGGTAATATGCAGAAGAAAATGAAAGTTCAATCCCGAGTGCATCACATAAGGCTCTCCAGAATCTGGAATTAAACTGCACCCCACGGTCGGACACAATATTGTCCGGAATCCCATGAAGCCTTACGATCTCCTTGACAAAGGTTTGAGCTGTTTCTCGAGCAGATGGTGTGCCCTTCATGGGCAGGAAGTGTGCCATCTTAGATAGTCTATCGACAACTACAAAAATGGTGTTGTGGCCCTCAGATGGTTGAAGTTCTACAATAAAATCTATTGAGATCATCTTCCAAGGTCTACTGGGGACAGGTAAGGGTTTTAGCAGACCCCAGGCTCTGGATCTGCTGGTTTTATTGCGGATGCAAGTGGTGCAAGATTCCACATATTTCCTACAATCTTTTTCCACCCCAGGCCACCAAAATGTCCGTTGTACTAATTCAGTTGTCTTGCCAATGCCAAAATGACCTGCCAGCACATGATCATGGCATCGCACCAGGATGGCCATTCGGAGGTCTTCCGGCACAAAGACCTTGTCTTCATGCCAAAGTAGCCCATCCTTTGCCAGTAGAGAGACCCCGGCTGGTGAAGGGTTCCTTACTAGAGTTTGTTTAATTTGTTTTATTAACTCTCCTTGAAGTAACAGGAAGTTCCCAGGGGATAGAATGGCATCCGGAGATGAGATTTCTTCAGGTTTGCTGAACATGCGTGATAACGCATCGGGTTTTGCATTCTTGGACTTGGGCCTGAACGTTAAGTGAAAAGTGAATCTAGAAAAGAATAGTGCCCACCTGGCTTGTCGGGGTTTCAATCTTTTTGCTGTTCTTAAATACTCGAGGTTCTTATGATCAGTATAGATCAAGATTGGGTGTGCGGCCCCCTCTAGAAGGTACCTCCATTCCTCCAGGGCGGCTTTGATGGCCAAAAGTTCACGGTCCCCGACGTCGTAGTTCCTTTCGGCATTTGACAGCTTGCGGGAAAAAAAAGCAACTGGGTGCAGTAGAGCGCCTTAGCTCCCCGCCTCTGAGACGATATTGCTCCGACCGCTGTTTCTGAGGCGTCTACTTCCAAGACGTAGGGCAAGGCTGGGTCAGGGTGTTTCAGGACAGATGCAGATGTGAAAAGTCTTTTTAGGGTGTCAAAAGCTTTCTGAGCTTCCAAAGACCAAGAGAATCTTGTACCTTGTTTGGTTAAACTTGTAATGGGGGATATGATTGCAGAAAAATTTCTGATGAATTTTCGATAAAAATTTGCAAACCCCACGAAATGTTGGACACCCTTCTTATCACTGGGAGCAGTCCAATCCAGGATGGCTGTAACCTTCTGGGGATCCATCTGGATGCCTTCGGTGGAAATGATTAAACCCAAGAATTGGATGCTTTGGCGTTCAAATACACATTTCTCTGGTTTTGCATAAAGTCCGTGTTGTCGAAGGCAACTCAATACATTCTTGACGTGACTACGGTGGTGATCTAGAGAGGGAGAGAAGATTAGTATATCATCAAGATAAACAACAACAAATAGATTCAGGAAATCTCGGAAGACATCATTGATGAAGTGCTGAAAGGTAGCTGGGGCATTGCAAAGTCCAAAGGGCATCACAAGGTATTCAAAATGCCCAAACCGTGTGCGGAACGCCCTCTTCCATTCATCCCCCTCGTATGCGAACCAGATTATAAGCACCCCGAAGATCCAATTTTGTGAAAATGGTGGCCGTACCGAGACGCTGGAATAATTCAGGCACAAGTGGAAGAGGGTAACGTTTTTTTACAGTGACCTTATTAAGTTCACGGTAGTCCACACAGGGCTGTAATGAGTGGTCCTTTTTTTCTACAAAGAAGATCCCCGCACCGGCAGGAGATGTGGAGGGGCGAATAAACCCCTTTTTAAGGTTGTCATCAATGTAGTCTTTCAAAGCAACAAAAATAAATTAGAGAACCTAGTGCCGAAGTACCTCAAAAAGCAGGGTGACTCTGCAGGTACTCAGTAGCGATTTGTGCCAACGTCCCCAGGAATCAAATTGTAAATGGGAAAACTCTAGGTATGGGACTTTAGAGGCACAATAGTATTAAACTACAAAAAATACATTTAATAGGGATATTTTATTAGAAAAATATAAAAGACATTTGACACACATAGATTTAAAAACACTTCAGTCTAGATATAAATCCTAGTAGTAGCACACCGTATGGATCTTATCCTGCAAATTTGTGTAGCATAAAGAAGGCTATAAAGGTATACAAATATCGCTTAGTCCATATATAGGAGAAATACTTCCCCTGAGAATTGAACAGAAGGCAAGCACATAATTATAGCAGACAAGATGCAGCAGGTTTGGTGATCCACGGTGAGGTGTTCTCTAGTTGCTCTACATGTTTCGCGTTACGCTGAACGCTTCCTCAGGAGCTAGAGATTCTAAAATTCAAATACATGAAAGAAACAACAAAAGAAAACAGAGAATCAAAGGACATAAATATACTAAACACAATGTAAATATGAGTATCAATATTGAAGATATAATCACTACCAGGCTGAATGGCTCAAGGGGCAGGCCCTACAAAAGATTATGGTCTCCAACCAAAGCACGGTAGGCCCAATGGTAGGGGTCAGCAAAGACAGGGAAAACAGAGGGTGCTTTCCCTCTCTTGCTGGGGGTCTTCATATAATTGAGCCATGGCTCCAAAAAAGGAGTCTAAGTCCGTCAGAAATGTGGCCTTTTGTTCAAGGAGTCGGTGAGCCCAGGCCTGTGGTTCCCCCTGAAGCAAGGAAATGACAAACCCGACCTTGGTGGCTTCCAGGGAGAAGGTTCGTGGTTGTAGTTGTAGCGAAAAATAGAGTTTGCATGCGTTGCGGAAGGTTCTGAACTCGTTGCGTTCTCCGTGGAACTTTTCAGGAGTTGGGACTCTGGGTTCAGGTGGTAGCATAACGACTGCGGGAGCTGCTGGCATCCCAGAAGTGAAAGGTACTTGAGCAGCAGAGGCAGACAAGGTCTGTATTTGGCCTTCCAGCTGGGTATAACCCTGTTGTAAGTCCTTTACAGCTTGTGTTAATCTGGCTAGGTGTTGGCAGAGTTCCTCCATAGGAGAGGGTCCTTGCACAGGCTCAGACATGGCTGTCTGCTACTGTCACGTACCTGGTGATGGAGCCTGATATGCAGAGGATGGCCTCTCTTACAACTCTGACTTGGAGCCCCTGATAGAGCTGACAGGAAGCACCGAGATGCAGAGTCGCACGAGTGCCTGGCGGGATCACTGAACCTGGAGCTGAATCGGAGCACTCGGCCTGGCTGTAGAGGTGTCTGTAGGAATCCCAGAGCAGTGGTAGGCAGGTAGCTGGAGTGAGTAGACAACCGGTCCCCACAGGCAGAAGTGCAGGTGCAGCAAAAAGGATGGTGGCACCCTCGAGGCTGAAGAGAAGGCAGGTACAGGCAAGCCGGGTCATACACAAACGGGCATGTCAGGAACAGAGGCTGAAGCGGAAGCGGAATCAGATTACAGGCCAGGTCGTCAGCAGACTGGCAGCGAAGTGGCAGAAGGAGCAGGCAGATGCAGAGTAGAGGACAAGCCGGGGTCGGATGCAGGCAGGAAACAGGAATGTCAGGAAGCAAGCCGGGTCACAACAGGAACGGAAGTCAGGTAGGTAATTGCAGGATACACAGGGAACGCTGTAGAGCAGACAGCACTGAGTCTGGAAACTGACTGAGTTTAAGTAGCCTGTTTGGGTGTCAAAAGCTGTCACAGGGTGTGTGTGCACCAATGGATTTCTGACAGGGGCAGAGGTAACAGGTCATCTTCTTCGGCAGCCATCTTGGGTGCTGGCATGCCCTTCCTGACAGATTCTCATTTGCTCTGACATGCATTGTGAGCTGTAAGGTCTTATATAGACAGGTGTGTGGCTTTCCTAATCAAGTTCAATCAGTATAATCAAACACAGCTGAACTCAAATGAAGGTGTAGAACCATCTCAAGGATGATCAGAAGAAATGGACAGCACCTGAGTTAAATATATGAGTGTCACAGCAAAGGGTCTGAATACTTAGGACCATGTGATATTTCAGTTTTTCTTTTTTAATAAATCTGCAAAAATGTCAACAATTCTGTGTTTTTCTGTCAATATGGGGTGCTGTGTGTACATTAATGAGGAAAAAAAATGAACTTAAATGATTTTAGCAAATATAACAAAGAGTGAAAAATGTAAGGGGGTCTGAATACTTTCCGTCCCCACTGTACATGTCTGGTTGGGAATGGGAGTTAAACTTAGAATTTAACTTGCAGGACTGGGAGTCAAAATGGCAGAATATGTGTAATTGCACTAAATCCCTGACCATACACGAGACGGCCCTTAAAGTTTTCACAGGTTGGTACTATACTCCTTATCTCAAGTCATCTCTCGTATTGACCAGATAATGATGATGGAAACATTTTTCTTTACATTACATGATTCCATATCTATCTTTGATGCTAAGTGGGACCCTTGGTTCATTTACTGCTATAGAGATTGATCTCACATGGCATTTTCAAACCCTGCTCTCCCAGGCTTTCATGCAATGGATTTATGCTCTATTGTGTATTGAGGTTTTTTTTTTTTTTTTTTTTTTTTTTAGTTGAAATGTATTTTTGAAATTGAGATGAGATTACTACACAGTATTATCTCCTGCTCCAACAGTAGGGAGCTGAAAAAAGCTGAATGTCCTTATGTCACCTGATATTGGACTGCCTACAATTTTTGTATTAGCTTCCGCAACAGATGTTTGTCTGTTATAATGTTGTAGTACTATCTTAGTTATTGTGTGATGTTGATTCAAGATCCAGCAGTACTGTTTTGTACTGTAAATTTTTATCTCAATAAAAATCGTTTGTAAACAAAAAAAAAATTAATATTGAGCAGAATTAAGTTCAGCCTATTGGTTTGGCACTCCACAACGGTTCTGGTTTCTCATGTGGTCTCATGCGAAAATTAATTGCCCACCTCTGTTTTAGACCATTGATTTGTCTGCACTTTCTCTATTTGTACACTGTAGTTTTAGCAATAAAGGAATGTCAGGTAGTAATAGCTGGTCATTCATAGTGTATACAGTTTTTTTCTTTTTTTTAAAATGCCTTTAATGGATTTACTGTATGTTTGCTATGCGTTGACATGTATAAAGAAATAAAAGAAAAGCACAAACTGATCACAAACTGACCTCAGCTTTCAAAAGCCCATGTAAACTAGTCCTTTGGCCTTTGATAGTAGTATTGTAATGGGTAATATTGTAGGGCTTCTTGGAACACTAGGGTTCCTCTAGACTTGGTTTGTAGGCATTCCTTGAACAATAGCTGTGTCAGCAGCACAACACTGTAAGGTGGGTATTCTTCCCATGGACCACCAATGTAAGTGACATTTTTCCTACTGATCCCCATGGTTTGGTTTTAGCAGGGGGTTACCCTAGACCTTAAAATAATTTTAAGGGTTCCTCTGGGGTGAAAAGGATGAGAAAAGTGGAGCTAGAGTATACAGTTTGGGCAGGTAGTCAGTTAAGACTTTTGCTGCAAAAAGAGGTTATTTAGTAAAGCAATGCAGAGATCAATGATAACTTGGCACCCAATCAGATTTAGTTAGTGCAATGAAAGCTGATTTGTGATTGTTTACTGTGTGTTATTTTTTTAAAAAATGTTTTTTTGGTAGCAAGGAATATATGAGTATAAGAGCGATAATGATATGCTTGTTACTCTGTGTTCATCACTTTGTATTAGTCCAATGTGATAGCCCAATAAGGATAACTTTCGAGAGATTTCGAGGTGCTGCCATAGAATATGAATACATGTCTTCAACCTTCTGCTTTTTTCAGGCTGTGGTGCTTGAGGGAAACTACTGGAAAAGAAGAATAGAAGTAGTCATGAAAGAATATAACAAGTGGAGGATTTATTACAAGAAACGGGTAAGAAACACATCACGCTCTGAGTTTTTTGTGAAAAATAATAGTTCAAAGGCTGGATTAGCTTTAGGCTTGGTTCACATTCCTACGATTTTGCCACGTTTGCATGGGCACAGCACCCCATTTATTTGAATGGGCTGCTGTGCCTGTGTTTTCCTGCAGGAAAAAGGTCCCTGCACATTTTTTAAAAAGTTGGCCGCATGGAAACGGTATGGTGCTTTGGCACCACGCATTTCCCCATGCGGGAAACTGCACCACATTATTCAGTGTTCGGGGACGCCATTACCTGTGAATGTTTTTAGTGCAGCTGCGGGAACACATGCAATGTACATTCACTACCGCACCTGCAAAAATGTGAACTTAGACCCCTTTCTAAATATACTATGGTCCATAGGCTTCCCATTTCTAAGGCTAAAGTTGTGCATTGCTCATTAGCTGAATTACCCACTAGATGGAGCCCCTTTACCTCTTCACTTCATTGTTCAAAATGTAAAAGTTCCTTTAAAGGGGTTGTAAACCTTGGAGGGTGTTCACCTTAATGCATTCTATACATTAAGATGAAAAACCTTCTGTAGTGCAGTAGCCCCCCAGGGCCCCCTTTTTACTTACCTGAACCCGATCTTTCCATCGACAGGGATGAGCACAGCAGCTCCAGCCGCTGTCTCGGATCCTCATTGGATAGATTGATAGCAGTGCAGCCATTGGCTCCCACTGCTGTCAATCAAATCCAGTGACACGGGGGTGGGGCCAAGTCCTGCTGTCTGTGTCAATGGACGCAGCAACAGGACTCGGGAGCGCTCCCTGCATGGGCGTACCCTTGGAATGCGAGTCTCCGAGGGGGCATTCGATGCGGGGAGGAGCCAGGAGTGCCACTTGGGGACCCCAGAAGAGGATTGGGGCCACTCTGTACTAAACCCTTGCACAGAGGAGGTAAGTATAACATGTTTGTTATTTAAAAAAAAAAGGAGACCCTGTCACCAACTTAAAAAATTGCAGGTTGTAAGTGTTTACTGGCAAAATGTTTACTTTCCATAAACAATTTTTAATTGACTTGCAATGTGCCTTTGAACTTGCTAGAAAATTTGATGACTTCAGAAGTGTCGCTTTGCTAGCATAGCCCCCTCCCTTCTCGCATGTCATAGCTGCTGTGGGAGTTTATAATCATTGTCTGTGCTGTCCCATCTCTTCAGCCCCTCCCTCTACCTTTCTACATAACCTTTTATGTAGCTAGTGGAATAGAAACAAAGGAAAATACTTGACATCACATCTAGGATAGCTTCACCTAGCAATAGCCTCAGGACTTCTGGATGTCTATATGAAGCCTAGTACACACGGGCCAAATATCAGACAGCATCAACCTTTTTTCAATAGAAACCAGCTGACATTCTGGCCGTGTGTAGAGCAGCCGGCCCGACAGAGGCCAATCATTTGCCCGGCTTCTGTCAAAGGGGCATGACTGAAAAAGGTCTGCTGATGGGCTCCTGATCTGTGTTTTCAGCCAATGTCTGAGAGCGCTGACTAGAGTGTTCTGGCGAGGAGATCGCTGTACTAGCATTGGATTGTTAGTACAGCGGCTTCTCCTGAGCTCTTCAGTTTTTTCTTTTGTTCAGCCCACATGGTTGAACGAAAATAAACCACTAGTGTGTACCAGGCTTAACTCGTTATGCACCGCCCAACGCAGTTGTATTGCAGCAAGTTGGCTCCCCTGCGCGAATCCCTGTCATTGTACGTTGGGCACGTACACAGCGATTTGTGGGCACGCGGGGGAGCCAACAAGCGGGTCCGGCGGACGCGATGTCTGCTGGCCACCTGCGATCGCTCCAGAGACAGGCAGAACAGGAATCTGTCAGTGTAAACAAACAGATCCCCATTCTGTCAGAGGAGGAGAGACAGATCATCTGTTCATAGTGATTAGGAACAATGATCTCTCTCCTCCTCCAGTCAGCCCAGCCCCCATACAGTTAGCAACACCTCCCAGGTAACACACTTAACCCCTTGATCGCCCCCTAGTGTTAACCCCTTCCCTGCCAGTGACATTTATACAGTAATCAGTGGCTATTTTTAGCTCTGATGATCGCATTATGAATGTCAATGGTCCCAAAAAAGTGTCAAAAGTGTCCTAACTGTCCACCACAATGTCGCAGTCCCGCTAAAAATAAAAATCGCAGATCACTAGTAAAAAAAAATAAATAAATAAAAATGCCATAAATATATCCCCTATTTTGTAAATGCTATAACTTTTGCACAAACCAATAAAATATGCTTATTGCGATTTTTTTTTTTGGGGGGGGGGATATTTATTATAGCAAAAAGTAAAAACTATTGTTTTTTTTTTTTTAAATTATCTTTTATTGTTTAAAGCAAAAAAAATAAAAACCACAGAGGTGATCAAATACCACCAAAAGAAAGCTCCATTTGTGGGAAAAAAGGGCATGAATTTTATTTGGGTACAGCGTCGCGCGACCGCGCCATTGTCAGTTAAAGCGACGCAGTGCCTTATCGCAAAAAATGGCCTGGTCATTAAGGGGGCAAATCTTCCGGTCCTCAAGTGGTTAAGGGAGGCTTTTACAGATAGATACCATGCATAAAATACATTTAATGAACATATGATCTGACAGGAAGATTGTTGTAGAAATGAATGGTATGGTGACAGGTTCCCTGTAAGAGAAATATGGGGACTGCCATGGTACACCTACCTTTAGAGAATGCTAGTTTTCTGGCTTTTACTTTAACTCTCTGGCTACTTTCTGAGTCAGAAACGGGGAACAAGCATTCACATTTGCAGAGAAAATTTAGAAGTGCTTATCTGCATAATTGTTTTGGGTCAGTGTCATCCTGTATTGAAGTAAAAGTGTCAGCATGACAGCCAGACACCTAGCATTTGCAGCATGAGAACTGCTCAGTTGCAACTTCCATGCTTCATCACAGGATTCAGCGCAAACAGCAAAAATACACAGATAAAATACATATATGAAAGTTGGCTTTATCTGCCAAAGAATTTGTATTTGTGTCCATCCATTCCTCAGATTTATACAGCCATTTCACTCACACCACGGCCAGCTTTGTGATGTGACTTTCTCGCTATCCTGTGATTGTGAGCAAGCTGCTTGTAAGTAGATGTGGATGTAGGGCACTTGCTTAGTTCAGAGTTCTGCCCCTCCCTCTATCTAAGTCTGAGTGCTGCTTTAGGCTAGGTTCACACCAGTGCAAATTGGATGTAGGATCCCCGCATCCAATTCTCATGACAGGAGATTGTGACCGGCTCTCTTTGGAGCCGGTTCACATATCTCCGGGGTGGCTGCAGAGCGAATTGCACAGGGGTGCTGTGCGTCTTTGGCTCTGTTTCAGTCCCTGAAATTTGTCCCTGAAACGGAGAACAGGGACGCACCGGACCCCTGCTACGAGCCGCATCAGGCAGCAGTGTGAACCCAGCCTTACAGGGGGTTACAAAAGCATTAAGTCGGGTCACAAATACAAATCGTTGTTTTTATTATTGATCTAGAGTTCAGCATTAAACTAAACATATAGGATGTCAAGGATAAATCCATATTGATCTGACTTTACAACAATGTTTTTAGTTTTGCAGCTATTTGTTCCCCTGGTATTCTGCATTTTCTTTGGTTACTCATCATGCATTTTTTTATAAGATTTATGAGTTTTCACTACTTTATTACAACATTTCTCTTTTCTGAATGACATTCCCTTATTGCATTTAGCCAGTGTGATTCTATTATCATTTTTGTTTCTAGCTAATGCCTTCAAGTAGGGATATTCAATTAAAGTTAACAGAGGTCCAGTCAGTAAACTTTTCTTCCAGTAGAGGTCCGAAACTTGTGCTATTACTCAACCCCCTTTTCCATCACAGCCCCCGGCCCCCCTTTTGCATCACAGTACCTCCCTTTACATAGCAGCCTCCCTCCTTTATATTGCATCCCCTTTTCATCATAGTTCAACCTTTGCATTACATCACAGCCCCTTCTTTGCATTACAGTCCCCCCATTTACATCAGAAGTCCCCCCCTTACCTCACAGTGCCTTCCCTTTACATCTCAGTACCCCCTTTACATCACAGCTCCCCTTTTAAACACAGTCCCCTCTTTACATCACTGCCCCCTCACATCAAGATCCCCCATTACATCACCCCCCCCTTTTTTTTTTTTTAATAGAAGCCACCTGGGGGCGTGGCCTAGCGCGGCATGTGAACAGACCTGTTCACCGGAGCTCCCGCTGTTGATCCTGAGACCGATCCTTTCCTCGCTTGTCCAGACGCCCAAAAGTCACGGTACCGGTACCTACAGCCTCCCTGACATCCCAGGCCACAATAACAACACCAGACTGGGGCATGATGACCCGAGGGAACCGCGGTGAACAAGCGGCCTCGGCCGCGGCTGACTACCAAGATGGCGCCTGGTCATCTCAGCCTCAGAGAACACCACGAGGCCAGGAGAAGAAAACGGAGCAGGGGGGTAAGTCACAGAAACCCCCTAAGACTAAAGATCAGCCCAGGGACATGCTCTACTATGCCCAGAAGTTAACAGGCTCAGCAGAATCCACACAGAGCAGCACACAGCTACCTGCAGCTTCTATGGGACAGGCGGACAGGGGTGACACAGACAGGCCAGAAGACACTGACACCATGGAGTCTGTACCTGACCCTATGCCAGGCCTGTTTGATATGCAGGTGGAGGACACCCCCCAGCCCACGCTGAGTGAAATACTCCATGCAGTCCACAGATGTACTGCTTCAGTGGATGACCTTAAGGAGAAGTTTGGGGGGCTGAAGGAGACTGTCTCCCTCCTCCGGCAAGACATCCAGAAAATCAGAGAGAGAACCACGGCAGTGGAGGGGAGGGTCAGCGATATAGAGGACCAGATGCCCCACTTGAACAGGGATGTGAGGGGAGCCGCACAGCATGCACGCCAGGCCTTTGAAAAGACCGACGACATCGAGAACCGCCTGAGACGTAACAACGTCCGCATAGTTGGGCTGCCAGAGAAAGTTGAGGGCAGAGACCCCACGACATTCGTTGAGGAATGGCTGCAAAATATATTTGGCAAAGAGGCTTTTTCGCCACTGTATGCGGTGGAACGGGCACACCGAGTACCACCAAGACCTCTCCCGCCTGGCAACCCCCCCAGAGCGATGCTGGCCAGGCTCCTCAACTATAGGGACCGTGAAGTGGTTCTAAGGTTAGCCAGAGAAAAGGGGACTGTGCAGTTCAACGGTACCAAAATATCCTTCTATCCTGACTTCTCGGCTGAAGTGCAGCGCAGAAGATCTAAGTTTGCAGACGTCAAAAAAAGGCTACAGCGACTGCAACTCAAATATGCAATGCTGTTTCCCGCTAAGCTGAGAGTCACGGCCGGAGACCAGAATCACTTTTTTGAAACTGCACAGGATGCAGCAGCATGGCTGGACCAGAATGAACAGGATTTGCAACGCCGCAGACGTGAAAATGAGGAAGGCTGATCTCAACTAACCAACTTACCACATATATAACAGGGCGCATACATTCCACTTCTTATATTGCTCCTTAAACAGAGGACGTTTCCTTTTCATCCAGCGACAGCGATTGAACACCAAACCTTACAGAGCTCGGCACATTTTTTGTCTAACCAGTCGGGTGGGCTGTGAATGTGCCTCAGCTCCGCACAATACAAGTTGCCATTGTTGATATGGCTTGAGTTTGTGTGCCCTGTTGGCACGGTTTGGGCACATGGAGCCCCACAGTTTCTGATCTCTTTCCGCTGGGCACTGTCAGCGGGACCTGTTTTACAAGTTCTACTTCATCTATGGATCCATCATGTGCTTAGTGTCACCACACCATTGAGCTGGTTTATTTTCTGCAGGGATCTGTTACTTCTCCACTGCGTACTATGCCTCGTCGACCTGCCTCACGCCCCACACATTCGGATGGTCATTTTGCCTGCACGAGGACTGCGACTTGGAGGACACCGGGTGCAAAGCCAAATGACACAGGACAGGGACATGCCTATCAGAAACGGTTCATACCCTCGCTATGTCTGATACACCTATAGTGTCCTGGAACGTGCGAGGCGTGAATGACCCATTAAAAAGGACCATGATCTCTGCTGGGCTGCGAAAGTTTCACCCGGCCATAATAGGTTTGCAGGAAACACATTTGAAAAGCGACACAGTTAATTTTTTACAATATGCCTGGGTAGGTAAAGCCTATCATTCCACTTACTCTGCTTTTTCGCGTGGAGTAAGTGTTCTGATACACAAAGCCTTAGTGTACCAGGAACTTGACTCATTGATAGATATATCTGGAAGGTTTGTGTTTTTGCACTGTAAACTGTACACATTTACATTGATATTAGCCTTTGTGTATGTGCCCCCTCCGTTCTCCAGAGAGGTTTTGCAGCTATTAATCTCATATTTAGTTAACAAACCAGATATTCCGGTATTAATCATGGGTGACTTTAATTGCTACCTGGACCCAAAATTAGACAGACACCCCCCTGTACGGCCTCCTGGGGGCGGACGAGGCACAGCTCTAAGCCGTTTACTTACAGAAATAGGATGGATGGAAATGTGGCGTAACAGAAACCCAAGTAACAAGCAATTTTCTTGTTTCTCTAAGACCCATGGGTCGCTTTCTCGCATTGATTTATGTATAGGCACCCCAAACCTGGCTGGTAGTATATCTAAAATAGAATACTTCCCGCGAGGTGTCTCGGACCACTCCCCATTAGCTGTATGGCTAACTACTAGGCCCCCTAGTAACCTACCTAGAGCCCCCTGGAAGTTAAATGCCTTCTGGCTGAAACTTTTCACATCACAAGATAGAATAGCCGCCCAAATCCAGGCCTTCTTTAAAATGCATAAACATCTAACTAATACTCATCTGAAATGGGAAACCTTTAAAGCACACTTAAGAGGGACATTTATCCAGGAAATACAGAAGGTCAAACACAACTCCTCGGTCCTGTTACAACAGGCTGGGGACTTGGTGCGACAACTGGAATTGACATATGTTACCAGCCCCACCGACTCTGCCAGGGAGGCATGGATGTCGGCCCAGGACTCCCTGGACCGGCTGAGATCCTCCACAGCGGAGAAAAAGAGATTTTTCTCGAAACTGGCGTTCTATGAAGAGGGGGAAAAGACAGGCCGTTTACTTGCAAAAATCGCACGATCCCAACAGCAGTCACCGGCCATTGGGGCTATTAGAGCAGCCAATGGGAAAATAGTTAATTCTCCGGAGGTGGTTATCTCCGAGCTGGCGTCTTTCTATGGCGACTTGTATAAATTGGGAGATGCCTACTCGGATGCAGACCTTACTATGTACATGACAAAAATAGATTTACCCTCGCTGTCGGTGGCAGCTCGAAATCAGTTAGAGGCTCCTATAACCCTGGAGGAGCTACACACCGCGGCCTGCTCTTTTCCCACATGTAAGGCGCCGGGAGAGGATGGCCTCCCCATGGAGGTGTTTAATGAATATGGTGAACAGATACTCCCCGAACTATTAAAGGTTTTTAATACTAGCCTAGAGGCGGGTAGACTCCCCGAATCCATGACGAGAGCCAACGTAATCCTACTACTCAAACAGGGGAAGGACCCGGTTGACCCCGGCTCTTACAGACCTATATCTTTACTCCAGAGTGACGTGAAGATCCTAGCAAAGGTCCTGGCGCTGCGGGTCAACGGGGTCATCTCCTCCATTATACACCAGGACCAGGCAGGTTTTATGCCACAAAAGTCAACGGCTACAAATCTTAGGAGACTGTTCCTGAATATGCAGATGCAAGCGGATAACGGGGGTCAAAGGGCACTGTTGTCTCTAGACGCCAACAAGGCCTTTGACAGCGTTAGCTGGAGATATGTATGGGCAGTGTTGGAAAAGTTTGGCTTCGGTGCACGGTTTATAGCCTGGGTTAAGTTGCTGTATGCGTCCCCTCAGGCCAATATTAGAGTGACAGACAGGGTATCACACGCTTTCGCCCTGGGCAGGGGGACAAGGCAGGGTTGCCCTCTGTCCCCCCTGCTCTTTGCGATCGCGATAGAGCCCCTAGCAGCCCTGATAAGAGATAGTGCCCAGATACAGGGGTTCCAATACGGAAACCTACATGAAAAAATAATGTTGTATGCTGATGACATGCTACTTTTCTTGGGGGACACTGGTCGCTCGTTAGTGGAGGTGATGTCCATAATAAAAACGTTCGGTCACTACTCCGGGCTAACCATCAACTGGTCCAAGTCGGCTCTGATGTTGTTGGAAGGGGATCACGGGGTTGCACTCCCTGAGGGCTGCCCCATTCCCCTGGTCACTGGTTTCAAATACCTGGGCATCCAAGTGGCGCCCAGGATTGGAGACTACTGCGCTTTAAACATCTACCCCCTGCTTTCTCGTTTTCGAGATAAAATAAATACTTGGAACAACCTGAAGATGTCCTTGGCAGGCAAAGCCAACCTAATTAAAATGATCCTAATGCCACAGCTGCTATACTTCCTACATAATACTCCAGTAGTGATCCCACTTAAAATTTTCAGAATAGTGAATACACTCTTTCGTCAGTTACTATGGAACAACAAAAACCCCAGAATTAAGCTGGAGCAGCTGCAGCAATCAAAGGACAGTGGGGGGTTGGCAGTTCCCAACCCCTGGTTGTACTATATAGCGTCCCAATTGCAGCAGCTGGTCGGCTCTATGACACCAGAACCAAAAGGCTCGTCGGCGCGGCTGATGTTGATGGCGACGGGGGCAGAGACCATTCCCATGGGCCTTGAGGCACAGTTATTTGCAAAGTCCAACAAACAAACCCCTACACTATCACTAGTACAAAAAATTTGGAATAAGGTTAGGCAGCTTCAGGGGGTACAAGGCTTCACTGATTTTAGCCCAATATGGGGCAATCGCTCTTATACGGAGCTGGATAAATTATTACAAGGGCCAAGATGGCGCAAATATGGGGTTAAACTGCTACCACAAATATTCGCAAACGGTAATCTACTCTCCTTTACAGAACTGCAGGATAAATTTAACCTTCCAGATAACATGCTATATTCATACCTTCAGCTGCGACACGCAATTTTCACACAAGGAGACGCGGGGGGTTGGACGCTGTCACCTACACCGGTGTTTCATGTATTGCAATCCAGTAGCGAGACCAAGGGTATTATATCTCAATGCTATCAGATGTTATTAGTGAGGCACTTGCGAGCATACCCATGCAAGGCAATGCTGGCCTGGGAAAGGGACCTGGGTCGGATTACAGAGGAGCAATGGGAGGAGGCCCTGCAGTCTGTTCCCACTTGCTCCCTCAACGTTGCACAAAAGGTTTCCCAATTGTTTATAGCGTTAAGAGTACACTACACCCCAAAAAAACTATTTAAAATGGACAGGACGATAGACCCTCTATGTTCCCGCTGCCGTCAACAAGATGGGGACCTCATCCACCTTCTGTGGAGATGCCCGAAGCTCCACAGATATTGGAGGGAGGTGATGGGCACGCTCAATGAGGTATTTCAAACGAAAGTCCCCATAGAACCCATATGCTGTATACTAGGGGTCCTGGAAGATGAGATCCCGGAAGAATTGGTCAGGATCGCGTTCTCCAGAGCTTTATTTCAAGCCAGAAAGCTCATACTTATGGGTTGGAAGTCAGTGGAACCACCTACTAGTCGCACATGGGTGGAACACATGGGACAAACCCTCATAAGGGAAAAGTACATATATCAACACAGAGGGTGCCCTACCAGGTTTGAACGAATTTGGTCCAAATGGCTGGACACACCGGGGCTAAGCCCGAGAGAGCTAGTGATGTCCAGACTCTTACAATCTCTGTAAATAAAACGAGGAGGTGCAGGACAGTGTAAATATTATAAGATGTGCGGGTGGGGTAGGGGGGATGAGGATAATGTGTACTTGGGTTTGCAGAAGTGGCGTGGTGAGATGAAGAGCAAAGTTGAAATATACACTATATGTATGTACATGAAGGATTTCTGCTACAACAAATCTTATGTAATTGAAAAAAAATGGTGACATTGATCGATGGATAATATGTGAATGTTCAATAAAACCTTTTTTGATTTAAAAAAAAAAAAAAAAAAAATAGAAGCCACCTATTACATAGCAGTATCCCCCTTTACAATACAGCCCCCTTTTACATCACAGTCCGCTATTTACAATCCACCCCCTCTATATAGCAGCCCCCCTTTACATCAGAGCCCTCCCCCCTTTACCTTGCACCCCCCCTTCCTTTATATCAGTGTTCACAGTCCCCCTCTTTTCCAGAGCGTCCCAACTTTTCCTGTTAACAGCAGGGTTATTGGTTGCTAGGACCACCCTGCGTCGTAGCAACTAATCACCCGCTTGTTAACTTACAAAGTGAGGCAGCTCTTGTCCTTCCAGACCTGTTGCACCTCCAGGCCTCTGCTTTCCCATGAAGATGACAGTAGAGAGGACATACAGGCAGCTAAAAGGCACAGCTGCAGTGGTCCAGACAGAACTGTCACTCAGTCTGGGTTCAGTCCATCATTTAGTGATACCTGCCTTAAAGGAGTTGTAAAGGCAGAAGTTTTTTTTATCTTAATGCATTCTATGCATTAAGATAAAAAACCTTTAGTGTGTAGCCGCCTCCCCAGCACCCCCCTAATTACTTATCTGAGCCCTATCTCTCTCCAACGTTTTCCACGATTGTCTTATCCATCCAGGACACTCCTCCTGATTGGCTGAGACACAGCAGCGGCGCCATTGGCTGTCATTCAAAGTCAGTGAACCAATCAGGGGAGAGAGGGGGCGGGCCGGGTCAGGGCTCCGTGTCTGAATGGACACATGAAGCTGTGACTCGGCTCCAGTGCACCCATAGGAAGCTGCTGACCGTTGGGGCACTCGATAGGAGGGAGGGGACAGGAGCAGCAAAGAGGGACCCGAGAAGAGGAGGATCGGGGCTGCTCTGTGCAAAACCAACTGCGCAGAGGAGGTAAGTATGACATGTTTGTTATTTAAAAAACAAAAAACAAAACAATACTTTTTGGTTGTACTTACCTTCAATGAGAAGTGTCCTCTGTGCTGCTAGCTGCAGGTTTAGTTGAAATCTGAGGGGCCTAGAACTGTGAATTTATCTCAGTCCCTCATGATTGTTATAAAAGGTAAACAAATAAAGAGTGCACAACCTGTAATGTAAAGCATTTCTTGCTAACTTTCAGTGTAATTGAGTAGTCCTCAGTCTGTTTTGCATGGTTTGGGTTGGGTCAATCGGAGACACAACCTATTGATGACAATATTATTTTTGATATACCAGTGGTAAATCAATATTGCTGTTCCAAGAGTGAGCGTCATGGCTTTATAATGACATATGCTGAAGAATCATGATTTGTAGATCCAAGGCTGCAGAAAGTAATAAGAAATGTGTTTTTGTCAGGAAATGTATCTATTTTCTTGGAGACTCCTTTGCTCAACACCATATACATTATGAAGCTGGAGTTGGGCACTTTTGTATTAATTTAAATATGAAGCACTATAGCCTGAAATTCAGTAGGCAGTTTACTGACACCTTGTCAGGTGTTTCTCGGTTATTGGTATTGCCTCTTTTGACTGTCATTGTTTTTTGTTTATTGACTGGAGGTTTTAAAATGCATATTAGGCCCCTTTCACACGATCGGACCGTTCAGGTCCGCCTGTCAGTTTTGACGGCGGACCTGAACGGGCGCTCCATGTTAGCCTATGGAGCGACGGATGTCAGCGGAGACATGTCCGCTGACATCCAACCCCGTCCGATCTGCTAAAAGCAGACGGATGGCTCTACGTCCAGATCCATCGCTGGTGGATCAGATCGGGTGAGATCTGACGAAAACAGACATGCTGTCTGTTTTCATCCGATCCCTCCATAGGCAGCAGCGGCGCCTGACAAGCCCCTCCCCGCTCAGTGAGCAGAGAGGGACCTGTCATCCGCCGGCTCAGCGGAGATCAACGGACTGATCTCCCACTGAGCCGGCGGACCGAGGCGGGCTCCATGGAAACGGAGTCCGCCTCGTGTGAATGAGGCTTTATGCTCACAGTATAATTTTATATATTTTTATAATTTTTTTTTTTTGCTCCTTTTTGTTTTAGCTTAGGAAGCATCACCAGGATGGGAAGCCATTTCAAGAGAAAAAGGTAGGTGATAACATAAAAAAGCACACAATGGGGGAGATTTACTAAAACTGGTGCACACAGAATCTGGAGCAGGTATGCATAGTAACCAATCAGCTTATTGTCACTGCTTAAAGTAGTTGTAAAGTCACATGTATTAATTACTTTGATTCTCTCTGTTTTAGGTCCCTGTTCAGTACAGTGCGTGTGCTTTCATAAAATGATAATGCTGAACACTTTCTCTGCAGAGCCCTGCTGTCCTGTCATGTGACCTCCCTCTGCTTTCCTTCCCCAGTAAGGCTTAATGTACACGGGACATTTTTACAACCCCTCCTGAATGATTTAACTTGACAGATAATAACCCACGATTAAAACGGCCGTTTTGCCATGTTTACATGCCGCGTTTAGTGGCGTTTTGCTGCGCTTGCGTTTAAAAGCATTTGAAAAAATGTTTTTTTTTTTCAAAATGGCCAAAAATTAAAACGCCTGTAATCGAAACGCGCCTAAACGCGAGTTACCAAGTTACAGGCTGGCAGAGGGAGGTCACGTGTCTACACAGCAGGGCTTCTCAAAGAAGGTATTTAGCATTATAATTTTTTGAAAATACACACACTGTACAAAGCAGCACTGTACAAAGCAGTGAGAAGTCTGAAATATACTTGTACACAAATTCATAGACGCGGGTACAAACAGACTGGCAAACATTAACAGACAATAGTTTGACAAAAACAGACTTGTACAATACAAAAATTCCATGATTTTTTGAATCCCTTGTTTTCTGTAAATGAAGGCAGTAAAACTACCTTTAGAAAAAAACAGTAAATACTAAACTTTCCTGATCCCCATACCAACAAATTGAGTTCTCATCCCTGAAATCTACTGGGAAACCAACACTTCCAGGAGTGTCGATCTCCTGGTTTCCATGTAGCTCTTACTGGATCCTCTCTCAGGCCTGAGGTAAGAACCCCTGAATGCTGCAGGGGCTCATGAGATCGACACTCTCTGTTTTTTAGCAGATTGCAGAGGATAAGAACACATGAACAAGTGTTTAGCAGTGCAGGAACTGGGAAAGGTGAGTATTTACAGTAACAGGAAGTTTAATAATAATGTTTCTCAGCAGGTTTGATTTCAAAGCAGAGGATTTTGATGTATACATTTTTATACATATGAAGCAATAGTGCCCCATTACAGCAGCACATACAAGTGTGGTCCATAACTTTAAACAAGCCTTTCTCAACCCTTTTACCCCAGAGGAAGCCTTGAAATAATTTTCAGCTCTCAGGGAATCCCTTCTAAGATTAGTCCATCAGAAGTTATTAGGAAGATGTCCCCTACATTGTTGGTCAGTGGAAAGAATGTCCCCCTTATAGTGGTGGTTAGATTACCACCTGTGTACTCAGATAAAAAGACCATTGGTGTCATGCTACTTGGAGAGTGGGGATGGACCTGAAAATATGAATTCACCAGCAGATAGTAGGTAAGGTAGCCACAGCTCAAGGAACCACTAGAAACCTCTCAAGGAAGCCTAGGTTTCCATGGACACCTGTTAGAGAACCACGATTTTTCGTGGGCAATGGCTGGTGTTAGCGCTTTAATCATGCTTGATATGGTGTCAGGGTGATTGAAGTGCATTATTTCTATTATTACATTGTAGTAATAAATGAAATAGTTCAACTCACCATAATGGAGAATCAGTGGGAGCCCTGAGCGTGTCACTTGCCACTTCGCCGTCCACCAAATGCGGAATGTCACTTGCCACGCCACCTGCCACATTGCATTGGCAGCACTGGTCCATTTAGCACAGAGGCAGGCCTCTATGCAGTGGTGGGTTCCAAATGTGCCTTTGCAGGAGAGCAGTAATGCGGGGCAGGCAGTGAGAGATTATGTCATCTCTCTGCTCCCCGCCGCACCTCCGACACTGAGGCTGACAGAACACTGGCTGTGAGGGCGGAGGAGTGGTGATGCGGGCGGTGGAGAGAGATGATGTCATCTCTGCTTGCCCGCCCGATCGCTTCTTCCATCCACCCAGCTCTCTCATACCTGCTGCTCGGCTCTTTCATGCCGCCCACTCAGGTGTCTCATGCCGGCCGCCCGCACCCACAGCCCGGTAGTGGTCCGCGGAACAGGGGTTGACGACCCCTGCTGTAGACAGATAGATGCTTTATTGAAGACAGGCTTACTTTGGAGATGTTATCTTCCCCAAAGGTTCCCACAATATAACAGAAGCACAAACACCAAGGCAGCTGAAGACGCCATTGTGCATCTGTATCAAATCCAATGGCTTAGATCAATTTACAATATAGAAATCCACAGAAAAAAAAATCCCGAGCACACTTTAGCTAATCAGCAGAAAAAACTCTAATTACTGTATCTGAGTTCCCAACACAGACACCAGTAGAGACTGTTAAATCATATACAGTACAAAAAAAGAAATCATTCATTGGGAAAAGTATTAAACTGGAGCAAACTGAATCTGGAGCAACTGTTCATGGCAACCAATCAGCTTCTATCTTCAACTTGTTTAGTTAAAAGAGATGTATGGGAATGATAAAAAATAAAGAAAAAATCATACTCAATCACACCTAGGTGGGCTGCAGCACTGATCCCAGCTGCAGCTGCCCCCCCCCCCCCCCCCCGCTGGCTCTACCCCAAGAACTGAGCGATCAAACACTGCTGATGGCTCAGTTCTCCCCTTTCGCTCTGAGCACTGTCAGTCACTGGCTCTCTGTCCTACCCCTCTGCTCACTGGAGCACAGGGCTGTGGAGGGGGTAGGTGGGGCTGGCCCAGGCTCTCACCGGCATGTTGAGTGGCTGAGCCAGCTACCAGTCCAGGCAGTCCAACTGTAATGTCGAGATCTTTCCTGAGCCTGGACCGGCAGAATGGCTGAAAACAGGTCACAGGAGTGCAGAACGAACAGTCCTGTGATCCATAGGAAAAGTACAGCTAAAAAAGCTTTGGCTATACTTCTCCTTTAAGCTTTGAAAATGGAACCTAAAACCTTGGTAGTTTCAATGTACATCAGCTTCAAATTCTGGCTGTTCCAGTTTGATTAATTGTATAATAAAGTTGAGAGACACTGCTTTGTTCCTGCCAAACACTATCCTCAACAGCTGCAGATATTAGTATTGTTTTTTGCTGTACAGGTTGCCCCCTCGTGGAGAAGTAGTGAAATGTTTGCTGGATGCTCCCGAATAGAAGAAGTACGGGGAAAGGAAGATGATATGCTGTTTTTTTTGGATTTCTATTTGAATGATACATCTGACACTTTGTTCACCACAACTCATGGCCAACCGTCTTCCTATCACTATTCAGATTTTGGTATGTGCCACTTTTGCCACCGAGTTTTGCTTACCTTGTTAGGCTATTATTTGCACATATTGAACAAATTACTTTCTGGTCAGTGTCTTCTTTATTATTTTCTGTTTGTGTAATAACAGCTTTTTTTAAGGAAGCAGTGATGTATTTTTGACATTCTGTTTGTGACAGGTATTTTCATCACTACTCTTTTCTTGGTGCTAAAATTCACACAATAACTAAAATGTTAGCATATTAACTGATGTAATAAATGAGTTTATTTTTTCAGATTATTAATACATTTGTTTTAACCTACATTTCTTGCTAAATTCTGTTCCTGTTAAGTTTTTATTTGTTTTTGGAACAGGAAGTGATGAGAAATTTCTTCAGTGGGGACACAGACTGCAACAAAACACCATTTTCAGTAAAATGGGGAAGGGATTGTGAGCCACACCCTAAAAATTTACAGATGTTACTTTCCCTTATCTTTATTTCCAGATCCTTGTAATGTTACTTCAATAACCCCTGCAAGGGTTCCATTACTATGAACGTTGTTGTTCTCAATGTTGTAAGTCGCTGTTTTCTGGATGCCAAATCCTCAATAAACAGATTTAAAAAGAAAAACTCCCCTGTTCCTGACCCATTGAGAGCTCGGCTCTGTGACCTCTATGGTGTCACGCAGCATTTTGTCAGAATATTCTCTTTTAGCCCCGCGCATGTGGGACACATTCTCCATTCCATCCTTTGAAGAATTTTAAACATTATCAGAAGGAGGCTAGCAAACTGCAGCCATCCTATTTCTCTCAGTACAGGGGTCTTTTATGGACCTTGCTTTGTGCACTAGTCCAAATAATTTGATGGAGGGGGGATTATGGTGTGGGGTTGTTTTTCAGGGGTTGTGCTTGGCCCCTTAATTCCAATGAAGGGAGCTCTTAAGACGTCAGCATACCAAGACATTTTGGACAATTTCATTCTCCCAACTTGTGTGAACAGTTTGGGGATGGCCCCTTCCTGTTCCAACATGACTGCGCACCAGTGCACAAAGCAAGGTTCATAAAGACATGGATGAGCGAGTTTGGGGTGGAGGAACTTGATCTGAACACCTTTGGGATGAATTATAGTGGAGACTGAGAGCCAGGCGCTTCTGGAAGAATGGTTAAACATTCCCATAGACACACTCCTAAACTTTGTGAACAGCCTTCCCAGAAGAGTTGAAGCTGTTATAGCTGCAAAGGGTGGGCCAACTCAATATTGAACCCTATGGACTAACACAGGGATGCCATTAAAGTTCATGTGCATGTAAAGGCAGGCGGCAGATGGAACTGACCAGACGGACCAGTGCTTTGTGCCCCGAGCCCACCCTTTTTTTAAGTCTATTAGAGCCTGTGGCTCTAATCACGTGCTTCAAAAAGAAAAAAAAGAACCCCATTGGAATCCATGCATTCAGCGCCCTGCATGTAGATTAGGGGGCCGGACGCATAGACATGGATGGGGGGCCCATCCCTGGTCCTATTTCATAGTGCTAATTTTTTTTACAGATTATGTCGGGAACGCAGATATGATACAGCCAGAGTTGGCAACATTACAGCCTAATCTGGATGACTTCATGGACATATCAGGTACATGATGAATAGTTTGTATTTTATTGCTTCAGCTTATTGGCTAAGGGAAAATAAACAGTGTAATAAGGTGATGTAATAATGGTTATGATTTCTAAATGTCATGAATTGAATGAAGGTGGGTCTGTGCAAATAATTAATTGATCGTGTAGATAAAATGTTCTGTTTGCACCACTATTTAAGGCTGAGCAGGAGGCAAACCGATGAATACACTTTTAAAATACAATTTAAGAGTGGTTTCCCCTGCCAAAGGTCCTTCCAATTCTGAGATGTAGACAACCCTGCCAGACAGCATTGATATATTGGTAACCTCACTTTACTTCAGTTCAGCAAAACAGCTTAGCCACCATACTGCCTCCAGAATGTAACTGGACAGTAAAGAGCAGCAGAAGACTAATCTGCTTATACTTTTGCTCTCTCCTACTATCAGCATGTTCCCTGTCAGTACATGTATACTGCAGCATACTTCATTGGCAATTAGTGGTGCCCATTCCCCTCCTAGTCCAACTGCTGTTTTACAGGTTATTACAAGAAGCTAACCAAGTAAAGTACATTTACACTATTTAAAAAAAATATATACATCTAATTAATATATATCTCCATTCATTGAAATTTGTTTCATGTCTGCCTGGAGTTTGACAGAACAGATCAAGGAATATAGGGTGATCGTTGTGTCAGGATATGATGCCCATCTCCAAATAATCACCTTCAGGAAAAATAGTTCAATTAAATCAGTGTTGAAGTGGAGTATACCAAAAAATTCAGAAGAGGGCAGAGAAAAACATTATCTCCTGGTTTTTAGAAATCAGCAGCAGCCTGTCAGGGATATGGTCACATGACCAAATTCCTCATATTAAAATAGCTTGTGTACTTGTCCGGTAATGGTTAACTATTAGGATAAAAATAAATGCTTCCTACATTGATGATGCATTTATGTCACAGTCAGGGGTCAGTCTCAGAGACCAGTAGCTACCCACCGACCAGCTGGATAAGTACAGAGGAAGGTCATCCTAACGGATGACATGGACTCACCTGAGGTGCGGAGTCTAAGTACTAACCTGTGTTCACCAGAGCTCCTGATGGTGGAAATTGATTTCGCTGTGTGTTAGTACCAGGTTGTAGTCCTCAGGATCGCCCCACCAGGAGGTGAGAAAGCCAAGGATATAGCAGATATAGCAAGTAGGGATAAGCAAAAGCATAGTCTGCAAACAAGCCAAAGGTTGATAATGAGTGGTTGTAGGTTGGGATCAAGGAAAAGCATAGTCGAGGAACAAGCCAAAGGTTGGTAGCAGAGATACAGATTGCAGCAGGACTGACAAGAGCAAGATATTGGCTGGAGGGAGCTCAATGATCTGGCAAACAGAAAATGCAAAGGAATGGCTTTATTAGTTCATGGGAAGAGCAAAAGGGTTCAAGGTTCAAGACAAACAAGGTTCAAGACAAACAAGGTTCAAGGCAAGATCATTTAAGGAATTGTCCAGGGAGATGTCCAGCATTCCAGGTGGCTTAGCAAGAAGAGACATCGCCAGACACAACACAGTTTGCAGGTTCAGATCGGGACCCTGACAATTTCAGTGAGACCCAGCACCATCAGTGTGAAAACGGCAGATAAAATAAATATATAAAAAAGGCAGTACAGGCAGTCCCCGAGTTACAAATATTCCAACTTAAGGGGGTACACACTATGAGAAAATTGGAAGAAAGATTCCGTACGAGACACGATCGTTCGATTTTCGTATAGTGTGTACCCAACTTTTGACATCCAAATCTGACTTTGTAAATGAAAATTTCCGAAGGGACAGACTCCAAAATTTTTCTCGTACCTGAACAGAATAAACTATTTTTGCTTAATGTGTACCATTTTCGTACGAGAAAAATCAGAAACAAAAGACTGCGCATGATCAGAAACAATGAACAACAAAAAAAGCCTTTATTGTACGACAATGTTCGTATGTTATTTCCTTCCTCGGTTCCGACTGTGAAACAACAAGGAAAATTGGACAATCGTTCTCCCTATTTTCTCATAGTGTGTATCCCCCTTTACATACGACTCACACTTACAAACTGAGGGAGACCACAGGAAGTGAGAGGAAATCTACCCCTAAGAAGGGAAATTCACTCCTGTAAGAGTTATTATGGGAAAAAGGTGTCTCCACTGAAGCTTTATCACCAAGGCTTGTTTCCACAACAACCCAAAATTCTCAAAATCCAATTGTCACAGAGACAAAAAGTGGGGGGCACAGACAGCAAAACAAACATTACAGGGGTGTTACCCCTTCCCTATGCTATCTAAAAAACGTCAAAATAATTTTTTTGGCTATAGTCACACTTAAAAAATGTATCTGTTCCAACTTACATATAAGTTCAACTTAACTGCTTCAGATCCGCGCTATATCCCAATGATGGCTACAGCGTGTATCTGCTTTGCCGGGAGTACGTCTATTGACGTCCTCCCCTTTGCAGACTCGCCATGCGGCGCGCGCTGTGATCACCCGGGTCAATGAGACTCGGGTGATCACAGATCCCAGTAAGGGGCCGATCTTGGCCCCTTACCACATGTCAGCCAATGACAGCTGATCACGTGATGTAAACAGAGGATCGGTAATTGTTTTTTTTTCTTCTCACGCTGACAGCGTGAGGAGAAAAAAAGACGATCACCGGCTTCTGTTTGCAGGGACATCGGTTCCGAAGAGGAAGAGCCTCATGTGCCGACCAGTACCGCCTGCCAGTGCCCACAGTAAGTAAGTGCCAGCAATCAGTGCCACCTATCATTGCCCACAAGTGCTACCTATCAATGCCCACCAGTGGTGCCAATCACTGCCTCACCAGTGCCACCTAGCAGTGCTGTCTATCAGTGTCACCTATCAGTGCCCATCACTGCCACCCATCACTGCCAGCTATTAGTGCCACCTATTAGTGCCCTTTAGTGCCACCTATCAATGCCCTTCAGTGCCACCCATCAGTGCCACCCATCAGTGCCACCTATCAAATACCACCAAAAGAAAGCTCTATTTGTGGGAAAAAAATGATAAAAATTTCATTTGGGTACAGTGTTGTATGACCGTGCAATTGTCATTCAGAGTGACAGCGCTGAAAATTGGTCTGGGCAGGAGGGGGGGTTAGATGCCCAGTAAGCAAGTGGTTAAGAACAAACCTACAGACCCTATCTTGTTTGTAACTTGGGGACTGCCTGTAATTAGAAAAATTTCAGTGACTAGAAAAACATATACCGTATATATGCCAACAACGCCCTGCTTTAAGTTGACACATGAGATCAAGAATAACAATGTAAGCAGTTTTTCTTTATAAACCATTGATGAAGAGCTTTCTTCACTTATATGTTCATTAAAATACCCTTTTAGTGAGGCCCCAACTACACTGCAAGGGCTAAAAGCAAATTTTTGTCTAGGGTACCTTTTAAAAAGCACTTTTGCTTGCTTCACCTTCGCTCCTGTAGGCTTCCTCCTGTGTGACAAGTCCCCTGAAGCCTCTTCTTCTCTTTGCCACATTGTCCAGCAGTTACACTCTAACGTCATCATTTACAATACAGTGCCAGCAGACCTGCGTTGTAAGTGGGAACACAAAGGCCCCCCCCCCCCCCACACACACACACACAACCTTAAGTGTCAGAGGGAAGAAGAGAATGATAGCTGCTAGGGGAGCAAGAGATAAGGTAAGTAAAAGTACTTTTAATGGTACCCTAGGCAAAGCATTTAACTCTTGCAATGCAGGGTAGTTTTTACATTTCCCCAGAGTTCAACTTCAATACTATAGCAGTGACCGTACAATGACCGCATCAGAAAGGTCAGACAACTCAGATTTTTTTTCAATCTATTAAAATTGCACATTTTGGAGAAACCATACAAGGCTTAGAGAAAGAGGATATGAGGAGCACGTGGGTCTGCAATGTGGAAGCTTTTCAGGAGAGGAAGAAAATATATCCCCTCCCTGCCAGACACCCCTTGCAGCCTCCCTCCCTTTTGAGCCGGACCTTTTCCACTTCAATGAAAGAGAAATTGCAAGCTGATGCAATTATATCAGATGTTACATTGACTGCTTTCTCGTAACTGGTAGATAGCAGATTTATTAAATCAACTTATTATTAGAACTTTGTAATTTCCATAAAAGCTTATACTTTTCAAATATATCCATATGTATTTGTTTTTCATTTAAAACTTGTCTGTAGCTCTTATTGTCAGTGTAGACTGCTTACATTGTTCTTTGGTTATGTCTATAGTGATAGAGAATTGATAGGCTTATGGATAAAGGTGTCATCCATTGTCTAGATATTATGCAATATTGCTGAGTTCAAAACTGCGCAATATGTTTTGATTGGAGGCTGATAAATAACGCCCATAAATTAAATCAAACTTGTTTTTCCACTATAAAGAGTCTGGTATCTGGTATCTGGTACCGTTCCTCTCCCCAGCTAATCAAATTTGGTGTCAAGCTTAATGTCTTCAATGTTTTGTATCTCCGCTCTAAAGCCTTACACCAAAGCACCCACACCAGCTGTGTGTGCCAGCCAACCTAGTGGCATAACGCATCCAATTGTGTGTTCAAAAAAACTTTATTGTAACTAGAGAATTTTCAACTTGTTCACCTTTTCACCACTAAATGGGGCTTTATTAAAGAGACTTATGGACCATTTAGAGGATATATAAACCCAAGAACTATAGTGTATTATATTGTGTTTTTATATTCTATTTAACCTGCCTTCTGTGAGCTACTAATTCACAAATGTGATGTACACATTCTGTTTAACTCTGCAAAGAGATTTTCCACCTCGCAGGATAAAAATCTAAGACTCTTAACTCAGTGTAGTTAGTATTTGTATCTACAGTGATAACATTTAAAAGATTTAACTCACATGAGGGAGGAATTATACAGACACATCATAGGTGCACAGGTGCTTCCGTGGTGCTGGCACAGAGGTTAGTACACAGGTACAGGGTGGTACAGGGCTCGCAGAGCTGGAGAAAGGAGCTATCGCGCAATGCTCTAAAAACATTTCCTCCCTGCGATCCACGTTCCGTCGGACGCTGTGTGTCACTGTGCGCTCCAACACAGACTGTCTGTCCTCCAACCCTGGCCCGTGGGTCTGATGGTCACTCTGACGGAGTCCGACTGCTGTTACAGTGACAGCTCCCCAAAATATCCCATGGCACACCCGCAAATCTGCCCCGGCACACAGTTTGAGAAACACTGCCCTGCAAGGATCCCACAAAAAATGTTGGGATCCACCCAGATGCCTGACTGCCATCTGGCTCAGCCTAAGTCAGCCACTCCCACCCTCTCTCCTGCCCTGCATTCTAGTGAGGGCTGGAGGGGTAGAGCAGAGACTGGTGATTGACGGTCACTGCTCTCTGTCCAGAGCGGCCCGAGACCTGAACGACCAGCAGTCATGTAATCGCTCACTTCTTGGGCTGATGCTGCAGTAGGTGGGTATAAATATTTTTTTTACTATTCCCACACTTATCTTTTAGGCCACAGTAGGGGGTGGCATTCCCTGTGGGGAGGAATTTTTGCAGTATCTTTTGCCATGTATTCAGTAAAAGTTTTTTTTTTTATTAACCACTTCCCGACCAGCCGCCGTAGTTACACTGCGGCAGGTTGGCTTCCCTGTGCTGTCGTAGCTGTACGTTGGCTCTTTAAGACGTTTTAGCAGGAGCGCGTGAACGCCAGCAGTGTGTTCCTGGAGCCGATGCTCATGCCCGGTGTGCGCTATGACTGCCAGGCACCTGCAACCGCTCATGACAGAGCGAGAACCGGGATCTGTGTGTCTAAACACTAAGTAGGAACACCGATCAGGTCTCCTCCCCTAGTCAGTCCCATCGCCCCCACAGTTAGAACACACATAGGGAACACAGTTAACCCCTTGATTGCCCCCTAGTGTTAACCCCTTCCCTGCCAATGACATTTATACAGTAATCAGTGGCTATTTTTAGCTCTGATTGCTGTATAAATGTCAATGGTCCCAAAAAAGTGTCCGATCTGTCTGCCGCAATGTTGCAGTCACAATAAAAATCGATGATCACCACCATTACTAGTAAAAAAAATAATAATAAAAATGCCATCAATCTATCTCCTGTTTTAAAGACGCTATAACTTTTGCGCAAACCAATCAATATAGGCTTATTGCGATTTTTTTTTTTTTACCAAAAATATGTAGAAGAATACATATTGGCCTAAACTGAGGAAAAAAATTGTTTGTTCCTTTTAAATGTGGGATATTTACTATAGCAAAAAAGTACAAAATATTGTGTTTTTTTTTTTTTCAAAATTGTTGCTCTTTTTTTGTTTATAGCGCTAAAAATAAAAACCGCAGAGGTGATAAAATACCACCAAAAGAAAGCTCTATTTGGGGGAAAAAAGGACATCAATTTTGTTTGGCTACAACGTCATACGACCGCGCAATTGTCAGTTAAAGCGACACAGTGGCGTATCGCAAAAAATGGCCTGGTCAGGGAGGGGGTAAATTCCTCCGGGGCTGAAGTGGTTGATACATGATTGTATATAACCTTTCCTTTAGCACATCAGGGGGGGCCAGGGGTAATTCTCTGAATGCAGTAAGACGACAGCTGCAGGGGTGCATATAAGCGTCATTGCAAAATCAAACATCGAAGGGAGCCAGATTTCGCATTTCTTTACAAGGACAGTAGTACTTTTGGTCTTTGAGTGCTTCTCATTCTAAAGGTATTTCTCCAAAGCTTATGAAGTACCAAAAAAAATCATATGTACCAACATTTGTGTCTTGTTTTGAAACTAAAGGGGTTACTAACCTGACTCACTCATGTGTGTTTGCCAATACATTTTTCAGTCAAACTCTCTAGATCAGTTATTTTAAAAAAATTGTATTTCCCTATTTAGAAGAAGTGGTATAACAAGTCCTTTTAACACATACATATCACCATGGAGTACAGCAAATATTGCACACAAAAGCATAAAATCAAATGTAAGTAAATCAAAGGCATTAGGCTCTAGTGTAGACAGTGTTTGATACAAGTATTCAGCAGAGCTTCCTGTACACACCACTGGAATATTCCATTTCCTCATACAGTTTTAAATGTAAGGGGAAAAGCAACACTAAACCCCAGTGGAAAAACATGAAAAGTGGGAGAGGATAGGTGACAAGAGGAATAGGGAGAGGGAAAGAGCAAAATGTCAGAAAAAACAAAAGGGGCGGGGGGAAGAAAGGAAAAAGAGAGGAAGAAACCCACCCATCCCCTGGTCCAACACCCCAAGGAACCATTAACCTCCAGCAACTGAAAAGAGTGCTGCAAGTAAAGTTTGATCTTTAAAAAATAAATAAGGAGTCCAAATTTTCTTGCTCCCTTAGCACTATGGTTAAGTTTTCCATCTCTTGGATCTCATCATTTCGAGCAAGCCAGTGAGATTTATTGGGAGGCACAGTACTTTTCCATAATGCAGGCTTTTGCTATATTAAGAAGATATTTCAATAATTAATTTTTGTACCTTTTTATTTGAGAGTGGTGTATCACTCCAAGGGACACACACCCGTTATCGTTTTTATTGTCTGCTCCACCATGGTCAAGAAATCCCTTAGTTTGGGGCACTCCCAGAAAATATGGAGTAAAGACCCCTCAGAATTCAGTCACTGCCAAAAGGTATTCGGGACCTAGGGGAACATGCGATGGAGCACCTCTGGCATCCTGTCCCATCTCATGAGGAGTTTGTATCCTCCCTCATGGTACCTACTGGTTAGGGAGGCCTTATGTACAAATAGCAAAAGTTTTTCCTTCTGCTTTGGAGAGAAAGTCGTGTAACGAGCCCCTTGCTCGCTCGGTTCCACTCTCCCGACACTCCTCTGCAGCTATTGAATCAGATTGCAACGTCTGATGGTTCGGTCATCCGATGCTCCGGGACTAGAACTACAGCTCTGTGCCGTTCTAGTCCAGTTGTGATAGCTCAGAACAAACACCAGGCAGGCTGTATGTAAGTTCAAACAGGAGTCTCTTTTATTGCAAAATACAGGCTTTTAAACACTAAAAGTGGAGGTGCAGACCTCCTGCTCATATTACTCTAACAATACAGCTGTAACCTAATTAACCTAATTAAGATGAGCTAATTAACTAATCCCTTTAGACAGCCTTGATCACTCAGACATGACCGTTAGGCCAGAATGGCCATCTTGTAGTTCAGAAAATCCTATCAACATTATCACAATCAACATAGACTCTTCTTCACACAATAGCAGAGTTAATTAACACAAATAACAATGGGGATCTAATGACTCTTAGATCCCATAGTAGACTTATTTACAATACACATTTTAGCACACAATAGACAGACAGGTGTTGGAATTTACATCAGCATCTCCTAACAGTATCTGTCCCAGCATTATGAATCAGCCACTATTCCAATATGGCAAATCCAGGGTCCCCAGAGTCTGTGTGTCCTGGGGGACCAGGACCCGAATCCACAGTAATACCGCCTCAAGGGTCCCCATGCATACAGCTCACAAAGAGCACCGTTCCCTCAAATGCAAGGGCCCCCGATCGATCGGCAAGAGGCTAGCATACAGTCCCCTCCAAAAGTCTCTTTCCCGGCTAGGTCTGTCACAAGTCGTATTCAGGTTCTGCTCCCAATGCTGTAGAAATGAGAGCTCTTGTGGTGCATTCAGAGCTATCAAAGAAGCATATAAATAAGATAACGAATGCTGGAGGGGTTCTCCTGCCAGATGCGTCCTTAAACAAGGATGGTTCCCTCACTGTACCGAACTCAGCAAGTATGCACCCAATTGTGCCCATCGGAGAAAATATAGCTCTTGCGGGAACCCTAGCTCAACTCCATGATTCGTCATCAGATGGTGATTTCTGAAAAAAAGGGATAATAGTCTGAAATAGCCTCTCTGTAAAAGTGAGGAGAAATGTGGATCCTGAAGTCCATGTTGAAACTCAGTCGTACCCAATATAGGGGTCATAGGGCTATGATATGGTGCGATAGTAGTACTTTTAAAAATTGTCTTGGTCACCTGAAGAGTGCCTCTCACAAGTGGGTGTTGCTTAATTAGTGTTGGTAGCGATCTGTTAGGATGCCATTGGTGTCCTGCCAGAGACAGTGCAGTAGTCATCTGCTCCAGGTGAACCCATAACTTTTTGTGTATTAGGCATCAGTCGACCTCCCTTGCCAGGTGGGCGGCTTCTTGAGATCGAGAAATCCCAGTACCCCCTTACCTTGGGCTGGAAAAGAATTGATTTCCGGAGCCAGTCAGTGGTTCTTAACCTCATGGACCCCCTGAAACCCATTCATGGACCACTTAGGGGTGCATGGACCCCAAGTTAATAACCCCTGCTCTAGATGAAGGATACTAGCAAATTTTTCATTGCTAGAGCTCAAAGAATTTGAGAAGAATACATCAATGTCAAAGTGAACCTGTGTCTAATCCCAGATGTAAACACACAGAACAAGCTCGGGGTAGGGGGGTTTCTGCTGTAAACTTTGAGGATGAATTGTTTTAAATTATAAATCAAGGAACAAGGTGCTTTAAGGTGCGTAAACAGTATATATGACAGAACAACTGCTTAGGTAATTTAATAACCAATGTGCATGAGGTAGGACTTATCTCACGTGACCTTTAACAACTTTAAAACTATTTTCTTGCTGAATTGTGTTCTGTTTTTCTTTTTTTTTTTTTTTTTTTTTGTTCTTAATTCCTAGTTAAAAGACATTTAAAACAAAGTGCATTGGAGAAATGACAGTTCATTTCCGATAGGTTAATAAATTTAACACCTCCACTTTTGTTTTTTTGTTTTTTTAATTGGCTTCAGTACATTATGTCAGTCCTTTTTTTAAAAAAAATCTTCGATATAGGAGCTCCTCAGTGTCAAGGTATATGCAGACAAGCTCTGATTACTCCAGACGCTTGTACAGATTGAAAGTGTAAAGAAATGAGGAACTACCTGCAGTAAGAGGACTGAATGAGATGGGTGAAAATGTGACACTGACACTGGGCGAGAGAGAGAGTAAAAGGAGGAAGAATATAGAGAGCACTACACTCACAGAGGGTAAAGGGGAACGGATTGTCTCGCTGATAGATGGCTGGTCTTCAAAAATGGCCCATAGATCTAGCTTTTGGGGCCACAGGTATGCTGACTTTGTAACATTCCTAGAATAGTTATTTTTACAGTAGATTTTTTTAATTAGTTCTAAATTCTATATGTAATTTAATATTTTACTTCATTCACAGCAACATAGCAACACTTTAAATATTTTTAGATATGTAGTGAATTTTTGATCAGCTTAATTTTAATTTCTCCCAGGTTACTGTAGTTTGCATACCGGTATGTTGGCAAGTCTAATAGAATATATGCTAAAACTCAAAATCACATTCGTAATCTGTCTTCACAATGTCAGTGCTGATATTTACCAAATTGGTAACGCTACAGAATTTTTAGCAGTGCTAAATATAAAGACCTTTGATTCAAACTTGATTACAGAAGACATAAAACCTAATTTATTCAGTTGCACAAGATACCAAAGTGCATTCTGATAATTGCGAAAAACGGGTGCACAGCTCATGTAGTGGGCGCATTGCCCAAATTAGACAAAATGCTCTTACTCTAGAGACTACTCTACTAGGGAAAAGTTCTTCAGTTGTTTTGTGTCTACCTTTACTAAGTACCTGTCTCTCAGTGCGCTAATTTGTTCCCTCATTTTATTACTTTTGTTTCTTTGTTTGTCTTTTTGTTTCAGATTCTGTTTCTTTAAACCTCTCAGCCATGTTCCATTTTTATAGCTTCACTGGATAATTTTGTTAGCATCTTTAGTATTATTATTATACAGAATTTATATAGCGGCAACAGTTTGCGCAGCGCTTAACAAAATGAGGGCAGACATTACAGTTATGCCCCGTACACACGGTCGGACTTTGTTCGGACATTCCGACAACAAAATCCTAGGATTTTTTCCGACGGATGTTGGCTCAAACTTGTCTTGCATACACACGGTCACACAAAGTTGTCGGAAAATCCGATCGTTCTAAACGCGGTGACATAAAACACGTACGTCGGGACTATAAACGGGGCAGTGGCCAATAGCTTTCATCTCTTTATTTATTCTGAGCATGAGTGGCACTTTGTCCGTCGGATTTGTGTACACACGATCGGAATTTCCGACAACGGATTTTGTTGTCGGAAAATTTTATCTCCTGCTCTCCAACTTTGTGTGTCGGAAAATCCGATGGAAAATGTCCGATGGAGCCCACACACGGTCGGAATTTCCGACAACACGCTCCGATCGGACATTTTCCATCGGAAAATCCGACCGTGTGTACAGGGCATTACATTACAATTTGGTACAAGAGGAATCAGAGGACCCTGCTCAGTAGAGCTTACAATCTAGGAGGGAGGGTCAATTGATACAAAAGTTAATAGCAGTGGGGGATAAACTGATGGAGAAAGTAAAACAGTGTATTAGTTAGAAGCAGGATAAGCTTCTTTAAAGAGAAGGGTTTTCAGGGATCGTCTATAGATGGATAGATTAGGGGACAGTCGGACAGATTGGGGTAGGGAGTTCCAAAGGATCTATCTGTATTGTTACCCCTTTTTTTTATAATAGTGTGGGTTTTAATAGGTATTTGTAATATTGCTCAGTCACAATCACTTTAAAATATTTACCTTTATAAAATGCTGAATCATTTTAAATTTCAGTATTTTTACTGAAGCTAGAAGATACAATAGTAAAAAGTGCAGCCAATAAAACCGCAATAGTTTCTCAGGTCATCGTAACAAAGATATATGGGTCCTTCAATACAGCTAACAATAGTAAGTCAAACAATCATCAGAGAAATGAAACATAACATGGAAGTATCCTCACACAAGGACGTGAGTGGAAAGGTTACGATCATTATCTGATGCTGAATCGTTTTATCATACATTTACCATACACTATGGAAAATCTGTTGCACTTGACCCTACTCACTCGGCACTATTTTTTTTTTATAAAAATGGCCCTGACCAATAAAGTGACTGAATAAAGAAAGGAAGGGGCGGAAAGAGGTTGGAGGGAACCAACAGTATTTAGATAGGAGGAAAAAAAAATGACACCAATATTTTCTAAAGGAAAACACAGCAATTGTTTATGATACACTGTACTTTAAAAAACGAAATGCCACCCAGTCAGGTCCACTGTAAGAAAGATAAAAGACCCAGGTCTGGCCCTCAGTAGAACCATGTTTATCCATTTATTTGGGAAGTGGTGCATTCACTCTATACTAGCCTTTCTCAGCTAGGGTCTCTCCAGAGTTTTCTAGGGGTTCCTTGACCAATGAGCAATATTTGCCTCACATATGTAACCACTGATAGCAATTATCTTTGGCTACAATATATGTAAGAGGGTCATTCTAATCACCAGTGTAAGGAGCATTCTTTTTTAAGACTGCCATTGAAAGGAACATTGAGACTAAGGCTGGCTGCAACCACGGTTGCAGGAAAGAAATTCACTTGATTTCCCTATCAACACAGACAGTGTTGATGTGGGAATCCCTTCTGCTGGGCCACTGTCTTCTCCCAGTGATTATTTCTAGCAGCTACAGCAGCCACTAGTAATAATCGCAGGTGAAACCCGGCACGCTGGTTGTATCTAAGATGATCGATCAATCAACTTGGTACATTCAGCCTGCCCATACACAGTTCAAATCTAGGCCGGTTCCTGCTGAACTAATTTACTAAAGGTTTTGAGAATAGTCACACAATAAATTGTGTACATTTTTATTTCAATTATCAAGCAATGTGCAGGTGTAATTAAGTAAACAGGAATTTCCTTTTTTACATGCTTGTACTGTATAATTAAAGCGAATCTTCATTTATTTTAGTGTGCAAACATTTTTAAATCCTTTGGTATGTTAGACTCATTCTTTCTATGAACTACCAATGTAAGAAGCATTCTTTCCACTGTCCACCAGTGTAAAGAGTTCCTTCTCCCTCTGACAACCAGTGTAAGGTTGTTCTTCTCCCAGTGATCATCTATGTAGGGGGGGCCCTTCCCTCAATCACCACCAGTATAAGGGGACCCTTCTTTACAGACCATTAATGTGTGGGACCACTACAATTTACACTGTCGGCATTTCTTGCCTGACCAGTATTGTTTGTTTTTGTTATTACTGAAACTAATTTTGTCATATAGAGCAGTCCCAAGTGTCAAATGCACAAAGTACATCACGTTTTTTTCTTTTATTTATTCTTCTATTCTTCTATTTCAACCTGCTATTTATGCTAATAATGTACTGTGAGGTGTAACTATAATTAGCAAGGGTTCTGTAAAACCTGAAAATTATTTCAAGAAATATATTTATATATACTGTGCATATGTGCATATATATATGGGCAGTTGATGCCTTTAACGTTTTTTACTCATTCAAGAACACATGATATATGGATTTTGGAGGATTTCTGATTTTTAAAATAAATACTAATATTTTTCATTAGTGTAAAATTTTTGTTTAGTTGCAGTAATGAACATAGAAGAATGAAGGCAGAGGAATAAGTGGTCCAGAGTCTTTTATTCTGTCTTTTTTAATCAAATAATTGAATTTAGGTATGATATTAAACATATCTGTAGATTCTGCAGATATATAGTCCACAGCCATTTATAGTTATGGCATGTCTGTATGTGTTTCCTAAAACCTAAAATCACAAGCTAGATATGTTTACCCCATGGTGTACTACTACTGTCTGTTTTTGTAATTTTTGAAAGACAGCGATGTGACTTTACAAACTTTATTTGAGTTGGTGAACCAGAGAACAAGCAGTGCTTAGTGTACCTGTTATATGAAAATATCCAAGTGATATTTTAGATGTGTTTCATGTGCGTTCGTGTGTTGTGCTCCAGCTCAGCTGCATAACCACCAGCAAACACAGCTTACTATAGTAAGAAAAGTAAACAAAAATTAGAAAATGCACTAATGATTGTAAACAAGAGTTGATTGAATATTTCCAACCCAGCCAATTAATTATTTTCTGACAAATGGTTTGTTTCTTTTTTTTTTCTTTTTTTGCACCTATGCATAACTAAGTTTCTCTTTGAGGCTGGAAACATTGTACATGTTGATAATGAACAATGTGGGGGTCATTTACTAAAGCTGGAGCATGCAAAACCTGGTGCAGCTCTACATAGAAACCAATCAGCTTCCAGATTTTATTGCCAAAGCTTAATTGGGTGATAGTTAGAAGCTGATTGGCTACCATGCACAATTGCACCAGATTCTGAGTGCAACGGCTTTAGTAAATCTCCCCCAGTGGATCTGATATGCACATATCCTTTGTGTGATTGTGTAATGTATTAGGGCTCTGTATTTACACAACATACTGTCCTAGGTACCCCTAAATGTGGATACAGTTTTGTACAATCTCTGCCTGTTGTCTCATGCAGTTATTTTGGAAACGCTAATACAGAATGTGTTGTTGGAGAAGACATGATGTCTGCTTTAAATTTACAGCTATTTTTTACCTGACACACCAGCAAGCAAGAGGAAGGAAAGAAGATTTCATGTCTGCTGAACATTTTGAGGCTTGAGCGTACTTTTCCATAAATACTTCTAGCCATTGGAAAGCATGTTACTAGGGGGAAAAAATGTGAAACATGCATTTTTGCTATTTTTCTGTGCGGTTCTCAGGCATTCTATTGAAGTCTTTTAGGGCCAAATTTGCTTGAAGCTTTCAGCTCACAATAGGCAAATATAACATTTCAAGCTTCACGGGACACTACACTAAGGTGTAAACAGCCACAATTGAAAACTATGGGATTTTGGATGTTGATTATTTGGAGCTTTGTGCTTTGAGCGCACAGCGATTTATGCTAAAATGAGACATCATACGATGTATGTGTAGCACTCTGGTCCTAAACAGAGCTGCTAATAAATCTAGTTGTGCTAGGTAGTAACTAGCCTGACTAATTGGTAGTCTTTGATCCACTGATTTCTGTCCTAAGTCTGAGTTCAATTTGTGGTCTCTCTCTTCTGTCAATAGGTGGCACTGTTGCTTTTGGCATTAGGATGATGAATTACATTGAATTCAGGTGATGAGTAAATAAGTTGTCTCAGCCAATTAGCAAGAGTTTCTTTTGGCCGCTTTGCATGCTGGGATAGGCTATTTATTCGGGAGGAGTCGGGTGATCAGGGTTCTTTCTGCCCGGGGCTCCGGCCTGGGTGGATGTGTGTCAAACGGCTCCTGGCTGCTATTACTATCCAGTAATACAAGGGCCCGCAAAGGAGAAGCAGCAGAGGTTAAGCCTGAAGCCTGGGGCAGAACCACATGTGTTAGAGGCTCAGCCAGAGGGGAGCCTGTTCGTTGCCGGAGATAAAGGAGAAGCAGTTGCCAGAGGGACAACCACTCCTGTTACCAGAAGCAAGTATGGAAGGGATGAAGTTCTGATGGAGTACCAGAGCAGACGCTTCACTAGCCGGTGATGGTGAAATAAGTGGGAAAGCTTCAGTGGAGACTTATCCAGGAATACAGCGGGTAGCTGTGAGTAAAACTTGAAGGAGTACGGCAGGTAGCTGTAAGTAAAGTTTGAGGATCTACAGTGGGATACTGTGAGTTAAACTGGAAGATCTACAGTGGGATTTCTGAGAGAAAAGGTTGCTATGGGAGACAGCAGTTGCTACAAGATACAGATTGCTGCATTCAGCTTAAAGGCCCTTTTTCTGTATTGCTGTCTGCCTAGTTCTTTTTTTTGTCTGTGGAGTTTGCCTAATTGCTATTGCATTTCCCTAAGGGTGTCCTGTGCCCTAACCCTCTCTCCCACGGCTCCTGTTAAGAGAAATAAAATCTCTTTGTTAATTTTTTCAAAAAGTGACTGGTGCCCAATCTTTCCACCTTGCACCACACCCACTATGCCTAGTAACCTGCACCCTGAGGAGGAATGTCAGTTCTCCCTGGCTCTGGGAGTCACCATCACCTTGGAAGTCATATGTAACAGGTCCTGTAACAAAACATTTAGCATCTTAGGATGTCATATATTATTCTTAAAGGCTGAGAACCCCATGGTTTATAGGTGTAGGCAAATGAAATCCATTGCAGAATTGAGGCTGCAGTGGTGAGTTCCAAGTTTTGCTCTTTATGACCACTACAAAGCTAATTGTGTATGAGAGATTCTCATATTTTTCCAAGCCACTTTTTATTTGCAAAATAAGCTTGAGTTATTGACATGAATCATCACTAAATCATCACTTTTCAATGAATACATTTGATTTAACTTACTTCATGCGATAACTCACACATAATAATTAATATTTTTATTCCTTTGGCCAATCTTCCCAATGTCCTTGTTATAAAAGGAACAGGGCTAAATTAGAAAAAAATGCTAATCTTAAGGCCCGAACACACGATATGAAAATCGGATGGAAAAATTCGTACGACGAGCTGTCTGCCGATTTTCAAATCTTTAGTATGGTGCTTTGAAAGCCGATTTTGCTTTTTCGTCAGACAAAAGCTGGATGTGCACTTTAAAATTTTTGCCGGATGTGAACTCAACGTCCAATTTTCCTTTCATTGTTAAAGTTTTCGTACGAAAAAAATCGTAAGAGCAAGACTACGCATGTTCAGAAACAAAAGAATACATACCAAACTATTCAACACATTACGTCACTTCTGACGTTGTATTCTGTCGTACGAACGTTTTCATATTGTGAGACTAGCATGCCACAAAAAAACGGACGTTCGGTCATCTGAAAATCTAAGCGTGTGTATAAGGCTTTATGCTCCTGCTTTGTTGGGTGGTGGAGGGATTGGACACATCCAGCCACATTATTTAGGGTGTCAGATCCAGTGCTGCACAATAGCTGCTTGACCATTCACCAAAAAAAACAAGCAATATTGTTAATTGGATATATTTAGACCCACTCAGACTCCAAATATGTAGTGGTGTGCTACCGCATAGGCAGTTAACTTGCAGTGTTTCGCACATTAACGTTGCATTAGGGCAGCACAATAATTTTAACATGCGCCATTTCATAGAGCTCAGTGCATACATCTGAGCTTTGTAGTGTGCTAAAACACACGTGTTGTGGTGTGCTGACTAGGTGCATTGAAAATGAATGCCATCACAGTGAACCAGACTTAGCATTATGTGTTACCCTGCGCTACACTAACATGCTGTACAATGCACATTTTACTGTGCATTATTGCCCATAGTAATTTCAGCTTATATTAAAACATGAGCTCACAAACATTTATATAATTTATTCAGTTTGATACTTTGCCATTTTTAAAATGTGTTTTTACGTTTTATTTTTAGAGACCCTGTTCCTGTTGCTAGACTATTCATTTCAATAAAAATATCCCCATACAATTATATGTGCATTTAACTTTTTAACTGCCTTGGGATGGGAAATACTAAGGCAGGCCAGACGGTGCAAATTTCTTTCCTGGAACCACAATTCCCTCAGCAACACAGACCATGCTGACAGGTGAATCCCTGGCGGGGGAAGAAGACAGAGATTATTGCTAGCAGCTATAGCAGCCCATAGAGCTGATCGCAAGTGAATCCGGCAGGCTGCTTGTACACAAATTGATAGAATGATAAACTTGGTACACTCAGCATGCCCATTAACGGTTCAAATCTCAGCTGAACCAGCTGAGATTGAAACTGTGTATGACTGGGGCATTGGTGGGAAAAAAAAGGGGTAGAGACACAAAAAGGGAATAGAGAAAAGCAGAAAAGAAAATGTTACTGTTCATAGTGGCACAAAGAAACTTTTCCTGCAAGTGGGGAGCCCACTCTATGGTATTCCCTTTCGCTGCTCCTCTTGCAGCTACATAAAAATTATGTAGAGAGGTGAAGAGTAGAGGAGCTGGGTCAGCACAGAGTGAGTAATTAGACACTCCCAAAAGAGGAGAGGCTATGATGTGTCAAGAGGAGGGGGCAGTGCTATGGAATTGACTCTCTTGGCGTAGTCAAGTTTAAAGGTACATTGCAAGTAAATTAAAACAATTATTGGAATGGAAAACACATCGAGTAAGCATCTGAGATACATGATTTTTCTTTTTTAGGCTGGTGACAGGGCCTCATTTGTTTGCTTTTATTTTTGTTTTAGGAGGCAGCTGTACTTGAGTAGAGCTTACCGTTTACTTCTTATGGTGCAGCTGTAAGTGAGAATGGGGAAGGAGCTGTTAATCGTGTAATGCCTGGGTTGTTGAGAAAAGCCAACATAAGCTGGACTTTTGTCTAAAACAGGGCCAGTTTTCTTTGACAGGCCCAAAACATTTTTTTTAAAAACTCAAGAATACATTTTTTGAAGTACAACAGATAAACAGAGCAGTTACAACCATTATACATAGCGATAGTGGTGTTCCAAAGTACCCATAAAATGCACAAGATATTACAAATCCAGAGAGTAGCAATCACTTTTAGAACATACTCACATTGATGATGCAAAACTAAAAAGAATGATGACATTAGAGGGGGAATGGCAACAACAAAACTAAGGCAACTCAAGGTGGAGACTCCAACAGCTCCATAAAGAGGTAGATAATGGGGTCAGCCCAAAATTGTATCCAAAATTCTATCCACCACTAAATCAACAGGTCTAAGACCCCAGACTACCAGCCAATACCCTCAAAGCTTGTCAAAATTCCCTGGGAATTCCCTATGCTGAAAGGAAACCTTTTCTAGTCTAAGGGTGTCCCATGTGGATTACCCATTCTTTGTGGATGGGAGCCCTATCGGATTTCCACTGTTGCGGGAGGAATTTGCGGCTTGGAACAACACTCTATTAATGGATGTTTTCTAGAACTCACTCAATGGGAGGTCATCAAGTATACCTAAAATACAGCGAGTAGGTTCTACAGAGATGGTAATTTGAAGACCTGTATTAATAGTATTAACTACTTCCGCCCAATAACAGTGAAGTTTGAGGCATCGCCATAAAAGGTGAATGAGGTCTCCTTGCGCAGTAGCACATTTAGTACACCGGGGAGACTGCAGAATACCCATATGGTGCAGTTTCAGGGGCGTGTAATGGTCACAAAGAATAATGTATAATTGTGACAGCCTTTGAGTGAAGTTAGGTGAGCATAGCAGAACTGATTAGGCCCAAAACATTTTAGATCAGTACACTGGGCAATATACCCCAAAAAAAAGCACATTCAGCTGATCATAGATGGTATGGTGTTCAATTTATTAGATGTCTAACTTGGAGATCTTCAAGTTAGGACTGGAAAACATGACCAGGCCTACAGATCTGAGAAAAACCCCTCCCTGTAACTCTGTAATTTCCCCAGAAAATCAGCCCAGCAATACGTTTTCCAGAGAACCACAATAGAAAAAAGTTTTCTCTAACATGCCTTAAGTTTGGGGAACAAATAGAGAAACATATGCATTCAATGCCCTTAACCATTACATGACCAGGGCAATGTTTTCTTTTCAGTGCATAACTTTTTTTATTTTAGTTTTTAGACAAATTGGACCATTGGTTTTAAAATGACACAATTATCTGTTGATATCAATTGGGTATTTTGATGAAAACCACCAGGTAGATTTAGGAAGTCAGACAGGGTAAGGCTGTATTCACACTCTGGTGAATTGGAAGTGGGGTTTCTCCGCATCCAATTCGCATAGCAGGAGATTGTGACCGGCTCTTTATGGAGCCGGTTCACACATCTCTGCAGCGGCTCTGATGCAAATTGCACAGGAGTCCTGTGCACCTTTTGGTCCATTTCAGGTCCGAATTCAGCCCAAAATTCGGGCTGAAATCAGACCTGAAACGGTGAATGGAGACACACCGAACTCCTGCTGTAAGCGGGAGCGTGCTGTAGTGTAAACCCAGCCTAAAGGCTAATGAACTGACAAATTTCAAGTATTACTGGAAAATTTCAAAAATACTGGAAAATGTCAAAGTAAAAAAGAGAAGCAAGTATGAGAAGGGCTAAGAGAAATTCTAGAGATACTGTGAGAGGAAGTAAAAGGGTTAATACTTGCTGCTAAATAAGCTAATTTTACAAGTCAGGACAATGAGCAGTGATTCCGTTTAAAGTGTAGCAACCCATAGTAACTAGATATCGGTTTATACCTGTAAATGAGGAAATATATGAAATCTGATTTGTGTTACTGTGCTACTTACAATTAATAAATAAAGTTGTTATTTCAACTGTAATTTTTTATTTTATCTCACAATTACATTTTTTAATCGTGTTTTCTTGTCTACATAAATATTGCATAGGGGAACCTACATTGTTTTTTCACTTGAAAGGGTAACTAAAGTATACTTGAACTTAATAAGCAAAGATTTGATATATTTTATTCTAAAAGATGAGATTCAGACAGAAGTAGATTTCAGGCCACACTTTGCTTGCCGATCTGAACTCTGGCTACAGCATTACCACTCCAACACTCCAGAGACTGGAACCAGGCGTACCAGAAATTACGTCAGTGCGGGCAAGCGTGCAGCCTCAATGCATTTCATGATTTCACGTCCTCAGGAAGCTTGCTCGCCGCCATTTTATTGTAGCCTTATATAGCCCATAGGGACAAGGCAAAGCAGTCTAAATGGTTGGCACCCATCATATATCACTTATTTATTAAAAATCCCCAAAAAACATTTGACTTGACAGGCCTAACCCTTTATATAACTATAGCCCAAGCGAACCTCTTAGCATGTATATGATACAAAAATGCAATCCATAATTGCATGTGCAGTTCAGTGTACATGGCAGGGGGAATTATATATTGACAGAAGAGACCAACAGTGTGTCTTCCGTCTTAAAAACCCTACCTGTCAGCGTTTTTTTTTTTTTTTTTTTAATGTGACTTTATTTCTGCCTTAACCACTTGCTTGGTGGGCATTGATAGGTGGCACTGATGGGTGGCACTGATGGGTGGCATGGATGGGTGGCACGGATGGGTGGCACTGATTTGAAGCACTGATGGGTGGCACTGATAGGTGGCACTGATTTGCAGCACTGATAGGTGGCACTGGTAGGTGGCACTGGTGGGCACTGCTTAGCAGCAGTGGCTGTCAGTGTGTGGGACTAATGTCCCACTTACAGAAGCCGGTAATCGGCTTCTTTTTTTCTCCTCATGCTGTCAGCGTGAGGGGAAAAAAAGCCGATTACCGGCTTCTGTTTACTCGGTGATCACAGAGCGTGCTGCCCACTCGCCAGAGGAGCGCACGGGAGGACGTCCATGTATGCCCTCCCGGCAATTTAAGCCCGCGCTGTAGCCGTCTTTCGGCTATAGCGAGGGCATCTAGCGGTTAAAGCTGGGCCTTAGACATTAAACTCTAAATAATATAGTTATGTATTCATTTAAAAAAATGGATGTATTTTTAAATACAGCTAAGTATGTAAATTTGGCCTGACTGTAGATCCTATCATACGATACACTGCAGCATCTTTTTTTCAACTGTGTATTTAGCTTCTTGACTGGAGTTAATTTTAAAACATGACATTGCTTTTCATGTGACATTTTATGTTCAGATTAGAGAACATTATTTCATAATCCTCATTTTCCTTTCAGTAATCTTCACAGCTGTTTTCTTTGGGCAGGAGCAATTTTTCATTTTTATTTCCCCCTTTTGGAAAGAGCTCCACCTAGCCCTGTGGCTAACCTATATCCTCTGTGAATAGTTCAAGTGCTCCACTGTGACCACATCCTGACCTGGCAATTACCCACTGACCTTTCCATGTTATAACACAGAAAATGATGCTTAGGTTATACTGAACTTGCACAACGGTTTCATACATTTTAGTTTCTGTTCATATACAGTATATTATACATTTTGTGTTTTCTTTGATCTTTATGAGTTTTTTGTGCATATAGCTTACTAATCCACAGTAAGTTAATAAATTGATGTACAATATTCACTCACTAGTCACTTTATTAGGTACACCTTGCTAGTACCAGGTTGGACCCCCTTTTGCCTTCAGGACTGCCCTACTTCTTTGTGGCATAGATTCAACAAGGTGTTGGAAACATTCCTCAGAGATTTTGGTCGATATTGACATGATAGCATCACGCAGTTGCTGCAGATTTGTCGGCTTCATATCCATGATGCGAATCTCCCATTCTACCACATCCCAAAGATACTCTATTGGATTGAGATCTGTTGACTGTGGAGACCACTGGAGTACAATGAACTCATTGTCATGTTCAAGGTTTTTTCAATCTGCTATTATCCAGTTTTGGTGAGCTTGTGCAAATTGTAGCCTCAGGTTCCTTTTCTTAGCTGACAGAAGCGGCACCCATGTGGTCTTCCGCTGCTGTAGGCCATCTGCTTCAAGGTTTGATGGGTTGTGCGTTCAGAGATGGTATTCTGCATAACTTGGTTGTAATAAGTGGTTATTTGAGTTACTGTTATTACCTTTCTATCATCTCAAACCAGTCTGCCCATTCTCCTCTGACATCAACAAGACATTTTCGTCCACACAACTGCCGCTCACTGGATTTTTTTCTCTTTTTCGGACCATTCTCTGTAAACCGTAGAGATGGTTGTGCATGCAAATCCCAGTAGATCAGCAGTTTTTGAAATACTCAGACTAGCCCGTCTGGCACCAACAACCATGCCATGTTCAAAGTCACTTAAATCCCCTTTCCTCCCCATTCTGATGCTCAGTTTGAACTTTAGCAAGATGTCTTCACCACGTCTAGATGCCTAAATGCATTGAGTTACTGCCATGTGATTGGCTTATTAGCAATTTGTGTTAAGCAATTGAACAGGTGTACCTAATAAATTGGCTGGTGAGTGTATATGTATACATTAATTACAGGAATTTATATAGCACCAACAATTTATGCGGCAACCATTTTATTGTACATTGACACCAGTCCCTGCTTTCTAGGAGCTTTCAGTCTAAGGTCCTTATTACATGTTCATTGCAAACCCATTAGGACCAATGTAGACGGGGGACAATTATCCTACCAGCATGTCTTTGGAGTATGGGAGGAAACCAGAGTATCCGGAGGAACCCACACAAGCACAGGGGGGACAAACTGAGCTTAGCTGTTGTTGCTTCAGGGAAAGAGCGTGCACTGCGCATGCACAGGTTGTGAATAGGAATACCGCTTGTTCCTGTTAGACTAAGCGAGCATCCAGTGGCTATAGTGCCGCAGAAATGGGACAGAATAGGAGGGGAGGTGCCACTAGGATCTTTTTTGAAGGGCTTTAGGGGTGACCAACATGGCCTACATATATTCAACCTAAATTAAGCAAGAGATTTCTTCACAACACAGTGCATTTTCATTTACTAAGGCCCCTTGACTGCATGGTCTATTTTATACAACAGACCTAACCCTTTAGATTTAATATCAGCTGTGAGCTTGTGTTGAAATTTATCAACAGGCTTAGGGCTTTAACCACTTCAGCCCCGGAAGGATTTACCCCCTTCCTGACCAGAGCACTTTTTACAATTCGGCACTGCGTCGCTTTAACTGCTAATTGCGCGGTCATGCAATGCTGTACCCAAACGAAATTTGCGTCCTTTTCTTCCCACAAATAGAGCTTTCTTTTGATAGTATTTGATCACCTCTGCCGTTTTTATTTTTTGCGCTATACACGGAAAAAGACCGAAAATTTTGAAAAAAAATGATATTTTCTACTTTTTGTTCTAAAAAAAATCCAATAAACTCAATTTTAGTCATACATTTAGGCCAAAATGTATTCGGCCACATGTCTTTGGTAAAAAAAATGTCAATAAGTGTATATTTATTGGTTTGCGCAAAAGTTATAGCGTCTACAAACTAGGGTACATTTTCTGGAATTTACACAGCCTTTAATTTATGACTGCCTATGTCGTTTCTTGAGGTGCTAAAATGGCAGGGCAGTACAAAACCCCCACAAATGACCCCATTTTGGAAAGTAGACACCCCAAGGAATTTGCTGAGAGGCATGTTGAGCCCATTGAATATTCATTTTTTTTGTCCCAAGTGATTGAACAATGACAAAAAAAAAAAAAAAAAATTACAAAAAGTTGTCACTAAATGATATATTGCTCACACAGGCCATGGGCATATGTGGAATTGCACCCCAAAATACATTTAGCTGCTTCTCCTGAGTATGGGGATACCACATGTGTGGGACTTTTTGGGAGCCTAGCCGCGTACGGGGCCCCGAAAACCAATCACTGCCTTCAGGATTTCTAAGGGCGTACATTTTTGATTTTACTCCTCACTACCTATCACAGTTTTGAAGGCCATAAAATGCCCAGATGACATAAAACCCCCCCAAATGACCCCATTTTGGAAAGTAGACACCCCAAGCTATTTGCTTTGAGGCATGTTGAGTCCATGGAATATTTTATATTTTGACACAAGTTGCGGGAAAGTGACAAATTTTTTTTTTTTTTTTTTTTTTTTGCACAAAGTTGTCACTAAATGATATATTGCTCACACAGGCCATGGGCATATGTGGAATTGCACCCCAAAATACATTTAGCTGCTTCTCCTGAGTACGGGGATACCACATGTGTGGGACTTTTTGGGAGCCTAGCCGCGTACGGGGCCCCGAAAACCAATCACTGCCTTCAGGATTTCTAAGGGCGTACATTTTTAATTTTACTCCTCACTGCCTATCACAGTTTCGGAGGCCATGGAATGCCCAGGTGGCACAAACCCCCCCCAAATGACCCCATTTTGGAAAGTAGACACCCCAAGCTATTTGCTGAGAGGCATGGTGAGTATTTTGCAGCTCTCATTTGTTTTTGAAAATAAAGAAAGACGAGAAAAAACATTTTTTTTTTTTCTTTTTTCAATTTTCAAAACTTTGTGACAAAAAGTGAGGTCTGCAAAATACTCACTATACCTCTCATCAAATAGCTTGGGGTGTCTACTTTCCAAAATGGGGTCATTTGGGGGTTTTTTTTGCCACCTGGGCATTCCATGGCCTCCGAAACTGTGATAGGCAGTGAAGAGTGAAATCAAAAATTTACGGCCTTAGAAAGCCTGAAGGCAGTGATTGGTTTTCGGGGTCCCGTACGCGGCTAGGCTCCCAAAAAGTCTCACACATGTGGTATCCCCGTACTCAGGAGAAGCAGCAGAATGTATTTTGGGGTGTAATTTCACATATTCCCATGGCATGTTTGAGCAATATATCATTTAGTGACAACTTTGCGCAAAAAAAAATTAAAAAAATAAAAAATTGTCTCTTTCCCGCAACTTGTGTCACAATATAAATTATTCCATGGACTCAACATGACTCTCAGCAAATAGCTTGGGGTGTCTACTTTCCAAAATGGGGTCATTTGGGGGGGTTTTGAACTGTCCTGGCATTTTATGCACAACATCTAGAAGCTTATGTCACACATCACCCACACTTCTAACCACTTGAAGACAAAGCCCTTTCTGACACTTATTGTTTACATAAAAAAATAATTTTTTTTTGCAAGAAAATTACTTTGAACCCCCAAACATTATATATTTTTTTTAAAGCAAATGCCCTACAGATTAAAATGGTGGGTGTTTCATTTTTTTTTTTCACACAGTATTTGCGCAGCGATTTTTCAAACGCATTTTTTGGGGAAAAAACACACTTTTTTACATTTTAATGCACTAAAACACACTATATTGCCCAAATGTTTGATGGAATAAAAAAGATGATCTTAGGCCGAGTACATGGATACCAAACATGACATGCTTTAAAATTGCGCACAAACGTGCAGTGGCGACAAACTAAATACATTTTTAAAAGCCTTTAAAAGCCTTTACAGGTTACCACTTTAGATTTACAGAGGAGGTCTACTGCTAAAAATACTGCCCTCGATCTGACCTTCGCGGCGATACCTCACATGCATGGTGCAATTGCTGTTTACATTTGACGCCAGACCGACGCTTGCGTTCGCCTTAGCGCGAGAGCAGGGGGGACAGGGGTGCTTTTTTTTTTTTTTTTTTTTTTTCCTTTATTATTATTATTTTTTTATCTTATTTTTAAACTGTTCCTTTCATTTTTTTTTTTTTAATCATTTTTATTGTTATCTCAGGGAATGTAAATATCCCCTATCATAGCAATAGGTAGTGACAGGTACTCTTTTTTGCAAAAATTGGGGTCTATTAGACCCTAGATTTCTCCTCTGCCCTCAAAGCATCTGACCACACCAAGATCGGTGTGATAAAATGCTTTCCCAATTTCCCAATGGCGCTGTTTACATCCGGCGAAATCTAAGTCATAAAATGCTCGTAGCTTCCGGTTTCTTAGGCCATAGAGATGTTTGGAGCCACTCTGGTCTCTGATCAGCTCTATGGTCAGCTGGCTGAATCACCGGCTGCATTTTCAGGTTCCCTGTTGAGACAGGAGAGCCAGAGAAAAACACGGAAGACGTTGGGGGGGGAGGGGCATTCCCTCCCACTGCTTGTAAAAGCAGTCTAGAGGCTAATTAGCCGCTAGGATTGCTTTTACATGAAAGCCGACCGCTGGCTGAAAAGAATGATACCAAGATGATACCTAAACCTGCAGGCATCATTCTGGTATAACCACTCAAAGTCGTGAATGGCGTACCTGAAGACAAAAAAATGGTTAACAATAAAGCACAGTAAACGGTAAGGTATAAAAAATTGCATACCTGAAAAGCAAACATGATAAAACATAACAACAATAAAACATTGCAGAATAGAATACAGTAAAAAAGAACAGAACAATAGAGAGAGAGAAAGAACAATAAAACGACAACTATTTTTTTTTTTATTTTATATTTTTGTATGTGTTTTTTTTTTTTTTTTACACTTTTTTTTGTAACTAACTTTTATAACTGTAACCGGTTCCAGGTTCGGGTCTCTCAAAATGCGATGGCATCTTGGGAGACCCTGTGAAAGTGTGCCTAGTCTGTGCAATGCTGTACCCTACGCTAATACTCAACTAGTGAATGGTAGTGTTCAAAACATTCACCAATGCAAAGACCAGGATTGTCAGGACAGGAGGGACAATAATAGCGGGTGTCACGCCTATATCTGCGCTTGCTGCAGACACGACATCTTTTTTGGGGGGGTTCGTTGGGTAGGGGTACTCGGGAGGACATAAAGAAAATGCCTCTCATGCAGCCGACTGCATTTGGTTGGGGATGTGAATGGGGGAAGTACGGGCGCTGCAGAAGTGGTGGGTTCCCAATTAGGATTGGCGAATGCAGCAGGAAGGGCACTATGGACACGACGGGCCTGTGTTTGTCTTCTTGGTGGCAGCGGGACACTACTTGTGCTTGTCACCTCACCAGCTTGAACTGCACTTATGGGACTCGCCACGTCACCAAGTGTTACTGCAGTGCTGGTTTGACTACAACCGGGGTGTACTAGGCCGCTGGGGCTTGCCAGTTCACCAAAACGCTACCAAAAAAACTGTTAGCGATCGCAAGGATCAGGCCTGACTCTGCGAACGCTGCAGTTATGCGTTTAGTGTTTTGTAAGTGTCAGTGATCGATCGATACTGCACTTGGGTGGGCTGGGCTGGGCCGGGTGGAGGGGCAAAACGCAGGTGCTAGCAGGTATCTGGGCTGATCCCGCTAACACTGCGTTTGTGGGAACCCTAAACTGCTGGGGACGCTAGTATAGATCTGATCAGATCAGATATTGATCCGATCAGATACTATACCACTAAGGGAGGCGTATGCTGCGTGCGTGGGTGTTAGTGGTACTGGCGCTAATCTGACGCTGCCTGGGGCTGGTGCTTGCCAGTTCACCAAAACGCTACCAAAAAAACTGTTAGCGATCGCAGGGATCAGGCCTGACTATGCGAACGCTGCAGTTATGCGTTTAGTGTTTTGTAAGTGACAGTGATCGATCGATACTGCACTTGGGTGGGCCGGGCAGAGGGGCAAAACGCAGGTGCTAGCGGGTATCTGGGCTGATCCCGCTAACACTGCGTTTTCGGGAACCCTAAACTGCTGGGGACGCTAGTATAGATCTGATTCGATCAGATATTGATCCGTACAGATACTATACCACTAAGGGAGGCGTATGCTGCGTGCGTGGGTGTTAGCGGTACTGGCGCTAATCTGACGCTGCCTGGGGCGACGCATATCACCGCCGGGCGACCGGGGGGCTAAACCTTTATTCGGTAATAAACGGCGGGTGCCCTGACACTATAAAAAATAAACAAACTAACCAGCGTCACCGTAACAGTTATACGGTGATCAGTGGTGAAAGGGTTAACTAGGGGGCAATCAAGGGGTTAAAACATTTATTAGGTAGTATATGGGGGTCCCTGTCGCTATAAAACGCTGACGGCGAACCTAAATATTTACGTTCCTAACTAGCGTCACCAGCGACACTAATACAGCGATCAGAAAAATGATCGCTTAGTGACACTGGTGACAGGGGGTGATCAAGGGGTTAAAACTTTATTAGGGGGGGTTAGGGGGGTATCCTAGACCTAAAGGGGGGTAATACTACCTGCCCTAACACTGTAACTGTCACAAACTGACACTATGCAGTAATCAGAAAAAAAAAAAAAAAAAAAATACTGCTAATGTCAGTTTGTGACGGGGGGGGGGGTGATTGGGGGGGGATCGGGGGGCGATCGGGGGGGGATCGGGGGTGTAAGGTATGCCTGGCATGTTCTACTGTGTGTGTGTGTGTGTTGTGTGCACTTACATGTCTTCTCTCCTCGGCGCTGGGACGGAAACTGCCGAGCCGAGGAGAGATGACATCACATCCTCTGCCTGTGTGAAACTACACACAGGCAGGGGAGGATTCCTATTGGCTGGGAGCGATCGCGAGGGGGGGGCCACGATCGGATGGTCTCCCCCTCGCCTCCCGACGCTCCCAGTCAGATGCCGACCGCCGATGGCACCGGGGGGGGGGTCCGATCGGACCCCCCGCCCGCGGGAGGCAGATCACGTATATATACGTGATTCTGCCTGCCCGTGCCATTCTGCCGACGTATATCTACGTTAGGCGGTCGGCAAGTGGTTAATGTAGAAGTGATCAGGGCAAGTAGAATGCCACCTGACCAATTCTAAGGCAGAGGAAGTTGTGCTTTCACCCCTACAACTCCACCTCCCTCTTTGGTTCCCAGGCTCCCCCACTTCTCCTGGGAGCTCGAGATCACAAAAAATGTGTGAAAAAGGCCAGCTGGGGCAGAGAGTGCAGAGTAAATGCTCAATCTTTCCTCCTTGCAGTGAATCCAGAAATAATTTTGCTTTGAGCACTTCCAGGTTCACGACTGTCAGATGACAGCTGGCTGCAAAGGAGAAGGCCTTCAAAAAATACAAGGTTGAGGGACCATCATAGACATTCAAACTTTTTAAAGAATGCAACAAGAAATATAAGGGTGCAATAAGGACGGCTAAGATAGAACATGAAAGACACATAGCGGAGGAGAGCAAAAAAATCCCAAGAAATTCTTTAAGCATGAAAACAGTAAAAAAGGGAGGACAGACCATATTGGCCCCATATAGAATGAGGAAGGACATCTGGTTACAAATGATGGGGAAATGGCGAAGGTATTGAATTTATTCTTCTCCTCAGTCTTCACAAGGGAATCGGGGGGCTTCAGTAACCAAAACTGTAGTGCTTATCCTCATGACACATCACAGGAAGCACCTCCATGGTTAACAGAGGACAGGATTAAAATTAGACTTGGGAAACTTAACATTAATAAATCACCTGGACCAGATGGCTTGCACCCGAGGGTACTTGGGGAACTCAGTCAAGTAAATGCCAGACCATTGTTCCTAATTTTTACTGACAGTCTACTGACTGGAATGGTACCAGCTGATTGGAGAAAAGCCAATGTAGCACCAATATTTAAAAAGGGCCCAAAATACATTCCTGGGAATTACAGACCAGTTAGCCTAACATCAATAGTAAACTCTTGGAGGGGATGATAAGGGACTATATACAAGATTTTAGTAATGAGAACGGTATCATTAGCAGTAATCAGCATGGATTCATGAAGAATCGTTCTTGCCAAACCAATCTATTAACCTTCTACGAGGAGGTGAGTTGCCATCTCGATAAAGGAAGGCCCGTAGACGTGGTGTATCTGCATTTTGCAAAAGCATTTGACACAGTTCCCCATAAACGTTTACTGTACAAAATAAGGTCCGTTGGCATGGACCATAGGGTGAGTACATGGATTGAAAACTGGCTACAAGGGTGAGTTCAAAGGCTGGTGATAAATGGGGAGTGCTCAGAATGGTCAGGGGTGGGTAGTGGAGTCCCCAGGGTTCTGTGCTGGGACCAATCCTGTTTAATTTGTTCATAAATGACCTGGAGGATGAGGTAAACAGTTCAATCTCTGTATTTGAATACGATACTAAGCTAAGCAGGGCAATAACTTCTCCGCAGGATGTGGAAACCTTGCAAAAAGATCTGAACAAATAATGAGGTGGGCAACTACATGGCAAATAGGGTTCAATGTAGAAAAATGTAAAATAATGCATTTGGGTGGCAAAAATATGAATGCAATCTATATACTGGGGGAAGAACCTCTGGGGGAATCTAGGATGGAAAAGGACCTGGGAGTAGTAGATGATAGGCTCAGCAATGGCATGCAATGCCAAGCTGCTGCTAACAAAGCAAACAGAATATTGGCATGCATTAAAAAGGGGATCATCAACTCCAGAGATAAAACGATAATTCTCCCACTCTACAAGACTCTGGTCCGGCCGCACCTAGAGTATGCTGTCCAGTTCTGGGCACGAGTCCTCAGGAAGGATGTTCTGAAAATGGAGTGAGTACAAATAAGGGCAACAAAGGTAATAAAGGGTCTGGGGGATATTAGTTATGAGAAAAGGCTACGAGCACTGAACTTATTCTCTCTGGAGAAGAGACGCTTGAGAGAGGATATGATTTCAATATACAGATACCATACTGGTGACCCCACAATAGGGATAAAACTTTTTCGCAGAAGGGAGTTTAACAAGACTCGTGGCCACTCATTAAAATTAGAAGAAAAGAAGTTTAACCTTAAACTACGTAGAGAGTTCTTTACTGTAAGAGCGGAAAGGATGTGGAATTCCCTTCCACAGGCGGTGGTCTCAGCGGGGGGGGGGGGCATTGATAGTTTCAAGAAACTATTAGATAAGCACCTGAACGACCGCAACATACAGGGATATACAATGTAATACTGACATATGTTCACACATAGGTTGGACTTGATGGACTTGTGTCTTTTTTCAACCTCGCCTACTATGTAACTATGTAACCATGTATGTAACGTGTAAACATTATCATTAAGTTCCTGTTTGTACTCTTTTAGCCAGTGACTGGTACATTGCACTCACTTCTACGATTTGGTATTTAACCTCCCCTTCCTAGTATAATTACCCTTCCTCCTCCTCCTCCTGTGATTAGTACCCTTTCACCCCCCCCGTAATTAATACCCATCCACCCCCCCTTAACTAGTTTAACCTCAACCCCCATAATTACTACCCTTCTGCCTTCTCCATGTATTAGTACCCTATGTGCTCACCTCCCCTACTTACCACCCCATCTTGTAATTAGTACCCTTCTACCTCTTGTGTGATTTTGTACCATTCTACCTCCTCCTGTGATGAGTACCCTTCCGCTTACAATCATTATGTTATTGTAATAATTATCAATGTTCTATTATATGTACAAAGATTGTAATCATGGAGTTTTTACATTGTATTTATCGGGATGCTCAATAAAATTAGCACCTGATACTACTACTTATATGTACTAGCATGATTCTACTACTTTGTTTATTAGTGTGTTCCTATATAATACCATCCATTCACCATTTTGTGATGAGTAAAGCACTCGAGCCTAGAGTAAATCTAAAAACAATATCTAAAAAAGTTAAGTTCAGAAGCTGTTTCAAATTGTGTGATTAGTGATAAATGGTGAATCTAAATTCCCATAAACAAGCAGTGCTTGATAATTACAAGTGAAATCGAACCTCGAACCATTTTTTTTGCATCTCATTTAAAGTCCCAACTTCTAGGGGTTCGTACCCCCTCTGTGATCTTACTCGACAAACAATCCAAATTTGGGATAGCTTATTATATCAAATCAAATCTTTCGGGGCCTATGACTCCCTTGTTTGGGATTCCGGCCTTTCCACTGGCTATGCATGTAACTAGCTTTGGACCATGGCGAAAAGAAGACCATTGGAGGCTCGCCCAGGTTCTCCGAGCAGACCCCACTTTAAGTCCAGATATCTCTTCCGGATCGCTCTCTTGGTACCCTATGCAGTGGCAACAATTAACTTCCTATATCCGAACATACACATCCGCATCAGATATTTTAGCTGAACCGGCAGGATTCGAAGATATGCTCCTCCAAGCCGATCCTCCGAAGCACGTGGTATCTCAGTTTTATTCCCTCTTGCTGAATGCTTCTTACCCTGATCCCCCACCCTATACAAGGGCTTGGGAAGAAGAACTGTGATCCTTGACTGGCAAAAATGTTTTATCCTGACGCCAAATCTCTCTCTAGCCACTAAAACTCAAGAAAAAGGGTTCAAATTGGTGACGAGATGGTATAGATGCCCTTCGACTATGCATCATATCAACCGGACAACACCTGATACCTGCTGGTGGTGTCTAAGCTCCAGGGGTACCATGCTCCACGTTTGGTGAGATTACCCTCCCATACAGAAATTCTGGCAACAGATCTTCCAATTATACTGCAAACTAAGGGCGACCTCTCTCTCCTACACCTGAGATAGCTCTTTTATCCATGCTCCTGGTAACGTTCAAGTCCATTAAAAAAGATGTATTGCATCACTTTTTGGCCGTGGTCAGAATAGTGATTCCACGTTACTGGAGATCGATGATTGTACCTTCCATGGGGGAGTGTGCTACTGATGTAGACCCTATTAGGGGCCTTGAACGTCTGTTGGTTGAGGAATCTAATAAAGACGAACAGTTCTCTCTCACTTGGACTTCATGGTCCATGTTCCACTACTCATTAGACTTCATCCCCTGGGCAGAGTGTGACCTAGGCAACACCACCCCATGATCATGTTGGAGCGATTTCTATTTCTATTCCTAATCTTTCTGCTTCCCCTGCTTTATTTTCACATCTTCTCCTTTATGTATAAATTTACCCTTCAGAATCCATTAAACACTTACTCCTGATACAAAATAGGATTCTTACAATAAAGAATCCTCTCTACAGTATAACAGGTTTTTAGAATAAGTTTAGATGTAGTAATACATGATGTTTACATATAATATTCTCATTTGATATGGGAGGGTCTTGTATTTCTCCATGTTATGCCTCTTTATGTCGCTCTAACTACTGTTTTCTGATAAACAATACTATATTTTTGTAACCTCCATATATATATATATATATATATATATATATTAGGGCTGCGCATCTTCACTGGTCTCACGATTCGATTCGATTGCGATTATCTGGTCAACGATTCGATTCGATTCGATTCCGCGATGCATCACGATGCATCACGATTACCGACGAGCTCCCACTTCCGCTTGGGCTGCCTAGGTGCCGGGCGGCCCTTCTTCCCTGCAATCTTCTGGGACACATCACAGTTCCCAGAAGATTGCCCGGCTGTGCAGGACAGTGCAGTGAGACATGCGCACCCGGCTGTGAAGCTGCAAGCTGTCACAGCCGGATGCCCACAGTAGTATTGCCAGCGCCGTGGACAGGCAGGGGAGAGAATGGAGGGTTTGGGTGGCCACATCGCTGGATTGTGGGACAGGTGAGTGTCTTTTTATTAAAAGTCAGAAGATACACTTTTTTTGTAGCTGCTGACTTTTAATAAACAATAAATTTACTAGGCGGCCCCTCCCTGCCAGCGATCTTCTGGGTCCCAGAAGATTGGCTGGCCAATGGCAGAGCGCAGTGCGGCTTGTGCAGTCTGCGCCCGGCTGTGAAGCCATAAGCTGTCACAGGCGGGTGTCACTGCCCACAGTAGATATAACGGCGCCGAGGAGAGGGAGAGGAGCGAGGCTCCGTGCGGCCGCATCGATGGACCGTGGGACAGGTGAATGTCTGATTATTAAAAGTCAGCAGCTACACTTTTTGTAGCTGCTGACTTTTAACAAACTAAAAAAACGTGTGGAACTCCACTTTACGTAGTGCACTAATCTGGTGCACAACAAGGTACAGGAATTCACACACACGGCTGCTGGAAGGTCAGGAGGGATTACAATCCACAACTGACAAACAGCCCCGTGAAGTTCCTGTACTGTCTCTGTGACATTTCTCTGGGCTCCCCTGTTTGCACCTTCCAGCACACTAGGAGTTAACACAGTGGAATGTGCAAACTGGGAGGGGGGCAGAGAAATAATGTCACACAGCACATGTAGGAGACCGTAGAATACAAACACACTTGTACTCTACATACAGCTGATAAAATACCTGTGTGGTAAAAAAAAATGCAGTTAAAATCCATTAAGTGCCCACTGCTGTATCTGCATTTTAAAATTTATGCAGCTGCATATCTTATTTTTGTCTGTGTAAATATAAATAACTGTGTCTTTGTCAAAATGGCTTTTGTTAATAAATACAATTGTAATCCATTAAGTGGTGATCGCTGTGTGTGTGTTTTTTTTTTTAAATATATGCATCATACCTCGTTTTTTTAGTCTGTGTGTAAAACTGTATAAGCCGGTCATGTGACTGCTCAGTCCAGCCCCCATCTCTCTCCTCTCAGTCTCAGGTCTCTCTGATTCTCCTGATGTCAGTGGGAGTTCTCAGCCCCGCCCACCAACTGTAGCTATCAGATCAGAAGAGAGGCGGGCGGGGCTGACGTCAGGAGGGACAGAGAGGAGAGGGGCGGGCCGGACCAAGCAGTCACATGTACGCCGGATATACAGTTATATACACAACTAAAAACGAGGTATGAAGCTACATATATTTAAAAAAAAAACACATACAGCGATCACCACTGAATGGATTACTATTGAATTTAATAGCAAAAGCCATTTTGACAAAAAACGCTTGGAGTACACTTTCGGGAGGGGCGGGGCAAGTCGGGATGACGTCACACCCGACATCGATGTTTAGGGGTGCTTGCATCGATGCCCCATCGGGGACCCCCGAATCGCGATGCATCGATGCAGCGATTAAATTCCACACCCCTAATATATATATATATATATATACACACAGTGGGGACAGAAAGTATTCAGATCCCCTTTTTTCACTCTTTGTTATGTTGCAGCCATTTGCTAAAATCATTTAAGTTCATTTTTTTCCTCATTAATGTACACACAGCACCCCATATTGACAGAAAAACACAGAATTGTTGACATTTTTGCAGATTTATTAAAAAAGAAAAACTGAAATATCACATGGTCCTAAGTATTCAGACCCTTTGCTCAGTATTTAGTAGAAGCACCCTTTTGATCCAATACAGTCATGAGTCTTTTTTGGAAAGATGCAACAAGTTTTTCACACCTGGATTTGGGGATCCTCTGCCATTCCCCTTGCAGATCCTCTCCAGTTCTGTCAGGTTGGATGGTAAACGTTAGTGGACAGCCATTTTTAGGTCTCTCCAGAGATGCTCAATTGGGTTTAAGTCAGGGCTCTGGCTGGGCCATTCAAGAACAGTCACGGAGTTGTTGTGAAGCCACTCTTTCGTTATTTTAGCTGTGTGCTTAGGGTCATTGTCTTTTTGGAAGGTAAACCTTTGGCCCAGTCTGAGGTCCTGAGCACTCTGGAGAAGGTTTTCATCCAGGATATCCCTCGATTGCAACCAGTCGTCCTGTCCCTGCAGCTGAAAAACACCCCCACAGCATGATGCTGCCACCACCATGCTTCACTGTTGGGACTGTATTGGACAGGTGATGAGCAGTGCCTGGTTTTCTCCACACATACCGCTTAGAATTAAGACCAAAAAGTTCTATCTTCATCTCATCAGACCAGGGAATCTTATTTCTCACCATCTTGGAGTCCTTCAGGTGTTTTTTTAGCAAACTCCATGCGGGCTTTCATGTGTCTTGCACTGAGGAGAGGCTTCCGTCCGGCCACTCTGCCATAAAGCCCCAACTGGTGGAGGGCTGCAGTGATGGTTGACTTTCTACAACTTTCTCCCATCTCCCGACTGCATCTCTGGAGCTCAGCCACAGTGATCTTTGGGTTCTTCTTTACCTCTCTCACCAAGGCTCTTCTCCCACGATAGCTCAGTTTGGCCGGACGGCCAGCTCTAGGAAGGGTTCTGGTCATCCCAAACGTCTTCCATTCAAGGATTATGGAGGCCACTGTGCTATTAGGAACCTTAAGTGCAGCAGAAATTTTTTTGTAACCTTGGCCAGATCTGTGCCTTGCCACAATTCTGTCTCTGAGCTCCTCAGGCAGTTCCTTTGACCTCATGATTCTCAATTGCTCTGACATGCACTGTGAGCTGTAATGTCATATAGACAGGAGTGTGGCTTTCCTAATCAAGTCCAATCAGTATAATCAAACACATATAATCAAATATATGTATATATATATATATATATATATATATATGTATGTATGTGTTTTATTGTCCTTACTACTGTTGCTGATGTTTTCTAAGCTGACTGCATTTTCCACCTTGTTTCTCTCAATAAAATAAGATTGAATTAAAGTCCCAACTTTTTCTATTTTCTCCTCCATTACAATAGGGATGGAGGCACTGAGCCTTACAGGCTATCTGCTTCATTTAAAGTCCTACAAATTTTTCTTTTTTCTTTTTCTGTGATTAGCACCCTTTCACCCTCTCCTATGATTTAGTACTCTTCTCCCCCTGTATTAGTGTCCTTTCGCCTTCTCCTGTGAATAGTACTCTTCCACCTCCTCCTGTGATTTAGTACCCTTCCACTCCACTGTAATTCGTATTCTTCCATCTGGTTCTGTGAATATTACTTTTCCGTCCCCTCCTGTGATTTATTCCCCTTTCACCCCCTACTGTGAATAGCACTCTTCACCCCCCTCTTGTGATTTAGTACCCTGCTACCAATTCCTGTGATTACTGTCCTACCACCTCCTCCTGTGAATAGTACTCTTATATCCCCTCTTGTGATTTAGCACCCTTCTACCTGCTCCTGTGATTACTAACCTTCCACCCCCTTGTGATTTTGTACTCTTCCACCTCCGCATATGATTTAGTACCCTTCTACCCCCTCCTGTGATTACCAACCTTCCACCTCCTCCTATGTTTTAGTACCCTTCTACCACCTCTTGTGATTTAATACCCTTCTACCTCCTCCTGTGAATAGTACTCTTCCACCCCATCATTTGATTTAGTAATCTTCTACAAGCTTCTGTGATTACTATCCTACCACCCCCTCCTGTGAATATTACTCTTCTATCCCCTTCTGTGATTTAGTAGCCTACTACTACCTCTTTTGGTTATGAGCCTTCCACCCGTCATGTGATTAGTACTCTTCCACCCCCTCCCGTGATTTAGTACTCTTCCACCTTCTCCTATGTTTTAGTACCTTTCTACCACCTCTTGTGATTTAATAACCTTCTACCTCCTCCTGTGATTAGTACTCTTCCTCCTTCAATGATTTAGTACCCTTCTACGCTCACCTTTCTATATATCCACCTCCCACCTGTGATTTAGTACTCTTCTACCCCCTGATTAGTATTATTCCACCTCCTCCTGTGATAAGTACCCTTCTACCCCACCAGGAATTAGTAACCTTCTACCTCGCCCTGTGATTTTTTTTTATATATATTCTAGCTCCTTTTGTGAATACTCTTCTTCCTCTTTCTCAGTATGATATGCCAAGCAAAAAAATGTTACTTCTCATGATGTATGGACGGCATATAAATCCGCATGAATTGTGCTGTCAGTGGAATGGGGTACAAGGACAGAAATTGAGGGTTGTTAGCTGTTACTTTTTCATACTAATTGTTCCCCCATGTAGTATGAAGAAGAGTTAAGTGATTATTGATCACTGATCATATTTGGTGATTTTAGTATGCAAAGTAATATTCTGCTTTTAATTAAATTCTATTTTTTCACAGTATTGTATGGTGGCAATGAAAGCTAAATTTGTGTAGTTCACCTTTAAACAAGACACATGATGTCTAGACAGTGTAAATGGCCCTTTAAAAGCTAAGTTTGGCATTTCCGGATGTGCTCTCACATGTGATATGGTCAGGTTCCACTGTGCCATGAGTCTTCCTCTCCTGCCTCCTCCACAGTAAGATCGTAAACATAAGCACGCTGAGCAGGAAGTTTCCAGTTTCACAATAACTATAAAAGTTGCATCAGACACTATTTACCAACAATCCAAAAAAAGCACTTATTCTTCAGAGAAAAGTAAACCATAGCTGGTGTACAAAGCAGTAGTAGTCTATGAGTCGTTTGCTTCTGCATTATTTACTATCAGTTGAATGATGTTGGGTGCTTCCGTAACGCTGGTTATTTAAAATGTGGTATTAGGCTTGGCTGAATACATTTGGTTTCTCTTAGGCTTATTAGGTATTGCCTACATGCAGTCTAGCTTCATGTCATCAAAAGTCTTATTAGACTTAAGCTGGCCATACATGGATCAAAATTCGACTGGTTCAGCAGGGACCGGACAAATTTAGAACCATGTATGGGCAGGCTGATTGTACCCAAGTCAACCCATAGATCAGCTTGGATACAACCAGCCCATTGGACTTTTCTGCATGCGATTACTGCCAAGGGCTATAGCAGCAATCATTGTATTCTGCTCCCTATGTCGCCTATGTCGCCCCACCGGTAGAATACAATAGTCCTGTAGGAGACATTCCCCCATTAGCACCGACTGTATTGATAGGGCAATCGAGCCATTTTCTCTCCTTCCACCCATGGTCGAAAGGAAAGAAAATCAATTGGCTTGCTTTATAGTGGAAGTTCACCCTAAAATTATTATATGAACATTAAACAGCCATATTACGCATGTGTAATGATAGATGCATACCACCATGTTGGACTTCTGTCCGTTCCGCAGTTGTCCAGCAATCAGCCTTGGAAAATTTGGACCACTTACCAGTGACAACATGGAACTCATGATATCAAAGCCTGAAAGGAAAACGCTTCCTCTGTGTCCACATGTAGATAGCATGGGGGGCTTAGTGACATCATGGGATTGATTTCCTATTGCAGCTATTTATTTATTTTTTTCCTTGAATGTGATTGGGTATTTTTTGCAAAATAAAACTTCACGTTCACTAAGCCCTGGGGCAGCTTCCCTTGCAAAGTGGACAGCTTATTTGCCTTTAGTAAATCAACCCTCATGAGTTGCCTGGTGTCGCTGGTAAATATCCATCAGTTTTCAAATAATGAGTGCTGGACAACCGGAGCACAGAACATATGTTAAACATGGTGCTATGCATTTATCAAAGAGCATATGTTATATGGCTGTATAATGTGTCAGAATTACTAAATCACTTTATTATTTTGAATAACATATTGAACATCCATTTAATGAAAACTGCCTCCCTAGCCGACCAAGATCACATGATCTCTGTCTAGTACGTATTACTGGACATCATCTGTATTTTTCAATTAACAGTGAAATAAGGGGATCAAAAAAGGCTGGCCCCCACATTCATTTATTTATTTCAGGTACTTATATAGCACAGTCAATATACGCAGCGCTTTACATATACATTGTACATTCACATCAGTCCCTACCCTCAAGGAGCTTACACTCTAAGGTCCCTAACTCACATTCATATATTAGGGACAATTTAGACAGGATCCAATTAACCTACCAGCATGTCTTTGGAGTGTGGGAGGAAACTAGAGGAAGCCCACGCAGGCATTGGGAGAACATGCAAACTCCAGGCAGGTAGTATTGTGGTTGGGATTCGAACCAGCAACCCTTCTTACTGCTAGGTGAAAGTGCTACCTACTACACCACTGTGCCGCCCCATTAATATATAATTTCCAAATATGCACAGCAACAAGGTATTTAAAGCATCTCTGTCACTAAAATAAAACCTTCCTACAAAGGAAGATATTTAAAACTGGTTTCTCCCACTGCCTGCGACGCCATTCTCTGCTGTAGTAAAGAGAAACAACCAATTCAAAGACTCAGTAGAATCCAACACTTCCAGCACAGGATGCAGTGGTTAGACCCAGTAGTGATGTTATTTTTTTTTTAAATGTTTAAAACTACAGTATTCAAATTAAATATTTTGTTTTGTCTTTTCCAGATTTTTTTGGCACCTCACGCCCTTTTCCTTCTCAGCAGCCTCCGGTTTGTTTCCAAGAAACCCAATGTTATACCGGCTTCAGTGAGGGAATTAACAGCCAACCACATTCTGCAATTGGTTGTAACCGATCCTTACAGGTTAGCCCATAATTAATTTCCATTGTATAATGAGTATAGGAATAGACTGCTGAGTTGAAGTGCAGCTGTACTTACAGTCGTCCCTAATGACTGGTTTTGAAAACACTGGTCTTGAAGTATAGAAGTATAGAAGTACGGCCAAGGCTGCAGTCTGGGTATGGGCACATTAATCACTCTGCATGGCGGTACACTTAAAAGGATAACATCTCCATCAAATGCCCCCTATTCCACCCAGTTTATATGTTATTGCCCGTAGGCTTTATTGACTGAACAATGCATTACAAATGTTTTATATATACTTTTTTATTTGATGTTATTTTAGAATCACTTTCACATTTTTCCTTCATTCTTACGTAAGCCATTTTTACTTACTGTATTTATCGGCGTACAACACGTGCAGGCGTATAACACGCACCTTCATTTTAAGAGGGAAGTTTGAGGGAAAAATAAACTTACATTTTAAATAAAGAACTTTGAAGCAAAATAAGGGTCAGTGCCCATCAATGCAGCCTTATCTGTGCCCATCTGCAGCCTGATCAATGCTCATCTGCAGTCTCACCATTGCCTATCTGCAGCCTGATCAATGCCCATCTGCAGCCTCCCCATTGCCATCAATGCAGCTTGATCAATGCCCATCTGCAGCCTCACCATTGCCCATCTGCAGTCTGATCAATGCCCATCTACAGCCTCACAATTGCCCATCAATGCATCTTGATCAATGCCCATCTGCAGCCTCACCATTGCCATCAATCCAACTTGATCAATGCCCATCTGCAGCCTCACAAGTGCTATCAATGCAGCCTGTTCAATGCCTATCTGCAGCCTCACCTCAGATTACTGCTGCCTAGGAGGGGACAGGGAGGGGGGCAGGACGAGTGCCATCAGATTACATACAAAGAGAATCTCCTGTTTACTCAGCGGCCTCTTTAATACAAAGACCTGCCTCCTGGACCAGCTTCTATGATAGACAAAACACTATTCCAATGCTGGCCGAGGAGACGAGACTTCCTATTACAGAGGGCACTGAGTAGACAGAAGATTCTCGCTGTATGTAATCTGACAGCGCTCGTCCCATCCCCCTCCCCGTCTCCTCCGAGGCAGCCCAAATTGAAGTATCGGCGTATAACACGCACACACTATTTGCACCAGATTTTCAGGGTGAAAAAGTGAGTGTTATACACCGATAAAAACGGTAATTTATTTTCAGAGTGAGCTTATGAAAAAAGTATATCTGTGAGCAGTGTGTAAAGTGCAGTAACCCATAACAAGCAATTAGAATTTATTTTTCCGTAAAGCAAATCTGGTTGGTTGCTTTGGATATGTGTACTGTATTGCTTTGTGTGCTTTCATATAAAATCAGTTTAGCTTTCTATATTGAACCTTCCACTTCCTCTCATAGTAACCCTAATATTTCTCTCTCTTCCTCTATATGCTTCTCTTTTGCACTTTGATGTTTTACCAGTAATGTGTTTCATTTGTAGGTTTAAATCTCAAAGACCTTATGTTTTATACATGTATTTTCTTTTTTTTGCCAGTCTTCTGCCTCTTACGTTCCCCGAACAGATCCTTGCTATCTGAGTACACCCTTGTCAACTGTTTATAACAGTTCTGCAGTACAATGCTCACCGTCCAACCCTGAACCCAAACCACTGTCCCATTATCCAGAGCCTGCTAATAGATACACCAGAGACTCTTACCCACCTACTCCATCTATACCCTTACAATGTATCTCCCCAAATCTTCCAGTGCAGGATCAGGATCTGCTGTTTCCACCAGTAGTACCCTGCCCTAAACTTCCATATACTACTGTGACCACTGAAACCACCATCTTAAATCAAGCCGCACCTCTGACTATACATGCAGATGTCTACCCGCTATACACTGAGCCTCCAACGCACATTGAGACTCCTCATGTGTTCCCTCTGCCAAAAGCTTGTTCAAGAGGTTCAGCCAGCAGAACTAGGAGGCCTTCTGTTGAAGGAGCAACAAGATCTCTCTGTAGTGTCAGTCAACCCTGCATTTCAGGTAAGGAGAAGGAATATGAATAAATAATCAATATGAATGAATGCCCAAAACAGAGATTAGACTGAATCACGTGTGACCAAAGGGATTGTGGAACTCTGGAAGATGCCACAAGGCTGGTGTAGCTGCGCGCATCAATTGTATGGTTGTAGGGTGCTTGTAATAATTAAATTGCAACAGCAGTACTAATTAATGAATGTTATTCTTTCTTTAGGCCTGAGGGACCATGAAAGCTTTATGCTTATACAGTGGAACCTTGGTTTACAAGTAACCCAGTTAACGAGCGTTTTGAAAGATGAGCAACTTTTTTTTTTAAATTCTGATCCGGTTTGGGAGTGTTGCAAAACAAGCAGAATTCAAGCTAATGGGCGGTGCAGTACCGAATTTGGCCAGAGGTGCGGGGGCGCCGGTGAGACTCAGAACGGTTTGGAGCCGTTCGGAAATACTCGGAAATACTCTGTTTCCGAGAGTTTTCGAGCCTTTCCGAGGCTTTCTGAGTTCAGCTGAGCTGTCTCAGAGTATTTCCGAGCCTCTCCGCCACCCCCCCCCCCACCTCTGGCCACATGCAGTATTGCATGTAATAGAAGTCAGTGCGGAACGAATTATCTTTGTTTCCACTGACTTCTATGGGGAAACTCGCTTTATATGCGAGTGCTTTGGATTACAAGCATTCTCCTGGAACGGATTATGCTCGTAATCCAAGGTTCCACTGTACATGTAATGATCTTCCGTACATAAATCTTTTTTCTTTTAGGTTTATTTTTTCTAAATTTACCTGATGCACATCAAAGTGGCAGTGACAAGGGTTGGGACAAACTATAGAGGCTTTAAACAGCCCTGTTTAGTCACATGGTCATGGTTTAAATCTTTAAAAGAAAAACTGTTGCAGCTGCATAAATTAGAATTAAACTTTAGGCAAACGCATCTTGCCTAGGGTTAATATGGCTAGTACATTATGTTCTTTTTTTTTTCCATAATGTTTTATACATTATGTCACTGTCATGTTTGGTCTACAAGTATGAAAAAAATGTAAATAAAGGCAGGTTTAGTTTTCTGAGAATCTACATACATTTAATTCTCTATTTATAAGGAGACAGTCATATTTACTCATTAAAGTGTCAATAAACCCACATTATTAAAAACGATCAATAAATGCTGTATTTAGTATGCTGTTCATACTCACTCAGTCACTATGCAAATTGTTTTCTGTATTCTGCAAAAAACTTGGTTGATTCTGCTGCTCTCTATCTCACCCTTCTGTCTAAGTCCCCAATGCAGCTAGGGATTTTGCAGAGCAGTGTTGGCAACTCTGCACATGCTCAGTTTTCAGTGAGTTTCTATGCTGAGCATTTATTCTCTATCATATCTGATCAGCCCATGTGACCATAGAGTCACACATGTGGTCATATACACAGTGGTAAATAACAGCCCACTCCTTCCCTCCACCTCTCTGCCCACTAACCAGCTAAACACAATGGGGACGGGATATTACATGTAGACTTCACCGCCCTGTTATTTTAAGACACATACTGCAGAGGCGTGACACAGCCTGTGACTGGCAGAAATCCGCCACACTATGTTATTGTCAAAAAATAATAAAGATTTGATTTCAAATATATATTTGTATGACAATTTAAAACCATTTATTGATAGTAATTATTTATTTCTACTCTGAATTCCAAAGGCTGTTTTTTTTTATTTGAACATGTAACCAACAGCAGAGGACTAGAAGCTCCTCCTGCTTATGTTTCCCTGCAGACAGGCTGGGAAAGGGCTTGGTCATGTGACAGCTGTATATCGATTAGGAAAGAAGATACTTGTAATTATTTTAATAAGAAAACCTATAATGCCATTATTCCTATACAGAAATAGAAGGGACAATGCAAATTAAACAGAGTGTGTTTAGTATCAATTTAAATATGTAGGCTCTACTGCCAGCCCTGCAGTGCAATAGAATGGCTGCACTGTCTTTCTCCCAAAGAAAATCATGTACACTGCTGCTGGTAAATGGACGTTTAGTGTAGGTTCACACTAGTGCAATCTTAGACATCACATGTGATTCGCACCCGCACTGCAGGTGCCGATCACATGCGATGTCTGCGAAATGCGAGTTGAGCCATACAGTTGTATGGCTGAACTCGCATTAAATTCACAGGAAAAAAGTGCAGGGACTTTTATTCCCCTGCACTGAAATCGGATCGCATGGGTGTTCTCAGCTATGCGATCCGATTCCTGTGCGAGTTCACAGTTCGCACTTTGATCTGTGAACCGATCTGGGGGATTCCTTAACAATGTATTGACACCCGTAGCGGTTTGCAGAAGGCGGTGTAAACTGCCTGCGGGAGAGATGCGATGCAAACCCGGCTAAACGCGGCATGTAAACGCAGAAAAACTGACATTTTTAAACGTGTACTATTACTTAAGTCTGCTGACTGATCGAAAACAATGCACTCCCTCTGTGACTGATAGCTTATCTCAGCAGTTGTTACAAAGGGAAGCAAAGTGATTGTATATTGAGTGTTCACTCCCCCTAGTGGCTAGTCTACAATTCAATAATACAGAAATGAGATTGCTTAATAAATTGGGGCTGGTTCAAACCAGCCGCTGCACTGTAGCATGTGGTGCGATCTGGCGGAGATCAGCGCAGTGATCATGCTCTAAGTTTAGCGGATTACATTTTTTTTTTTTTTTAACAAACTTTATTGAGATGTCTCACAGACATCTCATGAGGTTCAATTGCTAGCCACATGGTACAAGGCAGTGGATTGCCTCGTACTGCACTGAAAAAAGGTAGTGCATGCAGTACTTTTTTCAGAGCATCATGCCCGGACACCACTTGCCTTTGCTGTGGGAGCGCACTGGAATAACCGCGCAACGCAATCCCACCTCATTTGGTGTGAGCCAGGCCTTACACTTTTTTACATTATATTTAATACACAGAGAGGTTGATTTACTAAAACTAGAAAGTGCAAAATCTGCAGCTCTACAGAGAAACCAATCAGCTTTCATTTTTTTTTTTTTTTTGTTAAAGCTTAATTGAATAAGCTAAACTTAGAAGCTGATTGGCTACCATGCACAGCTGCACCAGATTTTGCACTCTCCAGTTTTAGTAAATCAACCCCACAGTGGGTCCTAATCAATATGTCAATTGCAGAAGACCTTAGAAAGTGATAACTGGTTAAAAATATGGGGCAACACTTTACCTGAAACGGACCAAAAGACGCACAGGGTTCCTGTGCAAAATCGCACCAGAACTGCTGCGGAGATATGTAAACCGGCTCCATAGAGAACCCTCACAATCCCCTGCTGTGCGAATAGGATGCGGGGAAACCCACATCCAATTCGCACTAGTGTGAACCCAGGTACAGTAAATATCTCCTAAACGTGGAGATATAAACGTCCTATCTCCATTTAGGAGATATTTACTTTGTACTGCGCGAATGATGTCATCGGCGCATGTGCTGTGAAGAACCGGCCCTCCATGCTGTTTCTTCACTAGTGAGTGCCATGACTGGAGGCTCTCGTGCGCATGCGCGGGAGTGACGTCACGCAACTCCGGCCAGTCACAGAGCCGGAGCCTGCAACTCGGAAGGAAGACGGGCGAAGATGGATGCGGCCTCCAGCGGAGACAACGCGGGCTTTATTTGCAGGTAAGTGTTACATAATGTGCTAGTATGTTACTTCCTCTTTATTGCAGCAAAAAATGGATCAAACAAATACCAACATACTTAAAAAAAATTCAACATTTTATTGTTACAAAAGTTAAAACCCACAATTGTTTAAAATATGAGATCTGGTAGTATAATAACCTAAATCAGACACAAAGATGATAGCCCTAGTGAGGGAAGGGGTTGACTCTAATATGGGGAATTTCCTCATTTTGATTATGAAAATCGTACTCTTCCTCAGGGGGGCTAGGTTATCTACATTTAGAAGCACATAGTTATAATGTTATCATAAAGAATACCTTAAATATAAAAGTTTCCACATCTCATTCATTTTTACCCATGTAATATAATTGCCTTTAAGCAATGGGGGTGGGTGTTGAATGTGAAACCAGATCATTTTATTCTTTGTGGATTAGACTATATTCTGAACCACAACTATTTCATGTTTGACCTTTCTCACTCCCTCCAGGTACAAGGTGTAGCAATGGGGACATGTTGTGCCCCTATCTGCGCCAATTTGTACTTGGGGGAGTGGGAACACTTTCCTCTCTGATGAAGACCTCGCCAAATACACGCGCAGTATATCCACATGGCACAGGTATATTGACGACTTCTTTATCATTTGGGAGGGGCCTGAGGCCAGCTTGTTAGAATGTCTTTGCCAAGTGAACAACAATGACCGTAATCTCAAATTCACAAAGAACTACAATCAGGACAGTATCATGTTCTTGGATGTACGAATTCAACAAGAACCCAATGAGAAACTTCCATTCTGTACCTCTAGAGAGTTCTGTACCATATAGCAAGTATCTTAGATTGTACATACATTTCTCCATTATAACTATGTGCTTCTAAATGCAGATAACCTAACCCCCTGAGGAAGATTAAGATTTTTATAATCAAAACACGTTGAGGTACTGTTGGCAGGATTAATTTTGAGCAAATTCCCTATATTAGAGTCAACACCTGCCTAGGGTTATCATCATCTTTGTATCTGGTTGGGTGTTTGTGCTACTAGAGCTCATATTTTAAACGATTGTTGGTTTTAACATTTGTAACAATAACATGTTGCATTTTTATAAGTGCATTGGTATTTGTTTGATCCATTTTTTACTGCATTAAAACCCCTGGGGAAACTACTTTTTTTGTATATTATTTTGGATGAGCAGTAACATCATTTCTGTGGGTTCTTATCTCAACATTCCAACATGTTTTAGTCATTGGAGAGCTGAAGAAGAGGGTCTTTTGGCTCTTTCAGTAGAGGGAGAGAACATGTAATTCAGCAGTAAGACAATGCTTTTGTATAATCTGACGAACATACTGAAGTTGTCGGGCGAAGTTGCAGAGCTGCATATTCTAAATAATAGTGTAACCCTCTGTCTGTATTTTGTGGTAGGTGTGAAAAACACAAAATTGGTTGAATAAAATTAGAAATATTTTAATAAGGTAGCCACTTGAACTAACAGATCTCCAGTATTTAACTCATTCAAATACACTGAAAGCTAAATGTTCAAGTTTTATCTAGTAATTTCACTATATTTAGGATTTATCTTGTAAATATTAAATACACTGTATATATATTTCTGTTTTTTCTTAATTTCTCTCCTATTTTTCAGCATCCAAACCAGACTCTACTGCACAACTCCAGTCTTGTGGGCCTAATGGACTGAGTAACACGGTAATCACTGCAGTAACTAAATATTTCAACTGCTTCTATTTATCTATACATAATACAACTTTTTATTTCAGAACTTTAGCTCCACCTTTGTAAAAAATTGTAGCGAAGCAGATATTCTTTAGCCCTTGTTCACAAGTTCATCTGAACTCGCACAATTTCAAAGCTGCATTTCAGTCCGACTTCAGGGGCGACTTGAAATACATCTGTACGGGTTCATGCACAGATGTCTTTTAAAATCGCCTCCTAAGTCGCCAAAAGTAGTGCAGGAACTACTTTTGGAAATTGGTGTGGCGCCGCTAAGTTGGAGGCGCAGTTATTGGGATGCTCCTGTTGCTGACAATAGGCTCTGATTTGAAATGCGATCACCTGTCAAATCGTATGTCAAATCAAGCCGATGTGAACCAGGGCTAAGGCAGGATAGCAAGACAACTAATCTATAAATATAATTAATTACCTATTTTTCTTCTTTAAAGGCTGTGCGGGCTCTTGAGGATCCATTCTGCCCAACTGAATGTTTAAAATTTGCTAACAGTGGAAGCGGTGTAATGCTATGTCTAGGTGAATATTACGTAGGTACAGACTGACCTTATGACATCTAGCAAAATTAGAACATTACTAATTGGACACAATGGATACTTCAACAGCCTGTACAGATTTAACAAGACAATAGATGAGATTTACTAAAACTGATGCACACACAATCTGCTTCAGGTGTGCATAGTAAGCATTTAGCTTCTAACCTCAGCTTGTTCAATTGAACGTAGAAGCTGATTGGTTATTATGCAAATATTAAAAAAAATTGCCATTTTAATTTAGATAAGTATTTATTAGAATTTATAAATGTATTCTTACATAGTCTGTACCTGAATTTGTCTCATAACCAGTCTCCTGTAATTTCCTGCGCAGTGTCACTCAGACTGGGAGATGGAGTGTCTGTTTGCATAAAGCTTGTAGGTCTAACATGAACATGCTTACAGGTTAGAGAAAACACAGTAATGACCTCATTAATATGTTGCTGCTCCTTCATTATTCAGTCACTGGGTTGGTGAAGAAAGGTGAATGAGTAACAACAGCAGCAGCCATTTTTCCTTTAGGTTATATCCACTGATCCGACATGAAAGTCATACCACTTCTGATTCAACTTTGCCCTGCGACTTCATGTTTGACTTCCATGCGACTTCAATGAACAAATCTGAATTTGAGTTTGGTATGCATCTTGAGGGTGAGCCCCATGCCAAAATTGAAGAAAACAAGATCCATACTGGGCCCTTTGAGTCTGGTATGGATCTTGAGGGGGAACCCCATGCCAAAAAAAAAAAAAACGGCATGGGGTCCCCCCCAGGACCATACCATAAAGGTCTAGTATGGATTTTAGGGGGGAAGCCCTTTGAGTCTGGTATGGATCTTAAGCGATCCCCCCAAAATCCATACCAGACCCTTATCCGAATGTGCAGCCCGGCAGGTCAGGAAAGGAGAGTGAGCGAGCACCCCCCCCCCGGACCATACCAGGCCACATGCCCTCAACATGGGGGAAGGTGGGTGCTTTGGGGCAGGGGGGGTCTGTACCCCCCATTCCCAAAGCATGTTGATGGGGACAAGGGCCTCTTCCCGACAACCCTGGCCAGTGGTTGTGGGGGTCTGCGGGCAGGGGCTTACCGGAATGTGGGCCCCCAGATCCCAGGATCCCCCATGTGAATGAGTATGGGGTACATAGTACAGCTACCTGTCATATTGCAACATACCAAAGCCAAACATTTATAAGATGAATGCTGATTGTTGTGGATTTATGCAGTTTGTACTTCACTTTTAGCCAGGTTTTTTTTTCAGCGGGAACGTAGGGAAATGCAGTTCCAGCACCTTCAGCACTGAATTTATATTATGCCAAGGGATGCTGGGATGTGCTGGAGTGTCTATTAATGCTGGCTGCTGGGGGCTCTATCTTCGTTGGGGAGGTCTATTGGTGTTGGTGGGGGAGATCTATTGTTTCTGGGGGGGGGGCAACTGTTGATTGGAGAGATTTACTGTTGAGGGAGTGGCTGCTGGAAAGTCTATTCATACTCTGCATACTGGGAGATCTATTGTTGCTGGGGTGGATCTATTGTTGCTGGGGATATTTTGCTGTGGGGTATCTATTGTTGCTGGGTATATATATTGTTGCTGAGTGGATCTGTTGTTGCTGAGTGGATCTTTTGTTTCTGTGGGGATCTATAGTTGCTGGTGTGGATCTACTGTTGCTGAGGGGGTCTAATATTTCTGGCTTCAGGGGACCTATTTTACTGCCTTTCCTTAGCAAATTCCACACAAACTAATTAGCACCAAGAGTGATACTTGGTTCTGTATTCGGTACTCAGAGGTGGGTAGGGGGTGGAAGCAAGGAATGACACGAAAAGGGGGAGTACCTGCACCTATTGTCTGAGAGAAAAAACTCTTTATTAGCTTTTATTACACTAAATCAGAAGGTTCCATATAAACATCATTACAGATCATGTGAACATCGTGCTTCAGCAGACAATTGTAGATGCAGCTGTGCCTTTGGAATGCTGTACCTATGTACTCTAAGGAGGTCATATGTGTGTATATGAGTGCTCTTTAGACACAGCTGCATCACTCCTGTTTCTCATGAACTCAAGGAAGAACGTGAAAACAATTCTCCCTAAATATTACAGAAACACCTATAAAACCTCAAAGAGAGTATAACATAGTGAGGGAAAGAAAGTGGCGCCTTCTAAGCGTAGTATATTAAAAATTTAATGGATTCAATGTAAAAAAAATAGCGAATACACTCACAAACAGATGAAAGAGACAGGCATGTATAATGGGTGTCATCTGCATTTATCCAGAGGATGCAGGGCTGGGACCGGTGTGCACCAAGAAGTCCTTGGTAGCGAACACAGTGGTGGAGTCCAATGCCTTCAGTATCCAGGGGAAGGGATCCGTGAACACCGGAACATCCTGCTGCGATGTCCTCACTTCTGGATTAAAGTTCAGTGGGAGGGTGCGCGCGTTCGAAGCATGCATGCTTCTTCCTCAGGCTCTGATGGGGCTATCTTAGAAGTGGTATATATTATGCTCCCAGTCACATGATAAGCGAGAGACAGGGCTTTTTTTTCAGCGGCAACGCGGGGGAACGCAGTTCCGGCACCTCCTGGACTGACTGTATGTAATGGCAAGGGGTGCTGGGGTGTGCTGCAGGGTATTTATGCTCACTGCTGGGGGATCTATACTAGCTGGAGGGGGATCTATTTTTGCAGGGGGTTCTATTGTTGAGGAGGTCTATTGTTGCTGGTGGGGGACCTTATGTTGCTGGGGGGTCAGTTGTTGCTGAAGGAGATCTACTGTTGGGGGAGGGGTCTGTTGTTGATGGCTGCCAGAGAGTCTATTAAAGCTGGCTGTGCAGAGATCTGTTGATGCTTCCGGGAGTCTATAGTTGCGGGGGGGGGGGGGATTTTGTTGTGGGTGGTACACTGTTGTTAGGGGGATCTATTGTTGCTGGCTGAAGGGGATCTATTTTACTGCTTTTCTTGATATCATTACCAAATTCAATACAAATTACTTAGCACCACAAGATGATACTTGGTTCTGTATTCTCTAAAAGGGGCGGTACTGGGAGGTGGGTAGGGGATGGAACCAAGGGACGGTGCTCGGAGGTGGGTAGGGGCGAGGAAAAGGGGTGACTCGGAAAAGGGGAGTTCCTGCACCTATTGTCTGAGTAAAAAAGCCCTGGCGAGAGAAAAACCACACCGAGCACTAATGGAGATCAGGCTTGTTCAATTAGCACAATCGAAACTAATGTAGACAACTATCATCTATGCTAAAGTGAACTGGTGATGAAATGAGACTATGATGGAAAATTGTTAAATGACAGGTGGTGAAAAAACCAAAAACATGATAAATGAAGTATAAAGTATAAAAGGTAATAATGGAAAAAACTGAACACTTAGAATGATAAAATAAGAGAAACGAAGCTATAGTAATTCCATTGATGCATCGATTGATGACAGGAAATATGTATGGGAAACATAACATAACATAGTAACACATATAATTTCATATATATAATATTATATAATAACATATAACACAGTATATTTTCCCACAATGTCTAGAAGCAAAGGTTTGACTGGAGTTGAGCTTTAAGGGCTTGTTCCAACAAGTGGCTGGGGACAGCAAACGCAGGTAGTTGAGCTGCGGTTTTACCCCCCCCGACTGCCCATCTAAGCAAGGGCATGCAGCCACTTAGGGCTGTACATATGCCACAGTGCTTTGCTTTTTTGCTTTGTGTCCATGGCAAAAAATTAAAACCTTTGTTGCATTCAGAAATACCGCAGCCGAGCGCAACCCATTCAAGAGAATGGGGCTGCACTTTAACCCTCTGCAGTTCAACGCATTCGGTCACTATTTTTTGGGTTAATAGTGATCTTAATAGTGATCCACTGTGGATCGTATTGCTGTGCATTAGTAAATCTGCTTACGGCATCTCACATAAGTTACAAGGTTCTTCCGACACAAGATATAATGTAGTGTTAATGATGATATCCATGTAAGAGCTAATAGCAGGTTTAGTAGAGTTTACACAGTTGTGATGTTCCAGAAATAATAAATAAATGAAATTGTATTTCTCCCCAGACAGGCAGTAGGTCAGAAGCTATGTCTTTTCCGGGCATTTCTGTACCACCTATTCCATCTTCCCCTACACAAAGTGGCCTTGGTTTTACCTCTCCTCCTCCTTCAATATTCCTCAGTCCTGTTTTATGTAGTCCAAGCAACAGCACAGTTTCTGAAACCACAAACTTTACAGGTCCTCCTCGGCATCCGAAAACGGAAAGGTTTTCTCCATCATCAGTCTGCAGTAAGTACATAGTCATCATTGTACACTAGCATTTAACAGTCTGGAATCACCCAGAAATGAACTAATTGATCAGAAATTGTTGTTAGTACACTGGCAATGTCATTCCATTTTTATTTAATTTAACTATATATTCATCAAACTTTAGGCCTCGTTCACACCATACATGCATGAAAACTAATGGAAAAACCACACAGATTTCACATGCAGAGACACGAGTTTACATCAATTTTACATCCTACTAAAATTATTTAAAAAGATGGTGCCACATACCCATAAGGATATCAAACAGAAATAAAGTATACTAAGATAGGACTTTTGATTCACAACATCTATCTAAAATGACTATTTATTTATTTGCTATCAATATTTTCAACATCATTCCACAGAATATCATAAAGCGCATCCAAATATAGTACAAATATTCAAACATTGTTGTGATTAAGCATTATACATTATGTCATGGAAGGCTGATTGCTTGTGACCCGACGCTTTTCATGGATTTAATCCACTTCTTCATGAGCCGCCAATATGCTTATTTACAATGTCATCTAAACAGAAACAATCAAAATTGTTAAATTCATCATCCCAGTGCAATTTTATTAGGGTGACACCCCTGAGCATATGATGGGCTGGGAAAAGACCATAGGCTGAAACCAATTGGGAGTCCATTAGCAATCAAACCACGCCCCATTTTCTCCCTACATGGACATAGCCAGCGTAGCCATAATTCCTAAGATATATATGTAAGTAGTCAATATCATAAACCACATGATTTGTCGCTAAGGTCCCTTACAGGGAACTGAATTAGGCAAAACAAAAGAACAATACGGGGATTGCACCTTAATAAAACCAATATATTTCCTTCCAAGAACCCCAAACATGGAAGAGATACTCAGGGTCGGTTCACACTGGGACGACTTGGGATCCGACTTGTACGCCCTCAAGTCGCCCCAAGTCGCCCCAGAAAGAGATTCACATTTAAGTGAATGGGAGCGTCTTAATAGACACTACTGAAGTCGCTCCGACTTCAGAGCGTACTCCCTGTACTACTTTGATCCGACTTTGATCCGACTTCAGCCTATTGACTATCATTGAAGTCGGATCAAAGTCGGATCGCCGTCTCGCATGATCCGACTTCGGCATGCGACTTGTGCTCAGATGATCTTGAGGGGGAACTCCGCGCCAAATTTTAAATAAAAATCCGGCATGGGTTCCCCCTCCAAGAGCATACCAGGCCCTTGGGTCCGGTATGGACCTTGAGGGGAACCCCCTACGACGAAAAAGCGGCGTGGGGGGTCCCCCAATCCATACCAGACCCTTATCCGAGCACGCAGCCCGGCCGGACAGGAATGGGGGTGGGGGACGAGCCAGCCCCCCCCCCCCCATCCTGAACCGTACCAGGCCGCATGCCCTCAACATGGGGGGGTCGGTGCCTTGGGGAAGGGGGGCGCGCCCCCCCCCACCCCAAAGCACCTTGTCTCCATGTTGATGAGGACAAGGGCCTCTTCCCGACAACCCTGGCCATTGGTTGTCGGGGTCTGTGGGCTTATCGGAATCCGGGAGCCCACTTTAATAAGAGGGCCCCCAGATCCCGGCCCCCCACCCTATGTGAATGAGTATGGGGTACATCGAACCCCTACCCATTCACCTAGGGAAAGTGTCAATTTAAAAAAAAACACTACACAGATTTTTAAAGTAATTTATTAGACAGCTCCGGGGGTCTTCTTCCGACTTCGGGGTCTCTCTGGTTCTTCTCCGCGCTCTCCGGGTCTTCTGCCGGGCTCCTCCGCTATTTTCTGCTCTTTTGCTATAGCGGAGGAGCCCGGTCTGCTGCCTTCTTCTCTTCGGGGGTCTCTCCGGTTCTTCTCCGCGCTCTCCGGATCTTCTGCCGGGCTCCTCCGCTATTTTCTGCTCTTTTGCCGCTCTTTTGCTATAGCGAAGGAGCCCGGTCTTCAATCTTCTGCCTTCTGCCCTCTTCTCCTGATGTTGACACGACGCTCTCTGGGGCTGGAATGCACTCTGAGCGCTCCGCTCTGACTTATATAGGTGGTGACCACGCCCCCTTATGCCGTCACAGTCCCTGGGCATGCTGGGACTGTGACGTTTTAGGGGGCGTGGTCATCACCCAATGACCACGCCCCCTTATGCAGTCATAGTCCCAGCATGCCCAGGGACTGTGACGGCATAAGGGGGCGGGGTCACCGCCTATATAAGTCAGAGCAGAGCGCACAGAGAGCACTCTAGCCGGAGAGAGCGTCGTGTCAACATCAGAAGAAGAGGAGAGGGCAGAAGACGGAAGACCGGGCTCCTCCGCTTTAGCAAAAGAGCGGCAGAAGAGAGCGGAGGAGCCCGGAGGAAGATACGGAGAGCGTGGAGAAGAACCGGAGAGACCCCCGAAGTCGGAAGAAGACCCCCGGAGCTGTCTAATAAAATACTTTAAAAATCTATGTAGTGTTTTTTTTTTGAATTGACACTTTTTCCCTAGGTGAATGGGTAGGGGTACGATGTACCCCATACTCATTCACATAGGGTGGGGGGCCGGGATCTGGGGGCCCCCTTATTAAAGGGGGCTCCCGGATTCTGATAAGCCCTCCGCCCGCAGACCCCGACAACCAACGGCCAGGGTTGTCGGGAAGAGGCCCTTGTCCTCATCAACATGGGGACAAGGTGCTTTGGGGGGGGGGGCCCGCAACGCGCCCCCTCCCCCAAGGCACCAACCCCCCATGTTGAGGGCATGCGGCCTGGTACGGTTCAGGAGGGGGGGGGGGGGCGCTCGCTCGTCCCCACTCCCATTCCTGTCCGGCCGGGCTGCGTGCTCGGATAAGGGTCTGGTATGGATTGGGGGGGACCCCCACGCCGTTTCTTCGGCGTAGGGGGTTCCCCTCAAGGTCCATACCAGACCCAAGGGCCTGGTATGCTCCTGGAGGGGGAACCCAGGAGCATACCAAGTCGCAACAAGTCGCGTTGAAGTCGCGTTGAAGTCGCGTTGCAAAGTCGCGTTGAAGTCGTGTTGCCCCTGTGTGAATCGAGCCTGAGACTTGTGGATCCGACTTTGCCCTGCGACATGTGTCCAACTTTCAATGAACGGGGATCCGACTTGGATCCCCGCCACTGTGTTTGGTATGAATCTTTAGGGGGAACTCTGCGCCAAATTTTAAATAAAAAACCGGCATGGGTTCCCCCTCCAGGAGCATACCAGGCCCTTGGGTCTGGTATGGACCTTGAGGGGAACCCCCTACGCCGAAAAAAACGGCGTGGGGGGTCCCCCCCAATCCATACCAGACCCTTATCCGAGCACGCAGCCCGGCAATGGGAGTGGGGACGAGCGAGCGCCCCCCCCTCCTGAACCGTACCAGGCCGCATGCCCTCAACATGGGGGGTTGGTGCCTTGGGGGAGGGGGCTCGTTGCGGGCCCCCCCCCCAAAGCACCTTGTCCCCATGTTGATGAGGACAAGGGCCTCTTCCCGACAACCCTGGCCGTTGGTTGTCGGGGTCTGCGGGCGGAGGGCTTATCAGAATCCGGGAGCCCCCTTTAATAAGAGGGGGCCCCCAGATCCCGGCCCCCCACCCTATGTGAATGAGTATGGGGTACATCGTACCCCTACCCATTCACCTAGGGAAAAAGTGTCAATTTAAAAAAAAACACTACATAGATTTTTAAAGTATTTTATTAGACAGCTCCGGGGGTCTTCTTCCGACTTCGGGGGTCTCTCCGGTTCTTCTCCACGCTCTCCGTATCTTCCTCCGGGCTCCTCCGCTCTCTTCTGCCGCTCTTTTGCTAAAGCGGAGGAGCCCGGTCTTCCGTCTTCTGCCCTCTCCTCTTCTTCTGATGTTGACACGACGCTCTCTCCGGCTAGAATGCTCTCTGTGCGCTCCGCTCTGATTTATATAGGCGGTGACCCCGCCCCCTTATGCCGTCACAGTCCCTGGGCATGCTGGGACTATGACTGCATAAGGGGGCGTGGTCATTGGGTGATGACCACGCCCCCTAAAACGTCACAGTCCCAGCATGCCCAGGGACTGTGACGGCATAAGGGGGCGTGGTCACCACCTATATAAGTCAGAGCGGAGCGCTCAGAGTGCATTCCAGCCCCAGAGAGCGTCGTGTCAACATCAGGAGAAGAGGGCAGAAGGCAGAAGATTGAAGACCGGGCTCCTTTGCTATAGCAAAAGAGCGGCAAAAGAGCAGAAAATAGCGGAGGAGCCCGGCAGAAGATCCGGAGAGCGCGGAGAAGAACCGGAGAGACCCCCGAAGTCGGAAGAAGACCCCCGGAGCTGTCTAATAAAATACTTTAAAAACCTATGTAGTGTTTTTTTTTTAAATTGACACTTTTTCCCTAGGTGAATGGGTAGGGGTACGATGTACCCCATACTCATTCACATAGGGTGGGGGGCCGGGATCTGGGGGCCCCCTTATTAAAGGGGGCTCCCGGATTCTGATAAGCCCTCCGCCCGCAGACCCCGACAACCAACGGCCAGGGTTGTTGGGAAGAGGCCCTTGTCCTCATCAACATGGGGACAAGGTGCTTTGGGGGGGGGGCCCGCAGCGCGCCCCCCTTCCCCAAGGCACCGACCCCCCCATGTTGAGGGCATGCGGCCTGGTACGGTTCAGGATGGGGGGGGGGCGCTGGCTCGTCCCCCACCCCCATTCCTGTCCGGCCGGGCTGCGTGCTCGGATAAGGGTCTGGTATGGATTGGGGGACCCCCCACGCCGCCTTTTCGGCGTAGGGGGTTCCCCTCAAGGTCCATACCGGACCCAAGGGCCTGGTATGCCCTTGGAGGGGGAACCCATGCCGGATTTTTATTTAAAATTTGGCGCGGAGTTCCCCCTCAAGATCATCTGAGCACAAGTCGCATGCCGAAGTCGGATCATGCGAGACGGCGATCCGACTTTGATCCGACTTCAATGATAGTCAATAGGCTGAAGTCGGATCAAAGTCGGATCAAAGTAGTACAGGGAGTACGCTCTGAAGTCGGAGCGACTTCAGTAGTGTCTATTAAGACGCTCCCATTCACTTAAATATGAATCTCTTTCTGGGGCGACTTGGGGCGACTTGAGGGCGTACAAGTCGGATCCCAAGTCGTCCCAGTGTGAACCGACCCTCAGGGTATTCAAGGAGAATAGCAATGAGGATATTAAAAATGGTATAAAAATAGTATAGTCCCCCCTCATATATACATAAAGTAGTATTTGAAAGTCCAAAAAATCCCCCCCCATCTGTTTTACATCAGTTTTCATGCATGTTTCAGTAAGTTTTTATGCACGTTGACATCAGTTTTCATGTGCGGTTTTTTTTTTTTTTTTTTTTTATACAGATAGACATCATACCCTGTGTCATTATTTTCTCTTCTGCCCTTTTCACACCACATTGTTGATGTCAAGCCAGCTTTTCTTCTCCACAGAAAACTGCATACATGTTGCAGATTCCTGCACAAAAAAAATCTGTGCGTGATACCAGTGTTGTGGTGTGAACAGGGCACATAGAGAACATATCACGTCTCTGCACATGGTATGAATGAGGCCTTACAGTTATCAAGGAATTCCCAATTTGCAGCAATTGCAGGTTTGCAGACTTTTAATATTCTGCCAGTTATTGAAGATATTTAGGGAAAATGTCAGCCCTTGCCATCTTCTTGGACATGTGACTTGCTTGTAGAGCATGTCTTCTATCCTTATGGTGAAGCTTTTCATACAAGAGCTCAATAGGAACAAGGTCTGCCTGGCAAGTCCATTAAAGACAGTACTCCAGCTTCCAAATAGGTTTTGCATAGCATAGAAGGGTGTTTCTACTATATAATGAAAGGCTGACCACATTGGATGGTATGAAGTTCCGAGTGGTAGCCTTTTCCCATTATTTCTTGTAACTTACCAGCATCCAAGCAGCTCCATGCAGTAAAATTTCCTCCCTTATGCTTGGCAGAAGTCGTTGATCAATTCTTCAGCATTGAGCCCACTGACAACTGATATCACAGAGCCGTCCAGGCTATAAAAAGAGCCCATATGGTCGAGATGCATCCAGATGCCTGGACCGACGGCTGGCTCAGCCTCTCACAGGCGCCACTGAGAGCTTGAGCCAGCGCCCCCACCCCCTCCACAGCCTGGCGCTCCAGTGAGCACTTGAGTGGCAGAGCAGAGAGCCGGTGACTGGCGGTCACCAGCTGTCTGTGGCCTAAAGACCGAGAGCTGAGCAATCAGTGGTATTTGATGGCTTAGTTCTCAGTCTTAGAGCCGCCAAAGGAACAAATGCTGCATCCACCTAGATGAGTATTTTTTTTTCTTAGTGGAACCAATCAGAGGTGGGGGACTCGAGTCACATGACTTGACTCGAGTCGGACTCGAGTCACCTGTTTGAGGACTTGCGACTTGCTTGACAAAATTAAATAAATGACTCGACTTGACTTTGACTTGCCACTAATGACTTGCGACTTGACTTTGACTTGGGCTATTTGACTTGCAATGACTTGTAATGACTTGGCACCACCAGTGCTGTGTCTTGGCCTAGGCAAAATATGCCAAGAAAAAAGCACTAAGCAGTTTTGTTAATGTTGAAAATGAAACAAAACCTTTCCTGAAAACTGACTTTTAACTAATTTTAAGGATGGAAATGGGGTAGATCAGTATTTTGACTTAATTTGTGACTTGACCAAAATAAATGACTTGACTTGACTTGCTTGACTTCTAGCAGGGACTCGACTTGACTTGCTTGCTTTTCGCCACAGTAACTTGGGACTTGCTTATGACTTGAAGGTTAAGACTTGAGACTTGCTTGTGACTTGCACATGTGTGACTTACCCCCATGTCTGGAACCAATACTTCTTTTTTAAAATAAAGACAGCCAGCTTCCTTCACACAAGCCTGTCCCTGCTGGACCCTTTCTCACCATTGGGCCGCATAGCAGCTGCCTGGACTTGTATGACTGTAGTAATGCCCTTACTCATCAGTGATTTGTTTAGCAGTATTAATAATCCTAACATGTAATTACCACAGGATGCATATTTTTTAAAGACCTTGCCAAGTATTGCAGGATTACAGGTGGTACATTTTTTAATGCAATGTCCCTCAGCAGCATCTTAAAATAAAAACGGAGCACAGGCTGCATTACTCAACTTCAATATGGAACTGTCCCTCCCAATGAGGACACACCATGAATGCAGAGCATAATGGGACTGCCCCCCAAGAGTGCCATACCAGGGCACCCTTCATTTACAGTATATTGATGCAGAGAGTGGTGCTGACATCATCACTTCTGCATTAATGAAGGATAACTCACCCCCTGGAGCATACTGAACAGGAAGAGGACTTGGTATATGTGACCAGCTTTACATACACCAGTTTACATACACCACAGTGTATGTAAACGCATGTCATAATGCACATGAAAGCATATAATACTGCAAGCATTTCCAAAGGCAAAGTGTAAATCCAACCATAAACAGCATGGTGGTGCACACAACACACACAGTATCTCACAAAATTGAGTACACCCCTCACATTTTTGTAAATATTTCATTATATCTTTTCATGTGACAACACTGAAGAAATTACACTTTGCTACAATGTAAGGTAGTGAGTGTACGGCTTGTAAAACAGTGTAAATTTGCTGTCCCCTCAAAATAACTCAACACACAACCATTAATGTCTAAACCGCTGGCAACAAAAGTGAGTACACCCCTAAGTGAAAATCTCCAAATTGGGCCCAAAGTGTCAATATTTTGTGTGGCCAACATTTTTTTCCAACACTGCCTTAACCCTCTTGGTCATGGAGTTCACCAGAGCTTCACAGGTTGCCACTGGAGTCCTCTTCCACTCCATCCATTCCTCCATGATGACATCACAGGTGGATGTTAGAGACCTTGCGCTCCTCCACCTTGCATTTGAGGATGCCCCACAGATGCTCAATAGGGTTTAGGTCTGGAGTCAGCTTTGTTAGCAAGACATTGGTCATCTTGGAGGTGTGTTAGGGGTCGTTATCATGTTGGAATACTGCCCTGCGGCCCAGTCTCCGAAGGGAGGGGATCATGCTCTGCTTCAGTATGTCACAGTACATGTTGGCATTCATGGTTCCCTCAATGAACTGTAGCTCCCCAGTGCCGTCAGCACTCATGCAGCCCCAGACCATGACACTCCCACCACCATGCTTGACTGTAGGCAAGACACACTTGTCTTTGTACTCCTCACCTGGTTGCCGCCACACAGGCTTGACACCATCTGAACCAAACAAATTTATCTTGGTCTCATCAGACCACAGGACATGGTTCCAGTAATCCATGTCCTTAGTCTGTTTATCTTCAGCAAACTGTTTGTGGGCTTTCTTGTCCATCATCTTTAGAAGAGGCTTCCTTCTGGGATGACATTCATGCAGACCAATTTGATGCAGTGTGCGGCGTATGGTCTGAGCACTGACAGGCTGACCTCCCACCCCTTCAACCTCTGCAGCAATGCTGGCAGCACTCATACGTCTATTTCCCAAAAACAACCTCTGGATATGACGCTGAGCATGTGCACTCAACTTCTTTGGTCGACCATGGCGATGTCTGTTCTGAGTGGAACCTGTCTTGTTAAACCGCTGTATGGTCTTGGCCACCGTGCTGAAACTCAGTTTAAGGGTCTTGGCAATCTTCTTATAGCCTAGGCCATCTTTATGTAGAGCAACAATTCTTTTTTTCAGACCCCCAGAGAGTTCTCTGCCATGAGGTGCCATGTTGAACTTCCAGTGACCAGTATGAGAGAGTGAGAGCGATAACACCAAATTTAACACACCTGCTCACCGTTCACACCTGAGACCTTGTAACACTAATGAGTCACATAACACCGGGGAGGGAAAATTGGGCCCAATTTGGACATTTTCACTTAGGGATGTACTCCCTTTTGTTGCCAGAGGTTTAGACATTAATGGCAGTGTGTTGAGTTGTTTTGAGGGGACAGCAAATTTACACTGTTATACAAGCTGTACACTCACTACTTTACATCGTAGCAAAGTGTCATTTCTTCAGCTTTGTCACATGAAAAGATATAATAAAATATTTACAAAAATATGAGGAGTGTACTCACTTTTGTGAGATACTGTAAATGTGTGAAACACTGCTTTTGATCCTTAGATTGTATTATTATGTCAACATTTGTCATTGTAATATCTATTAATCCCCAAGGCATTTGTACAAAGCCAAATTAACTACTTACAGTGTAAACTAACTTATGATATGACAAACATGTGCTACTTGTTCACAAACAAATCAAAGCAATTTAGTTTATCTATGTTTACTTGTTTCAGGTGATGATCGCAAAGACACACTAACTGTGCCCTGTGCCCAAAATTCTCTTACCTGGCATAAAAGTGACAGCAAAAAGGTGAATACAGGAGGTGACTATGGTGGAAACCTACATGGCTCAAGCACAATCATGTCTGTGCAATCTCTCAGTGTATTATCTTTTTATAATACATGTGCCCCACTTACAGATTGCATTGAACATTTTTTTTCTCTATGTTGCAAATCTACCAGGATCTTTTTGCTTTGATCTTTTTTGTTTAGTCTGTAAATTTGGATGAGGTTTCAATACAACTCACAATACTAATCATATGACACTATCTGCCTGGAGTTTGCATGTTCTCCCTGTGCCTGCGTGGGTTTCCTCCGGGTACTCCGGTTTCCTCCCACATTTCAAAGACATGCTGGTAGATTCATTGGATCCTGTCTAAATTGTCCCTAGTATGTATGAATGTGAGTTAGGGACCTTAGATTGTAAGCTCCTTGAGGGTAGGGACTGATGTGAATGTACAATGTATATGTAAAGCGCTGCGTAAATTGACGGCGCTATATAAGTAACTGAAATAAATAAATAAATTTATATTTTTCATTGATCATTTCCAGCATTACATAAATTAGACAGCTTGTTCACAGCAATAAAAGGTAACACATAAAAATAAATCCTAGCCTCTACATCATACTCCCCTTTCTAACAGAGATATGAACCTTGTGTCCAGAGTCCCAGAAAATAGTCATTTTTACTTGCAATGCTGCTGCCACATAGTGACTCTCTTTATAGCAACATGCTTGCTTCAAATACTGCCAAAAGTCAACCACTCAGTAACTGAGCTACAAATCCCTGGAATTGCCATGGCACAGACCGTTAAATGATTGCCATTATTTTTTTCTACTCGAAAGAAACACTAAGGAGAGTGTTTTTGCAGCTCATAAAAAGCACTGCTGCAAAATGTACAAACATAATTTTAAATAGTAATTACTTGACCACCTTTATTCCATTATTCATAGAAAAGCTATCTTACATAGTTACATAGTAGGTGAGGTTGAAAAAAGACACAAGTCCATCAAGTCCAACCTATGTGTGTGATTATGTGTCAGTATTACATTACATATCCCTGTATATTGCGGTCATTCAGGTGATTATCTAATAGTTTCTTGAAGCTATCAATGCTCCCCGCTGAGACCACCGCCTGTGGAAGGGAATTCCACATCCTTGCCGCTCTTACAGTAAAGAACCCTCTACGTAGTTTAAGGTTAAACCTCTTTTCTTCTAATTGTAATGAGTGGCCACGAGTCTTATTAAACTCTCTTCTGCGAAAAAGTTTTATCCCTATTGTGGGGTCACCAGTACAGTATTTGTAAATTGAAATCATATCCCCTCTCAAGCGTCTCTTCTCCAGAGAGAATAAGTTCAGTGCTCGCAACCTTTCCTCATAACTAAGATCCTCCAGACCCTTTATTAGCTTTGTTGGTCTTCTTTGTACTCGCTCCATTTCCAGTACGTCCCTCCTGAGGACTGGTGCCCAGAACTGGACAGCATACTCCAGGTGCGGCCGGACCAGAGTCTTGTAGAGCGGGAGAATTATTGTTTTATCTCTGCAGTTGATCCCCCTTTTAATGCATGCCAATATTCTGTTTGCTTTATTAACAGCAGCTTGGCATTGCATGCCATTGCTGAGCCTATCATCCACTAGGACCCCCAAGTCCTTTTCCATCCTAGATTCCCCCAGAGGTTCTCCCCCCAGTGTATAGATTGCATTCATATTTTTGCCACCCAAATGCATTATTTTACATTTTTCTACATTGAACCTCATTTGCCATGTAGTCGCCCACCCCATTAATTTGTTCAGGTCTTTTTGCAAGATTTCCACATCCTGCGGAGAAGTTATTGCCCTGCTTAGCTTAGTATCGTCTGCAAATACAGAGATGGAACTGTTTATCCCATCCTCCAGGTCGTTTATGAACAAATTAAATAGGATTGGTCCCAGCACAGAACCCTGGGGGGACCCCACTACCCACCCCTGACCATTCTGAGTACTCCCCATTTATCACCACCCTCTGAACACGCCCTTGTAGCCAGTTTTCAATCCATGTACTCACCCTATGGTCCATGCCAACGCACCTTATTTTGTACAGTAAACGTTTATGGGGAACTGTGTCAAATGCTTTTGCAAAATCCAGATACACCACGTCTACGGGCCTTCCTTTATCTAGATGGCAACTCACCTCCTCATAGAAGGTTAATAGATTGGTTTGGCAAGAACGATTCTTCATGAATCCATGCTGATTACTGCTAATGATATCATTCTTATTACTAAAATCTTGTATATAGTCCCTTATCATCCCCTCCAAGAGTTTACATACTATTGATGTTAGGCTAACTGGTCTGTAATTCCCAGGGATGTTTTTTGGGCCCTTTTTAAATATTGGTGCTACATTGGCTTTTCTCCAATCAGCTGGTACCATTCCAGTCAATAGACTGTCTGTAAAAATTAGGAACAACGGTCTGGCAATCACCTGACTGAGTTCCCTAAGTACCCTCGGATGCAAGCCATCTGGTCCCGGTGATTTATTAATGTTAAGTTTCTCAAGTCTAATTTTAATTCCGTCCTCTGTTAACCATGTAGGTGCTTCCTGTGTTGTGTCATGAGGATAAACACTGCAGTTTTGGTTACTGAAGCCCCCTGATTCACTCGTGAAGGCTGAGGAGAAGAATAAATTCAATACCTCTGCCATCTCCCCATCCTTTGTAACCAGATGTCCTTCCTCATTCTTTATGGGGCCAATATGGTCTGTCCTCCCTTTTTTACTGTTAACATACTTAAAGAATTTCTTGGGATTTTTTTTGCTCTCCTCCGCTATGTGTCTTTCATGTTCTATCTTAGCCATCCTAATTGCACCCTTACATTTCTTATTGCATTCTTTATAAATTCTGAATGCTGTGGATGATCCCTCAACTTTGTATTTTTTGATACCGGTGCTCATCCACGGAGGACGCTTCAAGACCACCTCAAGCCCATGTGCCGTGCCTATGCCTTCAAAAAAATTGCTGTGAAGGGAATCGCTCCCTCAGGACAGTTTAACTGTACCTTCACCAGGGACTAGACCACTAGAATTTGGTGTTTATCCCCATTTGTAGAATCTACACTGGCTGGGAGACTCTTTTGTTCTTGGTCAGTATCAACAATTGGTTCTATTTAAGGGCCTGTTTAAATACTTTATATACCCCTGTGGTCACCCTATGAAAGTGAGGTTCCACCTTTATGAGAATCCCCCATTTCTAAGTTGGCATCAGCTTTATCCTATGCGGGCATTTACGCTACACGGTTGTACTACAGCTTGAGTCCACTACAATCATTTGCCTTTAAATACTCCTGAAGGAGCTCACATTTGAGCGAAACATGTCGAGCAAGCGGCAGATTGTCATGGCACCTTTAAGTAGTTGCTTTATGTAGCACTGTATAAATGTTTAATGAATTTAGTTCAAATCATGTATGTTTAAGCATTTTTAGAATTATGTCTCTTTTTTTCTATGTGAGACACAGATGGTTTTAATCTTTATCTAATAAAAATTAATAATTTTATAACTGGTACGGAAATTACTGTATAAATCGTTGAGTTAAAAAGCACCTTAAAAGTCCCAGGGGAAAAGGGAATATTTCTCTTCTTTTTTCCTCTATCCTCTCACAGGCTAACATAGCCTTTGCCCTTACTTTGTATTTTTTGAAGGCCTTCTCCTTTGCTTTTATATGCATTTTTACATTGGAGTTAAGCCATCCAGGATGTTTGTTCGCTCTTTTAAATTTATTACCCAATGGGATACATTGGCTAATGCCCTTATTTAATATGCTCTTAAAGCAAACCCATCTCTCCTCTGTATTCTTTGTTCCTAATATTTTATCCCAATTTATGCCTTTTAGCAAGGTTTGTAGTTTAGGGAAGTTGGCTCTTTTGAAATTCAGTGTCTTTGTGTTCCCTTCATGTCTCCTATTTGTGTGATTTATACTGAAACTAATTGACCTGTGATCGCTGTTACCTAAATTGCCCCGTATTTCCACATCTGTTATCAGGTCTGTATTGTTGGTAATCAGTAGATCTAGTAATGTTTTATTTCTAGTTGGTGCGTCTACCATCTGACCCATAAAATTGTCCTGCAAGACATTAAGGAACTGGCGAGCCTTAAATGAATGCGCGGTTCCCTCCGCCCAGTCTATGTCTGGATAATTAAAATCCCCCATTATGATAACACTTCCCATCCTTGCTGCTAATCCAATTTGTGATAGGAGATCCGTCTCCACTTCCTCCCTCAGGTTAGGGGGCCTATAGCATACTCCCAGTATTATTTTCCCCTTAGCTTCATCCCTTTGGAGCTCTACCCATAAAGATTCCACCTCCTCCCTAGCCCCCTCAGTGATGTCATCTCTCACATTCACTTGTACATTATTCTTGATATATAGGCATACCCCTCCCCCTTTTTTACCCTCTCTATCCTTGCGGTATAGGGTATACCCTTGAATGTTTGCCAGCCAATCATGAGAGCTGTTGAACCAGGTCTCTGAAATTCCCACAAAATCCAAATCCTCTTTGTACAACAGTATCTCTAGTTCACCCATCTTGTCCGCCAGGCTCCTGGCATTGGTGAACATGCCACATAGTTTAGACCGGTCGCATATTGTCCTCGTATTGGGTGTTTCAAGATTGCAACTTGGACTTGCTACTATACTCACCTTGTGTTTTTGTGCTTTGGTTAACCTACCATTAATGCCCCCAATACTACCCTCTGGAATATCTTCCGCGCTGGCTATCACTGTCTCTGGACCCTCCCCTCTAACTTTTTGGCCATCTTCATTCCCAGCAGATCTGCACCCTCCTCATTTAGGTGCAGTCCGTCCCTTCTATAGTACCGGTTACCGACTGAGAAGTCGGCCCAGTCCTCCAGGAACCCAAACCCCTCCTTACTACACCAGCTCTTCAGCCACTTGTTTACTTCCCTAATCTCCCTCTGCCTCTCTGGTGTGGCTCAATGTACCGGTAGTATTCCTGAGAACACTACCTTGGAGGTCCTTTTCCTCAATGTATTTCCTTATGTATTTCATATTGACTGGGTGGAGGCCTTACCTTACATTGTTCAATGTATGACATTCAATACTGCACTCCGTGTCACCGCATTGGCCAAACGTTGCAGCCAACCCTAATGTTAACTGCATTCTCGCTCAAAATAAATAACAAAAAAAAAGTAATTGCATGGTGTAAAAAAATATCCATAATTAGCACAGTAATAATATAATTCTGCACAAGGGTGCAGTACTTCGACCTGGGGCTTCCTTGGAGATTTCCCCTCCCCACTCCCTGATCTGGTATTTTCATCAGACATCAGAGACAAGGACAACAATAAAAAGGTGACAGGGGTTCTAGCCTTCCCCTACTCTACTAAAAAAAAAATGTCATTTCTGTCTGTGTTGCTTTTAGAGAATTTTCCTCACTTCCTGTCTGGTGAAAAATCTCTCCAACGCAGGCCTGGATAGCAGATAAAACCTGCCAGGGGTTCTAATACTTCCCCCACGGTATCCAAAAGGAAAATAAACTGTTTTTGCTAGACATATACCATAAATGACATAAAAATAATGTAATGCAGATCATTCGTTTTTATTGAAAAATGTTGCGATGTTCACTCAAGTCTTCAGTGTGTACGACATCTGTGTGTCTTTACAGGTTGAGAGCAGACGCATAACGCACATCTCTGCCGAACAGAAGAGGCGCTGCAACATTAAACTTGGGTTTGACACTTTGCACAGTCTGGTGACAAGTCTGCATGGACAGCACAGTAATAAGGTATTACACACTGATATCAATGCATGCTGTGAGGATAGGATGTTACTGATAGGATGAAACTAAAACAAGGTTTATTTTCTTCATTGGCAAGTATTAAGGCTCCCAATTTAAATCAATTTTTTATTTATTTTTTTATTACTGCTTGGATCACACTTTATTAACCACTTCAGCCCCGGAAGAATTTACCCCCTTCCTGCCCGGCCATTTTTTGCGATTCGGCACTGCATCGGTTTAACTGAGAATTGCGCAGTCGTGCGACTTTGTACCCAAACAAAATTGACATCCTTTTTTTCCCACAAATAGAGCTTTCTTTTGGTGGTATTTAATCACTTCTGCGTTTTTTATTTTTTGCGTTATAAACAAAAAAAGCAACAATTTTTAAAAACGTTTTACTTTTTGCTATAATAAATATCCCACATTTTTTAAAAAGAAAACAATTTTTTTCCTCAGTTTAGGCCGATACGTATTCTTCTACATATTTTTGGTAAATAAAATCACAATAAGCGTATATTGATTGGTTTGCGCAAAAGTTTTAGCACCTACAAAATAGAGCAAAGGTAATGCCGCTCCAAAAGCTCTGCGGACAATGGTTTAGAAAATTATCCACCCTTGATGAGGATCAGGTGCAGACTGTGCACAAGTCTGTATGAACAAGAAAATCTTGGACTGCTGCACTCTGAAAAACGATCATCTTTATTCCATGATAAAAACAACAAAAGTCATCCACACAGACAGTAGATAGCAATAGCTAACGCGTTTCACATGCAAAGATGCTTACTCATAGCTGGGTAAGCATCTTTGCATGTGAAATGCGTTAGCTATTGCTATCTCCTGTCTGTGTGGATGACTTTTGTTGTTTTTATCATGGAATAAAGATGGAATAAAGATGATCGTTTTTCAGAGTGCAGCAGTCCGGGATTTTCTTGTTCATACAGACCTACAAAATAGGTTTTTGATTAATGGCATTTTTATTATTTAGGTTTTTTCTTTTTTATAAGTAATGGCGGCGATCTACGATTTTTATTGTGACTGCGACATTGCGGCAGACAGATCAGAGATTTTTGACACTTTTTTTTAAACCCTTGACATTTATACAGCAATCAGAGCTATAAATAGCCATTGTTTTTTAATGTATAAAGTCATTGGCAATGAAGGGGTTAACACTAGGGTGGCGATCAAGGGGTTAATTGTGTCCCCTCACTGTGTGTTCTAACTGTGGGGGGATGGAACTGACTGAGGGAGGAGACCGATCGGTGTTCCTATATACTAGGAACACACAATCTGTCTCCTCTTCCCTGACAGAATGTGGATCTGTGTGTGTACCCACACAGATCCCCGTTCCTGCTCTGTCACGAGTGATCGCGGGTGCCAGGCGGACACTGCGGACACTGGGCATGCGCATCGGCTCCTTAGTGACGCGGTGGGCGCACGCGCCCTTATACCGGCGTTAAGCTGAGGACGTCATATGAAAAAACCTGCAAGAAGAAGGCATAATGAGCTAGTATACATCGCATACTAGCTCATTATGAAATATTTACCTTAGATCGAAGCTGTTGCAGCGGTCCCCGCACATCGCTGTGACCAGCAACATGCCTCCCGGAGTTATTCCTGGGTCCGCAGGCTACGGCGCTGTGATTGGCCGGAGCCACGATGACGTCACTCGCACGCATGCAGGCGGGAGCCTCTGGTCACGGTACAGGGCCCTTAAAAAACATCACGAACGACGAGCCGTTTCTTCAGTGCGCATGTGCCGATGATGATGTCTCCTAAACCATCCAGGTTTAGGAGATGTTTAAACTACCTACAGGTAAGCCTTTTATTATAGGCTTACCTGTAAGTACAAGAGGTGTAAAGGGTTTACAAGCACTTTAAATGTACCTGCTCTGTGCAAAACCATTCTCCCAGCGCTCCTGGCTTCTTCTCTTCTCAATGTGCCACCATAGAAAGATGCTTCCTATTGTGGCACACCTGTAGGCTCAATCCTGAGCCGAGCTGTCTGCGTCCATTGACACAGAGAATGCGTCTTAGCCACGCCCCCGGCCCAGTCGGCACAGGTTTTGATTAAAAGCAGAAGTAGCCAGTGGCTCCTGCTGCTATCAGTCTGCCCTGTGAGGAGAGAGAGTGGAGAGAGCCACTGCTCTTGTGCACAGCACTCGTTTGTGAATGGGCTCAGGTAAGTATAAGGAGGGGGGCTGTGGGAGGAGCTGCACACAGAAGTTTTTTTACCTTAATGCATAGAATGCATTATGGTAGAAAACATTCTACCTCTACAATCGCTTTAATATTGGCTCAAATGGAATGCTCTTTATCTCACTTTGGGGGGAGCCCCTCGACCTGTTCTCACCCATGCTACAAAGTTGGGCAGGTTGTCAACCAATCCCTGCATCAACACCAGTGTTTGGTCAAATGCACATACATGTGCTGCTCATGAAGGAATACCATATATCAAATATTTCAACTTCTCAACATGTACACAAGCATTTCCATTTTCTCAGTGGCATTAACATCAGCCAGGAAGGTAAGATGTCTTGGGCTGGTCATCAGACAGTAAGGGCCTTTACCACCAGCCCAAAGTAGCCGAAAAGTGGTCTATTGTTTAAAGAAAGTAAAAGGGTGCCTCTCTGTAGTACTTCCAAAAATGAAATGTTCTAACTAGGAGACTCGGATCTCTACTCTTCCTAAAACTTTTATCTAAAGCGGTATTCCGCCCCCCAAAAAAAAGAAAGTTAAAAACCAGCAACTACACATACTGCTGCTGATGGCTTTTAATAATAGGACACTTACCTGTCCTGGAGTCCAGCGATGTCAGCACCGCAGCTGATGTTTCCATCAGCTGTCGGGTGCTGCCACTGTCATTGCGGGTAAGGGTACCCGGCAGTGTAGCCTTACGGCTTCACAACGGAAACCCTACTGCGCATGCGCGAGGCCCCACTCCTCTCTCCTACTGGCCCAGCGACAGGAGGAGGAGGGAGCCCCAGCCGTGACGTCAATAGCCGCGGCTGAGGCTCCCGGAAGTGGGAAAGGATACCTGTCAAAGACAGATATCCTGTCCCCCCTCCCCCCTGAAAGGTGCCAGTTGTGGCACCGGAGGGGGGGAGGAATCAGATGAGCAGAAGTTCCACTTTTGGGTGGAACTCCACTTTAAGCATCAACAGTATAGTAGCTGCAATCTTGGTGTCTCCGCCCAAAAGAAACCACCACGCTTTTAATGCATTTCATTATGAATGGCTTGATTACAAGTATAGACTATGAGATTCACCTTCTATCTACCCCTCCCCTTTTTTTTTTACTCACCACCTTTTCCCTGGAATGGAAAATGAGAGATGAAGCAGCGGTTATAGTTTTTACTGTACTTTATTTATGTAAATTATCCAAAAAGGAACAAAACTGTTCCTGTAACTGCTTATGAAGTGTTGGCTGGAGCTTGGCTTCAATTTGTTAATGTATCTAAATCTGCTAGTTCATTTAACGCTCCCCTCCCCCCAGACTGACAATGCTGCTGTCCAAAGGTGTCTCTGTTGCTCCTTAATCCAAAGTGAGGATGGTGGCTGCATTCATTTTTTTCCCCCTTCTGGTTTCACCTGGTAATCTGGCCAGATTACCAGGTGAAACCAGAAGGGGAAAAGAAAATGAATGCAGCCACCATCTCTAATAATTGTTAAAAGAGTTGTAAAGGCAGAAGGTTTTTTATCTTATGATGCATTAAGATTAAAAAAAACGTCTGTGTGTAGCAGCCTCCCCAGCACCCCCTAATTAATTACTTGAGCCCCTTCTCTCTCCAGCGATGTCCACGAATGTCTAAGCCGCAGGGACACTCCTCCTGATTGGCTGAGACACAGCAGTGGCGCCATTGGCTCCCGGGGCTGTCAATCAGTTAGTTAGCCAATCAGGGGAGAAAGGGGGCCGGGGCGGGGCTCCGTGTCTGAATGGATACACGGAGCTCTGACTCGACTCGGGTGCCCCCATAGAAAGCTGCTCACGGTGGGGGCACTCGTCAGGAGAAAGGGACCAGGAGCAGCAAAGAGGGACCCGAGAAGAGGAGAATCCGGGCTGCTCTGTGCAAAACCAACTGCATAGAGGAGGTAAGTATAACATGTTTGTTTTTTTTAAAAAAGAGACTTTACAATCACTTTAAGCTGCAGTATATTACATTTTTGGTTGTGGGTTTAATATTGCTTTAAAGTTATTGTTGGTACCAGGTGCCCCTGAGTTTAGATCAGGATGCCAAAAAAGGGTGCTTGGACCAAGGTGTGAAGCAGGTAGATAAGAAGGCATATGACATAGACTCATGACATGACTGATCTCCACAGCTTAGTAAGGCGACCACCTTGCACAAGACAGCAGATTACATCTATAAGCTGCAGCAGGAGAGGGCCCAGCTACAGGAAGAAGCCCAACGCCTGCGTCACCAAGTGCAGGAGCTAAGCGATAACATCAAGTAAGTATAAAGACTCATTCATTAATATTAGTGTAATTAGTGTAAAGCAGAACTCCGGGCAAATATTTTTTCCCATGTCCTTGTTGCTGATCTCCTACCTTCACCAGCTATGTCATCCATGTTATTCCTCTGTAATAGGCTGCCGAAAAACCGTTATTGCCTGGTGACTTCCTGCTTGTAAGGCTGCTGGCTGCCAGTCCTCCTGTAACCTCAGCCAGCGGTATGACACGCCCCCTTGTAGTTCTAGCAGGGAGGAAGCAGACATGTTGTGGGCGGAGGGGATCTCACAGCCCCCGGTCTATGTCGCCCATGGAGAAGGTGTCCTCCCTCCACCTCCTCTGCTCCTGCCAGCAATCTGCCCCCACTCCACCTCCACTCTGTCCCCGCCCCCCCCCCCCCCTGCTATCTCCGTGCAGAGTAGGGATTAGTATCAGAAATCACTTGTATGACACAGCGGGGATCTCGCTGTGATAGGTATTGTATATGAGAACACTGATCGCTGATGTCCCGCCTCCCACCGGTATAGGACCAATGAGCTGTCAATCACAATAACGGCGGGAGGCGGGACATCAGCAATCGGTGTTCTAATATACAATACCTGTCACAGCCAGAGATCCCCCCTGTGTCATACAACTGATTTCTGATCATTTTCCCCGCTCTGCACTGGTGGTCCCTGACATGGTGGTCCCATGGTGGACATGGTGGTCCCTGACATTGTGGTCCCTGACATAGTGGTCCCATGGTGGACATGGAAGTCCCCGACATGGTGGTCCCTGTCATGCGGCACTGGTGGTCCCTGACATTCGGCACTTGTGGTCCTTGACATTCGGCACTTGTGGTTCCTGACATGCTGCACTTGTTGTCCCTGACATGCTGCACTGGTGGTCCCTGACTGGTGGTCCCTGACATGGTGGTCCCTGATATGCGGCGCTGGTGGTCCCTGACATGGTGGTCCCTGACTGGTGGTTCCTGACATGGTGGTCCCTGACATTGGGCACTGGTGGTTCCTGATATGGTGGTCCCTGACATTGGGCACTGGTGGTTCCTGATATGGTGGTCCCTGACATTGGGCACTGGTGGTTCCTGATATGGTGGTCCCTGGCTGGTGGTCCCTGACATGGTGGTCCCTGATATGCGGCACTGGTGGTCCCTGACATGGTGATCCCTGACATTCGGCACTGGTGGTCCCTGACATTCGGCACTGGTGGTCCCTGACATGCGGCACTGGGGGTCCCTGACATGCGGCACAGGTGGTCCTTGACATGGTGGTCCCTGACATTTGGCACTGGTGGTCCCTGGCATGCTACACTGGTGGTCCCTGACATTTGGCACTTGTGGTCCCTGACATTCGGCACTTGTGGTCCCTGACATGCTGCACTGGTTGTCCCTGACATGCTGCACTGGTGGTCCCTGACTGTTGGTCCCTGACATGGTGATCCCTGATATGCGGCACTGGTGGTCCCGGACATGGTGGTCCCTGACTGGTAGTCCCTGACTTGGTGGTCCCTGATGTGCGGCACTGGTGGTCCCTGACATGGTGATCCCTGACATTCAGCACTGGTGGTCCCTGACATGCTGCACTGGTGATCCCTGATAAGCTGCACTGGTGGACATCGACACATTGCACTGCTTTACATTTATAAGGCTGTAACCTATCATACGGTGTGTTATGTATGGCTTGCTGGCTGCAGAATGAGGGGTGTGATTTATGTTGAAGTGGGCGAGTTCACATTTACATGTACAAGCCTAGTGTACCTCCCACATTCACTTCAATCCCAAGGATTCATGGGAAATGTAGTCCGATTACAGTTCAGAGAGAGAGAGAAGAGGATATGATGCAATCACTGTTCTAACACCTCCTAATTGCCAGAATACAGGCTGCATTTTTTGAATCACAGAGCTGACTTCCTGAAAATTCAATCAGACATTTCTCTTAAATGGTAGGACATTTCACAAATGTAATAACTGTTTTGTGTGTGTAAGGGGGGGGGTTACTAATGGGGGGATTCTTTGAAAATCCCGGAATTCTGCTTTAAATAATGTTGACTTATTACAAAAAGTATATACTACACAACAAATGTATAACAAAATCACTTCAGTATCCTTTTTGGAGTTTTGTTTCATTTTTATTTTTTACTTGTCAACAATTTAACAGAAAGCATTCTGTCACAGCGGGTGATGTTCGCTGTATGTACAACCCCTGGCAAAAATGATGGAATCACCAGTCCCTGAGGATGTTCCTTCAGTTGTTTATTGTTCTAGAAAAAAAGCAGATCACAGACATGGCCAAAAACTAAAGGCATTTCAAATGGCAACTTTCTGGCTTTAAGAAACACTAAAAGAAATCAAGAAAAATAATTGTGGTGGCCAGTAACAGTTAGATTTATAGAACAAGCACAGGGAATAAATTATGGAATCACTCAATTCTGAGGAAAAAATTATGGAATCATGAAAAACAAACAAAACAAAATAACACTCCAACACATCACTAGTACTTTGTTGCACCACCTCTGGCTTTTATAACTGCTTGCAAAAATTATGGAATCACCCTGTAAATTTTCATTACAAACACTAACATCTGCATCAGATTAAATCTGCTTGTTATCATGCAGGTAAAGAGGGTAAATCATCACGCAGTGTTGCACAAGATGGTTGGTTGTTCACAGTCGGCTGTGTCTAAAACATGGACCAAATACAAACAACATGGGAAGGTGGTTAAAGGCAAGCATACTGGTAGACCAAGGAAGACATCAGAGCGTCAAGACAGAAAATTTAAAGCAATATGCCTTGAAAATAGAAAATGTACAACAAAACAAATGAGGAACAAATGGGAGGAAACTGGAGTCAACATTTGTGACCGAACTGTAAGAAACCACCTAAAGGAAATGGGATTTACATACAGAAAAGCTAAAAGAAAGCCATCTCTAACACCTAAACACAAAAAAACAAGGTTACAATGGGCTAAGGAAAGGCAATCGTGGACTGTGGATGATTGGATGAAAGTCACATCCAGTGATGAATCTCGAATCTGCATTGGGCAAGGTGATGATGCTGGAACTTTTGTTTGGTGCCGTTTCAATGAGATTTATGAAGACGACTGTCTGAAGAAAACATGCAAATTTCCACAGTCAATCACATAGTTGCCAACTGTCCCGGATTTCCCGGGACATTCCCGGGACTTACACTCCATTCCCGAATTTTTGGTGTCCCGGGAAACGTCCCGAGAAATCCGGTTCTCGATTTTCGCCGCCCGCCGCTAGAGGTCTGCGGCCGATGTCTCCGCCGCCCGCCATCTTAGTTAAGCTCAGGAAGACGGCTGGGGGGGGGCTAGACGGAGCTCCTCCATCGCCGCCCACCCTCCGCCCCGCTCCGCCTCGCCCCGCCTACCCCCACCCCGCTGCCAGTCTGTTATGGAAAGGGGCGGGGGTTCTAGCCATGCGGTATTCGACAAGACATCGGCGGACACACTAGGGCACCTCTGAGGTGGGGGGGCGCACCGCTGTGGGAATTTGTAAGGGGGGCTCCACTGGGGACACACCTGATGTAAGGGGGGCTCCACTGGGGACACACCTGATGTAAGGGGGGCTCCACTGGGGACACACCTGATGTAAGGGGGGCTCCACTGGGGGCACCTGATGTGAGGGGGGGGCTCCACTGGGGACACACCTGATGTGAGGGGGGGCTCCGCTGGGGAACCTGATGTGAGGGGGAGCTCCACCGGGGACACCTGATGTGAGGGGGGGCTCCGCCGGGGACACCTGATGTGAGGGGGGGCTCCGCCGGGGACACCTGATGTGAGGGGGCTCCGCCGGGGACACCTGATGTGATGGGGAGCTCCGCCGGGGACACCTGATGTGAGGGGGGCTACGCCGGGGACACCTGATGTGAGGGGGAGCTCCGCCGGGGACACCTGATGTGAGGGGGGGCTCCGCCGGGGACACCTGATGTGAGGGGGAGCTCTGCCGGGGACACCTGATGTGAGGGGGGGCTCCGCCGGGGACACCTGATGTGAGGGGGAGCTCCGCCGGGGACACCTGATGTGAGGGGGAGCTCCGCCGGGGACACCTGATGTGAGGGGGAGCTCCGCTGGGGACACCTGATGTGAGGGGGGGCTCTGCCGGGGACACCTGATGTGAGGGGGGGCTCTGCCGGCGACACCTGATGTGAGGGGGGGCTCTGCCGGCGACACCTGATGTGAGGGGGGGCTCCGCCGGCGACACCTGATGTGAGGGGGGCTCCGCTGGGGACACCTGATGTAAGGGGGGGCTCCGCTGGGGACACCTGATGTAAGGGGGGGCTCCGCTGGGGACACCTGATGTAAGGGGGGGCTCCGCTGGGGGCACCTGATGTGAGGGGGGCTCCGCTGGGGGAACCTGGTGTGAGGGGGGCTCCGCTGGGGACTCCTGGTGTGAGGGGGGCACAGCTGGGGACATCTGATGTAAGGGGGGCTCCGCTGGGGACACCTGATGCAAGGACGGACTCTGCTGGGGGCACCTGATGCAAGGACGGACGGCTGGTGGCAGGCGACGTGGCTAGTGACATGCTCAGGGATCCCACTCATTCTGCATTATGGTGAGTTGAATGATTTCATTTTATATTACAATGTAATAATAGAAATAATGCACTTCAATGATCCTGACACCATAACAACCATGGTGCCAGGATGATTGAAGTGCTAACACCAGGTGTTTGGAGTATCTTTATCTGCTGATTGTTAAACTTTCTAGAATACACATATTTTTATTGTGTAGGATCTGGGCCTGCTGTCCCGTCATTCCCCTCTCCACCTCTCCCTCTCCATCCCTCATTCATCTCAGACTCTAACCACACCCTCTTGAGCCACGTCCATTTAAGCCATGCCCACTATGTCGCGTAAACCACGCCCATTTTTTGCCGCAGCGTGCTTGGCGCGCCACACTTGTATATTTTCCTAAGCCATGCCTACAAACGAATGCCCCGCCCCCTAATTATTATACGGCTCCGCCTACAGCCACAAAAGTGTCCCACATTTTTTTTTTACAATGTTGGCAACTATGAAATTATGGTATGGGGCTGCATGTCAGGTAAAGGCACTGGGGAGATAGCTGTCATTAAATCTTCAATAAATGCACAGGTTTACAATGAAATTTTGGACACTTTTCTTATCCCATCTATTGAAAGGATGTTTGGGGATGTTGAAATCATTTATCAAGATGGTAATGCATCTTGCCATAGAGCAAAAACTGTGAAAAAATTCCTTGAAGAAAGACACATAAGGTCAATGTCATGGCCTGCAAACAGTCCGGATTTCAATCCAATTGAAAATCTGTGGTGGAAGTTAAAGAAAATGGTCCATGACAAGGCTCCAACCTGCAAAGATGATTTGGCAACAGCAATCAGAGAAGGCTGGAGCCAGATTGATGAAGAGTACTGTTTATCACTCATTAAGTCAATGCCTCAGAGACTGCAAGCAGTTATAAAAGCCAGAGGTGGTGCAACAAAGTACTAGTGATGTGTTGGAGTGTTATTTTGTTTGTTTGTTTTTCATGATTCCATAATTTTTTCCTCAGAATTGAGTGATTCCATAATTTATTCCCTGTGCTTGTTCTATAAATCTAACTGTTACTGGCCACCACAATTATTTTTCTTGGTTTCTTTTAGTGTTTCTTAAAGCCAGAAAGTTGCCATTTGAAATGCCTTTAGTTTTTGGCCATGTCTGTGATCTGCTTTTTTTCTACAACAATAAACAACTGAAGGAACATCCTCAGGGACTGGTGATTCCATAATTTTTGCCAGGGGTTGTACACCAGCATCTCCAGGCTACTGACCTCTAGAGGCACCAGGTTTCATTTACTAAGGGAGAAGAGAATGTTCACTCAGCAATGTGAAAATTCACTTAGCTTAACCTCCCTGGCGGTATGATTATTTCAGATTTTTGGTGCTGAAAGCGGTACATTTATTTTGCATGGAAATTTGGCACTTTATATTGTAGGCCTGTAATTCTTAGGAATAACTCAGTTAAATCTGTCCAAACCAGAGTCTAGTAGACATCCTGGGTATGTTAAAGTTTGAAAACGAAATCATAAATTATAATATAATAAATAACTATAAATAATTATACCAAATAATAATATAATAAAATTATTCAATAATGTAATCAAATCAAAAACACTGAAATTTGCTCAGCAGAATTGTCACTGTCATTACTTTCAATGTTTGATGACGGATCTCCCCACAAATCACTATCACTCAATTCTGCAAGTGATTCTAATTTATTATCGCTGTTTTCTAGCTGGTCTAAAACCACTTTTCATGTAAATGGACGGTTTTGGTTGCTATGGACAATCTCCAGTTTCCAGGCAGAAAGAACAGTATTTATAATATAAAACTGCATGCAGAGCATTGTGCAAACCACTAGGGACAAAAGGGATGTGAAATAAATTGATACAGTATTGTAATCTGTAAGACTACAGTATACTGTATGTATAGTGTGTGTTTCACTTTTTGAAATTAGCGCTCGCAGGGAACGGAGATCGCTCCGTGATGAATCGAGTGGAGGACGAGCCGCTCACACTACAGGGAGACATCGCAGGATCCTGGGGACAAGGTAAGTAAGCTCTTCCTGGATTCTGCGATGCGATCCAGAGTCTGGCTCGGGGTTACCGCTTTTGGTTCTGAAATTCCACCCCGAGCCAGACTAGGGAATACCACCAGGGAGGTTAATGAATACAGTGAAGCTCTGTCCACTTGAATACCCAATCGATTTGCAAAGTGAAAACCATCTATCTCTACTCCTTTAATAAATCAACCTTATTGTCTAAGTAGAAGTAGACAGTCATAGCAGCTCAGAACAGATTTGTTCTGGTTCTCGCTGTCTTCTCCACCATCTGTTGAGTTTTGACAGAGGTAAAATGACCAATACACATAAGATGACCATCACCCCTTTCAGACATTTTCAGTTGGCATGGATGACCCTTCCATCCCCACCATCATTTTAGTTGTATGGCCCACAGGAGCGGGCAGTGAGATTTCAGGAAAACATTCTCTACCCATACTAGGTTAAATTTAGGCCGACCATGCATGGTTTGAATCTTGGCCGGTTCAGCAGGAACTGGCCGAGATTCGAACAGTTAATGGGCAGGCTGAATTTATCAAGTTGATCGATTGATCAACTTGGGTACAACCAGCCTGCGGGATTCTCTTGCGATTATCACTAGCAGCTGCTATAGCCGCTAGCGATAATCACTGTCTTCTCCCGGTGGGGATGGCTTCCCTGCCGGGAAAAGACAATGGCCCAGTAGGAGGGATTCCCGTATCAACAGTCTGTGTTGATGGGGGGAAACAAGCCATTTTCTTTCCTGCAAGGAAATTCGCTCTGTGTATAGCCGGGCCTTACTAAGCTATAATGTATATTTTTTGCCATAATCATGATTTTCAGAAATATGATTGTTGTTTTCAGCTCTCATTGCTAAAAATGAAGATAGTTATGGCAGCAAAATGACAATCATATCATAGTGGAATGTTCACAAGGTAACAAAGCTGAATTTTACAAAACCACTCAAATTAAAATGAAAAGGACATGCTGTGTATTGTATAATACCATCATTCTACATAATGGCTTGTATAGTAAGCCATGCAGTCACATGTAATAAAAGACCGGGCAGAGGAACACTTAGGGTATATTCACAAATAAGGGATTGATTTACTAAAACTGGAGAGTGCCAAATCTGGTGCAGCTCTTTATAGAAACCAATCAGCTTCCAGTTATTTTTTTGCCAAAGCTTAATTGAACAAGCTGAAGTTAGGGAGCTGATTGGCTACCATGCACAGCTGCACCAGATTTTGCACTGTCCAGTTTTAGTAAATCAACCCCACAGTGTAGTGACTGGCATCTTACTGCATTGTAAAATACCTGTCGCTGCAAGGATCCCATGCACACTGCAACGCAGTACAGAGCTGTGCTGCAGCGTGCTGCGATAAAATGCAGGCATGCTGCATTTTATTGAAGTGCACCGTACAGAATTGTGTGGAAAGCAGGAGTAGGTATGGCGCTGCCCTAATGGGGTTACAAGGATTTATTTCGATAGTGAACAATTCCTCTGTATATTACCTGGTATATATAATTCTGTGAATCTTAGGTATTACTTATAAATGGTAAACTTTAAAAATTATAAACAAATTCAAGTTTCTATGTGTGCCAAAAATGATAACGTGGATATTTTAGGTCTTAACCTGTGATTGATACAAGGTTGTGGATTACCTCATTATAGTAAGCCCCGGTTCACACAGGGGCGGCACGACTTGCAGGTCGCCTCACCGAGGCGACCTGCACATGACTGCCACGGCGACTTGCAAAACGACTTCTGTATAGAAGTCTATGCAAGTCGCCCCCAAAGTAGTACAGGAACCTTTTTCTAAGTCGGAGCGACTTGCGTCGCTCCTATTAGAACGGTTCCATTGTACAGAACGGGAGGCGACTTGTCAGGCGGCTAGGTCGCCTGACAAGTCGCCCCTGTGTGAACCGGCACTAAAGGTGAAATTCCAAAATGAAGTGCCACAATTATTTCATTAACTGGATTCAAAATGACAAAGTGCATTGTGCAAAAAGAAAATAGTGCTGGTATTACAATAAAGTGACTAGTGCTAAATCATACAAAAGATCAAGTATAAAAAGGTGACTGATGTGCTTAAAACCAGTATTGTTGGATAGGAAAAGTTCCATTGGTCATGAAAAAAGTTCTTTTAGTGATTCTGGGATATTCACTCTCTAGGAAACAAATTGTTGTAGGAAAACTTCTTATCCAGGTTCTGGCTCTTTAATAGTGCCTTATCAGCATGCTCTGATACTGCTTGCACTCACCCGATTTTCTTCCCCCTGCAGGGGTGCAGGCAGTCACAGTATTTGCCACTGTATAGCAATCGTAGATGTCTCCAATCTGTGCTTTACATGTTGTTTTAACGTATTACATGTGAAAAAAAAGGAGGGATGCCCATAGCGTAAAACCGTATAGGAAACTTTATTATGACTAGTAAAATATTGTACTCACATTTACAAAGAAAGAACGAGCATGAGAAAAGATGTCGTAAACAGCTTGGCTAGAGGTGCTGCAAGACGTCCGTAATCCCGCCGGGAACCAATGGAACTTTTCCTTTCCAACAATACTGGTTTTAAGCACATCAGTCACCTTTTTATACTTGATCTTTTGTATGATTTAGCACTAGTCACTTTATTGTAATACCAGCACTATTTTCTTTTTGCACAATGCACTTTGTCATTTTGAATCCAGTTAATGAAATAATTGTGGCACTTCATTTTGGAATTTCACCTTTACTATAATGAGGTAATCCACAACCTTGTATCAATCACAGGTTAAGACCAAAATATCCACGTTATCATTTTTGGCACACATAGGAACTTGAATTTGTTTATAATTTTTAAAGTTTACCATTTATAAGTAATACCTAAGATTCACAGAATTGTATATACCAGGTAATATACAGAGGAATTGTTCACTATTGAAATAAATCCTTCTAACCCCATTAGGGCAGCGCCATACCTACTCCTGCTTTCCACACACTTTCCAATACACTCCACCTAGGTGGCATTGTATTCGTAGAGGCAGCAGCCCTATATACTTTTAAAAACGCCTAGCCACTGCGCGGATTTACCCCACACATTCTCACCGTACAGAATTGCATGGCACTGTACAGCATTGCATTATGCTGCTGTACATCGACATTTGTACACTTCAAATAAAGTTTGTAAAAAAAAGAAAGGGAGCTGTGTGTGATACGCTGAATCGCTTACCACACTGCCCCCTACCACAGTCGGGAACGAACAGCTACCAGAGAGGTAAAGCGCTCTGGCAGCTGTCCGTTCCTGTGTGTACACAACTCATTTCCTTTGCTGGCCCCTGCATTGAATGATGTCATCAATCAGAGCCAGACAAAGGAAGGAAGTAGTATAAAGCTGGCCATAGATGATTTGTTTTTTGTTTTTTTATTAGCCAGCCAGCTGATTAACAAACAAAAATGGCTTCCTTCCTCCATACCATGCCTATTGTATTCTAATATCAGGACTTCATTGCTAGAATAGCACTGCAGCCAATTGGCTGCATGCGCTAATCAATTCAGATTTTCCAACAGTCCCATTCAGGGTGAATGTAATCACTAAGTTGACTCCTCTTGAATGGGAATGGTTATAAAACGAAATTCTTCTTGGGTCCCTCTTTGGTGCTCCTGGCCCCTCCCTCCTGTTGAGTGCCCCCACAGCAAGCCGCTTGCTATGGGGGCACCCGAGCCAAGCTGCAGCTCCCTGTGTCCATTCAGACATAGAGCTGCGGCCCACCCCCTCAATCTCCTCATTGGCTCACTGAGTTTGATTGACAGCAGAGGGAGCCAATGGCGCTTTGCTGCTGTCTCAGCCAATAAGGAGGGGAGTCCTGCATAGCCAACACTCTCGTGCAACATCGCTGGATAGAGATGGGTTCAGGTAAGTATGAGGGGGGCTGAACACAGAAGGCTTATCTTAATGCATAGAATGCATTAAGATAAAAAACCTTCTGACTTTACAACCACTTTAAGTGTTACTCTGCCCTGGCTCTTTGTTTACATGTAATGGCAGTGATTGGCTGAGTTGTCTGTCACTGTGGGTCCATGCTGACAGAAGGTCTGAAAGGGGCACATTCTAACTAAAAGGGGCAAACACCGCCACCATCCCTGAGTGACATGACATCTGCCCTGGCTAGGACCCGTGCTTGCTGGTGGGGCCACCAACTTTAGTGGACGTGCCTGTACAGAGTACTGGCATGTACTAGCTGAAAAAAAAACCTGCATCTTTAACCTGCCAAAGGAGTTGTATTTCTGTCTATCCAGTCCTGAGGTTTACACTGCTCTGCTGCACAGCACAGCCCTGTCTGTGATCTTTCTCTGCTGCTTTTTTACTTTCACTTACAGCTTTCTTTCCTGTGAATGGAAAGTGAAAGGATAAGCAACAAACTGATGAGCTCACTCCTCTCTCTCCATCTGTGCTTCTTGTACTGCAGCACCCCTGAGTGGCTCCTTGTGTTGTCTTTGCCTCCCTCTTTGGGCTCTTCTGTACAGACTGTACAGTAGATTGTAAGAGGTTGATAACAAGCCAAATTAAGGTTCTTACACTGCTTGTATTTTAAAAAAAAATGTTTTTCTTAAATACAAGCAGTGTTAATACCTGGAGTTTTTTTTTTTCTTTTTTTTTACCAAAAGTGGAGTGTTCTTTATTATTATGCTTTGCAGTAAGCCATCCATTTTCACATGGAGCCAGCACAGTGTTGTTCACAGCTGAACAGATACATTTTTTATTTATTTTTTCACACAACTTGCAGTGTGAGTGTGCCTTATCATTTATATATAAAAAGTCGAATAATGTTCTGTGTGTTTATTTAACAGCCTTTGCCAGCAGCAGCTGCCAGCCTCAGGCGTTCCTGTCACGCACCAGCATTTCCAGCATATGCAACAAATGTTTCAGAATTATGTCCAGAGCAGGACGCTGCAGAATTGGAAGTTTTGGCTGGTATCCTTCAACGTATAGTGGAGCTGCTAATACGCAGTTAGGCTGGGTTCACACTACAGCACGGAGGGGCTCACAGCAGGAGTCCAGTGCATCTCCATTAATCAATTCAGGCCCGATTTCAGCCCGAATTTTGGGCTGATTTTGGACCTGAAATGGACCAAAAGACGCACAGGACTCCTGTGCAAATCGCACCAGAGCCACTGCGAAGATTTGTGAACCGGCTCCATAGAGAGCCGGTCACAAACTCCTGGTATGCGAATTGGATGCAGGGAAACCCACATCCAATTCGCACTATTGTGAACCCAGCCTTAGAGTTTGTGTTTTGGGTCTACCAAATATATCACAATGGGGATTGTCAGTGTACTGCTAATGATATTCATAGAACACTACAACTGTGCTGAAATCAAAATCTACCTACCTTTCTCTGAGTTTCCATGATATATATATTGCAGCCAAATTTAGGAGGTTACTCACAGTGCTTCTAGGAGGGACTACAGGATTTGGTCATATAACTCTAGGCTGTGCAACCTCCAGTGTGTGTGACTGAGCATATAGTAAGATTATACACGTAGTGGAACAGTGAACACATTGACCAGCAATTGCATAGGCTCCCAGTACATCACCATTTAGGAAAATGAAATTATCGTAATTTAACTAGCAACTAAAGCCAGCCATCGTCGAATCGAAATTGGGGAGGTTTAGCAAAAACTGGCTGAATTTCGATCCATGTATGGACAGGCCGGTTGTGCTTAAGTTGATCTACTTCAGTACAACCAGTTTGTTTTTTGTTTTATTTTGTTCGTCCACTGACAGCAGCTATAGCTGCCGGCAGTGATCATTGTATTGTGACGGCAGGGAAATCTTCCGCTGTCAGAATACAATAGTTCCGCAGGAGGAACTCCCCCATCAACACTGACTGTGTTGAAGGAATGAACTGTGTTGAACCCCGGCCTGATACACACAATACATTTTTTTTCCGTTCAACCCATTGTGCTGAATGAAAAAAATCTGACATGAACTGTTAGATCTATTTTTAGATCCTGTGTCTATTTATAGATCCTGTTTCAACTGTTCGATCTATTTTTTTATCCCGGTCTCAACTGTTCGATCTATTTTTAGATCCTGGTCTCAACTGTTCAAGTGTGAGCAGCACACTGTCTAAGTGGTTAGTGCTTCCCCATAGCAGCGCTAGGGTCATCGGTTTGAATTCCAACCATGGCACTACCTGCCTGTATTTTGTATGTTCTCCCTGTGCCTGCGTGGGCTACCTCTGGGTACTCGGTTTCCTCCCACACTCCAAAGACATGCTGGTAGGTTATTGGCTCCTGTTTAAATTGACCCTAATATGTGTATGAATGTGAGTTAGGGACCTTTACATTGTAAGCTCCTTGAGAGCTGGTACTGATGTGAATATACAATATACTGTATATGTGTAAAGCACTGCATAAAATGACAGCACTATATAAGTAATAAGAAAATCTATTTTTAGATCCTGGATCTGTTTTTAAATCCTTAAGTCCTAGTTTCAACCCTACCACCTTTTTTTAGATCCTGGTTTTAACTGTTCAATCTATTTTTTGATTCTGGATCTATTTTTTAAATCCTAGTCTCAACTGTTCGATCTATTTTTAGATCCTGGTCCCAACTGTTCGATCTATTTTTAGATCCTGGATCTATTTTTAGATCCTGGTCTCAACTGTCCGATCTATTTTTAGATTCTGGGTCTATTTATAGATCTTGCTTCAACTGTTCAATCTATTTTTAGATCCCGGTCTCAACTGTTCCATCTATTTTTAGATCCTGAGTCTATTTATAGATCCTGTTGAAACTGTTAGATCTATTTTTAGGTCCTGAGTCTATTTATAGATCGTGCTTCAACTGTTCAATCTATTTTTAGATCCCCGTCTCAACTGTTCCATCTATTTTTAGATCCTGGTCTCAACTGTTCCATCTATTTTTAGATCCTGAGTCTATTTATAGATCCTGTTGAAACTGTTAGATCTATTTTAGGTCCTGAGTCTATTTATAGATCCTGCTTCAACTGGTCAATCTATTTTTAGATCCCCGTCTCAACTGTTCGATCTATTTTTCGATCCTGAGTCTATTTATAGATCCTGGTCTCAACTGTTCGATCTACTTTTAGATCCTGGTCTCAACTGTTCTATCTGTTTTTAGATCCAGGAGCTATTTTTAGATCCTGGTCTTAATTGTTCGATCTGTTTTTAGATCCTGGATCTATTTTTAGATCCTGCTTCAACTGTTCAATCTATTTTTAGATCCTGGTCTCAACTGTTCGATCTATTTTTAGATCCTGAGTCTATTTATAGATCCTGCTTCAACTGTTCAATCTATTTTTAGATCCCGGTCTCAACTGTTCGATCTGTTTTTAGATCCTGGTCTCAACTGTTCGATCTATTTTTAGATCCAGGAGCTATTTTTAGATCCTGGTCTTAACTGTTCGATCTGTTTTTAGATCCTGGATCTATTTTTAGATCCTGGTCTCAACTGTCCGATCTATTTTTAGATTCTGGGTCTATTTTTAGATCCTGGTCTCAACTGTTCCATCTATTTTTAGATCCTGAGTCTATTTATAGATCCTGTTTAAACTGTAATGCCCCGTACACAAGGTCGGACATTGATCGGACATTCTGACAACAAAATCCTAGGATTTTTTCCAACGGATGTTGGTTCAAACTTGTTTTGCATACACACGGTCACACAAAGTTGTCTGAAAATCCGATCATTCTGAACACGGTGACGTAAAACACGCACGTCGAGACTATAGACGGAGCAGTAGCCAATAGCTTTCATCTCTTTATTTATTCTGAGCATGCGTGGCACTTTGTGCGTCAGATTTGTGTACACACGATCAGAAATTCCAACAACGGATTTTGTTGTCGGAAAATTTTATAAGAAAAATGGGGGGATAACTGCGCTACAGTGAAATACATAAACAATAACAATTATAGCTGCGATTCATCTATGCAACACAGACACAGTGAAATTAAATAAGAAAAAAAAGGGGGGTGAATCGTGCTAGAAAAGATTGGTGATCATATACATCATCACTAAACCAAATATTTAGAACTAAGTGAAAAGTTCTCCTTTAGGGTATACACAACACATATCAAATTAGTAATCAATCCAAAAATTAAACCTACAAAGGTGATAATTAAAAGTCCATGTATAAAAATAAATCACCCAAGTGATATAAAAGTATCTTAAAAAAGTTCCAAAAAACATAGGTTCTTGCTGTGAGAAAAAAAAGAAGCGTACTTGTTCCACCACCGTGAAATCAGACTGGCCGCTTACCAGAAACTCATGATCCCCCGTTACAGAGGATCAGAGAAGGCTGTTTGTTAATACTGCTTTGGACCACGACCAATGGATCAGAGACCTTATATCAAGATGGGACATCAAAGACTGCAGGGTCAGGCTTAAGTTGATCACACTGACAGGTACTCAGACATCAGCCCACAGCATTGCAGATGGAATCACAGAAGGAAAAAAAAAGGGCTCCATATAGTGTAACATCATTGACTTGGATAAGCAAAAGGTTAAACTCACATGTTAGTAGACAATAGTAGGCATGTAGTGTAGTCTGGAGCGCCGGCCGGAAGCTCACAGACAGCCCGTCCTACTGGAAATAACAGCAGCAATGGGAGGTGACGAGAACACGTCACATCATCCAGGGTGCCCCTGGATGATGTGACTCTATCACGAAACGCTGTTTAGGGCAGAGCGACGTGTTCTCGTCACCTCCCATTGCTGCTGTTATTTCCAGTAGGACGGGCTGTCTGTGAGCTTCCCGCCTGCCCTCCAGACTACACTACATGCCTACTATTGTCTACTAACATGTGAGTTTAACCTTTTACTTATCCAATAAAGTCAATGATCTTACACTATATGGAGCCCTTTTTTTCCTTCTATGATTCCATCTGCAATGCTGTGGGCTGATGTCTGAGTACTTGTCAGTGTGATCATCTTTAGCCTGACCCTGCAGTCTTTGATGTCCCATCTTGATATAAGGTCTCTGATCCATTGGTCGAGGTCCGAAGCTGTATTAACAAACAGCCTTCTCTGATCCTCTGTAACGGGGGATCATGAGTTTCTGGTAAGCGGCCAGTCTGATTTCACGGTGGTGGAACAAGCACGCTTCTTTTTTTTCTCACAGCAAGAACCTATGTTTTTTGGAACTTTTTTAAGATACTTTTATATCACTTGGGTGATTTATTTTTATACATGGACTTTTAATTATCACCTTTGTACGTTTAATTTTTGGATTGATTACTAATTTGATATGTGTTGTGTATACCCTAAAGGGGAACTTTTCACTTAGTTCTAAATATTTGGTTTAGTGATGATGTATATGATCACCAATCTTTTCTAGGAAAATTTTATAGCCTGCTCTCAAACTTTGTGTGTTGGAAAATCCGATGGAAAATGTGTGATGGAGCCCACACACGGTCGGAATTTCCGAAAACAAGGTCCTATCACACATTTTCCGTCGGAAAATCCGACCGTGTGTACAGAGCATTAGATCTATTTTTAGGTCCTGAGTCTATTTATAGATCTTGCTTTAGCTGTTCAAATTATTTTTAAATCCTTGTCTCAACTGTTCAATCTATTTTTTGATCCTGGTCTCAACTGTTCGATCTATTTTTAGATCCTGAGTCTATTTATAGATCCCGCTTCAACTGTTCAATCTATTTTTAGATCCCGGTCTCAACTGTTTGATCTATTTTTCAGTCCTGAGTTTATTTTTAGATCCTGGTCTCAACTGTTCAATCTATTTTTAGATTCTGGTCTCAACTGTTTGATCTATTTTTAGATCCTGAGTCTATTTATAGATCCTGTTTAAACTGTTAGATCTATTTTTAGGTCCTGAGTCTATTTATAGATCCTGCTTCAACTGTTCAATCTATTTTTAGATTCTCGATCTGTGTTTAGATCCTTGTCTCAACTGTTCGATCTATTTTTAGATCTCGAGTCTATTTATAGAGCCTGTTTCAACTGTTTGATCTATTTTTAGGTCCTGGGTCTATTTATAGATCCTGCTTCAACTGTGCGATCTATTTTTAGATCCTGGTCTCAACTGTTCGATCTATTTTTAGATCCTGAGTCTATTTATAAATCCTGCTTCAACTGTTCGACCTATTTTTAGATCCTAAGTCTATATATAGATCCTGTTTCAACTGTTCAAACTATCTTTTAGATCCTGAGTCTATTTATAGATCCTGCTTCAACTGTTCAATCTAATTTTAGATCCCGGTCTCAACTGTTCCATCTATTTTTAGATCCTGAGTCTATTTATAGATCCTGTTGAAACTGTTAGATCAATTTTTAGGTCCTGAGTCTATTTATAGATCGTGCTTCAACTGTTCAATCTATTTTTAGATCCCCGTCTCAACTGTTCCATCTATTTTTAGATCCCCGTCTCAACTGTTCCATCTATTTTTAGATCCTGAGTCTATTTATAGATCCTGTTGAAACTGTTAGATCTATTTTAGGTCCTGAGTCTATTTATAGATCCTGCTTCAACTGGTCAATCTATTTTTAGATCCCCGTCTCAACTCTTCGATCTATTTTTCGATCCTGAGTCTATTTATAGATCCTGGTCTCAACTGTTCGATCTACTTTTAGATCCTGGTCTCAACTGTTCTATCTGTTTTTAGATCCAGGAGCTATTTTTAGATCCTGGTCTTAACTGTTCGATCTGTTTTTAGATCCTGGATCTATTTTTAGATCCTGCTTCAACTGTTCAATCTATTTTTAGATCCTGGTCTCAACTGTTCGATCTATTTTTAGATCCTGAGTCTATTTATAGATCCTGCTTCAACTGTTCAATCTATTTTTAGATCCCGGTCTCAACTGTTCGATCTGTTTTTAGATCCTGGTCTCAACTGTTCGATCTATTTTTAGATCCAGGAGCTATTTTTAGATCCTGGTCTTAACTGTTCGATCTGTTTTTAGATCCTGGATCTATTTTTAGTTCCTGGTCTCAACTGTTCGATCTATTTTTAGATCCTGGTCTCAACTGTCCGATCTATTTTTAGATTCTGGGTCTATTTTTAGATCCTGGTCTCAACTGTTCCATCTATTTTTAGATCCTGAGTCTATTTATAGATCCTGTTTAAACTGTAATGCCCCGTACACAAGGTCGGACATTGATCAGACATTCTGACAACAAAATCCTAGGATTTTTTCCAACCGATGCTGGTTCAAACTTGTTTTGCATACACACGGTCACACAAAGTTGTCTGAAAATCCGATCATTCTGAACACGGTGATGTAAAACACGTACGTCGAGACTATAAACGGAGCAGTAGCCAATAGCTTTCATCTCTTTATTTATTCTGAGCATGCGTGGCACTTTGTGCATCAGATTTGTGTACACACGATCGGAAATTCCAACAACGGATTTTGTTGTCGGAAAATTTTATAAGAAAAATGGGGGGATAACTGCGCTACAGTGAAATACATAAACAATAACAATTATAGCTGCGATTCATCTATGCAACACAGACACAGTGAAATTAAATAAGAAAAAAAAGGGGGTGAATCGTGCTAGAAAAGATTGGTGATCATATACTGTACATCATCACTAAACCAAATATTTAGAACCAAGTGAAAAGTTCCCCTTTAGGGTATACACAACACATATCAAATTAGTAATCAATCCAAACATTAAACGTACAAAGGTGATAATTAAAAGTCCATGTATAAAAATAAATCACCCAAGTGATATAAAAGTATCTTATAAAAGTTCCAAAAAAACATAGGTTCTTGCTGTGAGAAAAAAAAGAAGCGTGCTTGTTCCACCACCGTGAAATCAGACTGGCCGCTTACCAGAAACTCATGATCCCCCGTTACAGAGGATCAAAGAAGGCTGTTTGTTAATACTGCTTCGGACCATGACCAATGGATCAGAGACCTTTTATCAAGATGGGACATCAAAGACTGCAGGGTCAGGCTAAAGATGATCACACTGACAGGTACTCAGACATCAGCCCACAGCATTGCAGATAGAATCACAGAAGGAAAAAAAAGAGCATTAGATCTATTTTTAGGTCCTGAGTCTATTTATAGATCTTGCTTCAGCTGTTCAATCTATTTTTAAATCCTTGTCTCAACTGTTCAATCTATTTTTTGATCCTGGTCTCAACTGTTCGATCTATTTTTAGATCCTGAGTCTATTTATAAATCCCGCTTCAACTGTTCAATCTATTTTTAGATCCCGGTCTCAACTGTTTGATCTATTTTTCAATCCTGAGTTTATTTTTAGATGCTGGTCTCAACTGTTCAATGTATTTTTAGATTCTGGTCTCAACTGTTTGATCTATTTTTAGATCCTGAGTCTATTTATAGATCCTGTTTAAACTGTTAGATCTATTTTTAGGTCCTGAGTCTATTTATAGATCCTGCTTCAACTGTTCAATCTATTTTTAGATCCTCGATCTGTGTTTAGATCCTTGTCTCAACTGTTCAATCTATTTTTAGATCTTGAGTCTATTTATAGAGCCTGTTTCAACTGTTTGATCTATTTTTAGGTCCTGGGTCTATTTATAGATCCTGCTTCAACTGTGCAATCTATTTTTAGATCCTGGACTCACCTGTTCGATCCATTTTTAGATCCTGGTCTCAACTGTTCCATCTATTTTTAGATCCTGGTCTCAACTGTTCCATCTATTTTTAGATCCTGAGTCTATTTTTAGATCCTGGTCTCAACTGTTCGATCTATTTTTAGATCCTGAGTCTATTTATAGATCCTGTTTCAACTGTTCAACTATTTTTAGGTCCTGAGTCTATTTATAGATCCTGCTTTAACTGTGTGATCTATTTTTAGATCCTGGTCTCAACTGTTCGATCTATTTTTAGATCCTGAGTCTATTTATAAATCCTGCTTCAACTGTTCGATCTATTTTTAGATCCTAAGTCTATTTATAGATCCTGTTTCAACTGTTCAAACTATCTTTTAGATCCTGAGTCTATTTATAGATCCTGCTTCAACTGTTCAATCTATTTTTAGATCCTGGTCTTAACTGTTCGATCTTTTTTTAAAAGATCCTGGTCTCAACTGTTCGATCTATTTTTAGATCCTGGTCTCAACTGTTCGATCTATTTTTAGATCCTGGTCTCAACTGTTCGATCTATTTTTAGATCCTGAGTCTATTTGTAGATCCTGCTTCAACTGTTTGATCTATTTTTAGATCCAAAGTCTATTTATATATCCCGTTTCAACTATTCAAACTATTTTTTAGATCCTGAGTCTATTTATAGATCCTGCTTCAACTGTTCAATCTATTTTTAGATCCTGGTCTTAACTGTTTGATCTATTTTTAAAAGCTCCTGCTCTCAACTGCTCGATCTATTTTTAGATCCTGGTCTCAGCTGTTCGAGTGTGAGCAGCACAGTGGCTAAATGGTTCGCGCTCCATCGTAGCAACACCAGGGTCATCGGTTTGAATTCCAACCACGGCACTACCTGCCTGTAGTTTGCATGTTCTCCCTGTGCCCGCGTGGGCTACCTCTGGGTACTCAGTTTCCTCCCACACTCCAAAGACATGCTGGTAGGTTATTGGCTCCTGTCTAAATTGGATGAATGTGAGTTAGGAATCTTTAGATTGTAAGCTCCTTGAGCGCAGGGACTGATGTGAATATACTGTACTGCGTAAAATGACAGCACTATGCAAGTAATAAATAAATCTATTTTTAGATTCTGGTCTGTTCAATCTACTTTTAGATCCTGGTTTTAACTGTTCGATCTATTTTTAGATTCTGGATCTATTTTCAGATCCTGGTCTCAAGATTTCGATCCATTTTTAGATTCTGGATCTAGAAAACCCGCAAGCAAAGGCCAGTGGGTGAGGGAGGAGGAGGTGGGACTTTATATGAAGCCAATGGTTTGCAAGCCGACACAAACGGTGGGTCAATAAAATTCTTTATTTGCATGTTCATACAAACAATGGTATCAGACAATAAAAATATAACACTTGGTAAAATGTTAGAAATGATAACCAGAGATCAACATAAGGACCATTAGTATAGTTATCAAGGATATAAAAGGTATACAGATAACATGGGTAATAACATGGGTATAAGCAATATTATTGAAGATAGACCAGGGATCACCAGGTGTCAGAATGCGTAAATAGTTATAACAAGGTAATGCCTGCCTGATAGCTGGCCTCAAATTCCTGTTAGGGGGTAAAACTCTGTATAGCATGGGTTGGGACAGTAAGTGGCAACCGGTAGCTCGACGCGTTTCGTGGTTCAAGACCACTCATCAGGAGCAGACATGTCATGTTTCTGGAAAAAAAATGATAATAATATCAAGGCCCAAGGTAACAATGGGTACAGAGGGCTAAAAAATCCCCCAAAAATTGAATAGTACTCACGGAAATTGTGGGTAAATGGTGAATGGCCAGGTACGGCAACCATCCGGGACTAGTGCCAGGTCGGGAGCTGAGGCGGGCCCCCCCGCCGCGGCGACCAAAACAGGCAATCCCCCCCAGGGCGATGCAGAGCCACGAGGCACCCTAGAGTTGAGAGTGGAAGATGAGTGATAATGCAGGGAGTGTGTGTGCAGCGGGGGGGGGGGGGGGGGGAGAGGAAGGTGGGCAGAGTGAAGGTAAGGGGGGGAGGGAAGGGAGGGGGGGAAAGAAGGAAAGTGAGCGTGATGTAAGGGTGAGTGAATGAATGGGTAGAGTGAGGAATGGAGTGGGGGAAAGAGGAATGGGAAAGTTAGAGGGTGACGTGCGCAAAACAGGGTAAGGAGTGGCCTTACCTGTGTGACAGGGTGGTGTGGAGCGAACACCACTATGCTAAAGTGTAGCTGTAGTGTACCTCGAGCGCCGCACCGCCCCAGGTGAACAGGACGCCCATATATAGGCGCCGCCGCGAGGAGGCCCGCCAACGTCACGTCCGCATGGCCAAAAGTGGGTGGAGCCAGGGCAAGAGGCCGACCAATGGTCGGCGGCCGCTGAGACCCACCCACCGAGCCTGCGAGCATAGCAACCACAGCGTGAAGGGCGCGGCGGCGCCAGAAGGCGCGGCGCACGTCCACCGCTGGTGACGTGACGTCGATGGGCAGTGGCGGCAAGCCCCGCCCCCACACACAAGCCCGCCAAGGGAGGCGGGCGAGGGAGGAAGGGGGGGGGGCCCCAAGGCCGGCAGTGCCCATCGCAGCTCCTGGGCAGGCAAAGGCCGGACGGCCCACCGGCCAGCCACAGCCACCCACCCACAATTGGGTTGGACCACCATCGGGAAGGGTTGACCATAATATTGATAAAACCTAGTGACAGGATAAGAAACATGGCATGTAGGATTAAAACTGGTAAAAATGACACAAAGGTAAACACAGGTGAGGCTACCAAGGAATCAATAGGGGCAGGATGATAACCATCATTGGTAATATCAAGATAGAGCAGTGGAGCAAACCATGGGATTCCATCCCTATTCATATAAACAACAGCAAGGGGGAGGGGAAGTGGGACTTTGTATGAAACTGCGCCGGGTAGAGGTCGCACGTTTCCATCCCTATCACACAATATCTAGAAAACCCGCAAGCAAAGGCCAGTGGGTGAGGGAGGAGGAGGTGGGACTTTATATGAAGCCAATGGTTTGCAAGCCGACACAAACGGTGGGTCAATAAAATTCTTTATTTGCATGTTCATACAAACAATGGTATCAGACAATAAAAATATAACACTTGGTAAAATGTTAGAAATGATAACCAGAGATCAACATAAGGACCATTAGTATAGTTATCAAGGATATAAAAGGTATACAGATAACATGGGTAATAACATGGGTATAAGCAATATTATTGAAGATAGACCAGGGATCACCAGGTGTCAGAATGCGTAAATAGTTATAACAAGGTAATGCCTGCCTGATAGCTGGCCTCAAATTCCTGTTAGGGGGTAAAACTCTGTATAGCATGGGTTGGGACAGTAAGTGGCAACCGGTAGCTAGACGCGTTTCGTGGTTCAAGACCACTCATCAGGAGCAGACATGTCATGTTTCTGGAAAAAAAATGATAATAATATCAAGGGCCAAGGTAACAATGGGTACAGAGGGCTAAAAAATCCCCCAAAAATTGAATAGTACTCACGGAAATTGTGGGTAAATGGTGAATGGCCAGGTACGGCAACCATCCGGGACTAGTGCCAGGTCGGGAGCTGAGGCGGGCCCCCCCGCCGCGGCGACCAAAACAGGCAATCCCCCCCAGGGCGATGCAGAGCCACGAGGCACCCTAGAGTTGAGAGTGGAAGATGAGTGATAATGCAGGGAGTGTGTGTGCAGCGGGGGGGGGGGGGAAAGAGGAAGGTGGGCAGAGTGAAGGTAAGGGGGGGAGGGAAGGGACGGGGGGGAAAGAAGGAAAGTGAGCGTGATGTAAGGGTGAGTGAATGAATGGGTAGAGTGAGGAATGGAGTGGGGGAAAGAGGAATGGGAAAGTTAGAGGGTGACGTGCGCAAAACAGGGTAAGGAGTGGCCTTACCTGTGTGACAGGGTGGTGTGGAGCGAACACCACTATGCTAAAGTGTAGCTGTAGTGTACCTCGAGCGCCGCACCGCCCCAGGTGAACAGGACGCCCATATATAGGCGCCGCCGCGAGGAGGCCCGCCAACGTCACGTCCGCATGGCCAAAAGTGGGTGGAGCCAGGGCAAGAGGCCGACCAATGGTCGGCGGCCGCTGAGACCCACCCACCGAGCCTGCGAGCATAGCAACCACAGCGTGAAGGGCGCGGCGGCGCCAGAAGGCGCGGCGCACGTCCACCGCTGGTGACGTGACGTCGATGGGCAGTGGCGGCAAGCCCCGCCCCCACACACAAGCCCGCCAAGGGAGGCGGGCGAGGGAGGAAGGGGGGGGGCCCCAAGGCCGGCAGTGCCCATCGCAGCTCCCGGGCAGGCAAAGGCCGGACGGCCCACCGGCCAGCCACAGCCACCCACCCACAATTGGGTTGGACCACCATCGGGAAGGGTTGACCATAATATTGATAAAACCTAGTGACAGGATAAGAAACATGGCATGTAGGATTAAAACTGGTAAAAATGACACAAAGGTAAACACAGGTGAGGCTACCAAGGAATCAATAGGGGCAGGATGATAACCATCATTGGTAATATCAAGATAGAGCAGTGGAGCAAACCATGGGCTTCCATCCCTATTCATATAAACAACAGCAAGGGGGAGGGGAAGTGGGACTTTGTATGAAACTGCGCCGGGTAGAGGTCGCACGTTTCCATCCCTATCACACAATATCTAGAAAACCCGCAAGCAAAGGCCAGTGGGTGAGGGAGGAGGAGGTGGGACTTTATATGAAGCCAATGGTTTGCAAGCCGACACAAACGGTGGGTCAATAAAATTCTTTATTTGCATGTTCATACAAACAATGGTATCAGACAATAAAAATATAACACTTGGTAAAATGTTAGAAATGATAACCAGAGATCAACATAAGGACCATTAGTATAGTTATCAAGGATATAAAAGGTATACAGATAACATGGGTAATAACATGGGTATAAGCAATATTATTGAAGATAGACCAGGGATCACCAGGTGTCAGAATGCGTAAATAGTTATAACAAGGTAATGCCTGCCTGATAGCTGGCCTCAAATTCCTGTTAGGGGGTAAAACTCTGTATAGCATGGGTTGGGACAGTAAGTGGCAACCGGTAGCTCGACGCGTTTCGTGGTTCAAGACCACTCATCAGGAGCAGACATGTCATGTTTCTGGAAAAAAAATGATAATAATATCAAGGGCCAAGGTAACAATGGGTACAGAGGGCTAAAAAATCCCCCAAAAATTGAATAGTACTCACGGAAATTGTGGGTAAATGGTGAATGGCCAGGTACGGCAACCATCCGGGACTAGTGCCAGGTCGGGAGCTGAGGCGGGCCCCCCCGCCGCGGCGACCAAAACAGGCAATCCCCCCCAGGGCGATGCAGAGCCACGAGGCACCCTAGAGTTGAGAGTGGAAGATGAGTGATAATGCAGGGAGTGTGTGTGCAGCGGGGGGGGGGGGGAAGAGGAAGGTGGGCAGAGTGAAGGTAAGGGGGGGAGGGAAGGGAAGGGGGGAAAGAAGGAAAGTGAGCGTGATGTAAGGGTGAGTGAATGAATGGGTAGAGTGAGGAATGGAGTGGGGGAAAGAGGAATGGGAAAGTTAGAGGGTGACGTGCGCAAAACAGGGTAAGGAGTGGCCTTACCTGTGTGACAGGGTGGTGTGGAGCGAACACCACTATGCTAAAGTGTAGCTGTAGTGTACCTCGAGCGCCGCACCGCCCCAGGTGAACAGGACGCCCATATATAGGCGCCGCCGCGGAGGAGGCCCGCCAACGTCACGTCCGCATGGCCCAAAAGTGGGTGGAGCCAGGGCAAGAGGCCGACCAATGGTCGGCGGCCGCTGAGACCCACCCACCGAGCCTGCGAGCATAGCAACCACAGCGTGAAGGGTGCGGCGGCGCCAGAAGGCGCGGCGCACTTCCACCGCTGGTGACGTGACGTCGATGGGCAGTGGCGGCA